>NC_085141.1:29797981-30111672 GCF_024139115.2 Armigeres subalbatus
CACAGGCCTCTTGAAGGAGGCTTCCAGGCCTCTTGAAAGGGAAACTTCCAGGCCTCTTGAGGGGAGGGCTTCCGACCCTCTGAAAGGAGGCTTCCAGGCCTCAGAGAGGAGGCTGAGCCTCTTGAAAGGAGGCTTCCGGGCATCTTGGAAAAGGGGTTTCCGGGCCTATTGAAGGAGGCACCAAAGCCTCTTGAAAGGAGGCTTTGGGCCTCTTGAAAGGAGTCTTCACCAAGGTCTTCTGGGCCTCTTGGAGGGCTTCCAGGCCTCTTGAAAGGAGGCTTCCAGGCCTCTTGAGAGGGAGGCTTCCGGGCCTCGCAGAGGGAGGCTTCCGAGCCTCAGAAGGAGGCTTCCAGGGCCCCTCTTGAAGGAGAGCTGACCTCTTGAAGGGCTTCCGGGCTGCTCTTGAAGGAGGCTTCAGGCCTCTTGAAGGAGGCTTCCGGGCCCTCTTGAAGGAGGCTTCCAGGCCTCTTGAAGGAGGCTTTGGGCCCTCTTGAAGGAGGCTTCCGAGGCCCTCTTGAAGGGAGCCGGGCCTCTTGAAGGAGGCTTCCGGGCCTCTTGAAGGGAGGCTTCCGGGCCTCTTGAAGGAGGCCAGGCCTCTTGAAGGAGGCACAGACCTCTTGAAGGCTGAGGCCTGTGAAAGGGCTTCCAGGCCTCTTGAAGGAGGCACCCGGGCCTCTTGAAGGGCTGAGCCTCTTGAAAGGCTTCCAGGCCTCTTGAAGGGCTTCCGAGCCTCTTGAAGGGGCTTCCGGGCCTCTTGAAGGAGGCTTCCGGGCCTCTTGAAGGAGGCTTCCAGGCCTCTTGAAGGGAGCTGGGCCTCTTGAGAGGGAGGCTTCCGGGCCTCTTGAAAGGGCTTCCAGGCCTCTTGAAGGAGGCCGGGCCTCTTGAAGGGGAGGCTTCCGGGCCTCTTGAAGGAGGCAGAGGAGCCGGGCCTCTGGGGAGGCCTCTTGAAGGAGGGCTTCGGGCCTCTTGAAGGGAAGGGAGGCTTGGGGCCTCTTGAAGGGAGGGGCCCGGGCCCCTCTTGGAAGGAGGCTTCCAGGCCTCTTGAAGGAGGCCAGGGCCACCTCTTGAAGGGGCTTTGAGGCCTCTTGAAGGAGGCTTGAGCCTCTTGAAGGAGGCTTGAGGCCTCTTGAAGGAGGCTTGGGCCTCTTGAAGGGGCTTCCAGCCTCTTGAAGAGGGCTGGTATCAGAAGGAGGCTGGGCCTGCAGGGGAGGCTTCCAGGCCTCACAGAAGGAGGCTTCCAGGCCCTCACTGAAGGAGGCTGAGACTCCCAGAAAGGAGGCTTCCGAGCCTCTAGAAGGAGGCTTCCGGGCACATCTTGAAGGAGGGTTTGGGCCTGTGGAAAGGAAGCTGGGGCCTCGCCAGAAAGAGGAGCTTCCGGGCCTCTTGAAGGAGTCTTCTAGGTCTTCTGGGCTCTTGAGAAGGAGGCTTCAGGGCCTCTTGAAGGAGGCTTCCAGGCCCTCTTGAAGGGAGGCACCAGGCCCCTTGAAGGGAGGCTGAGGCTCTTGGAAGGGCTGAGGGCCCCTCTTGAGAGGGAGGCTTCACGGGCACAGAAGGAGGCTGGGCCCTCTTGAAGGAGGCTGGGCCCTCTTGAAGGGCTGGGCCTCTTGAAGGAGGCTTCCAGGCCTCTTGAAGAGGGCTTCCGGGCCTCTTGAAGGAAGCCAGGGCTCTTGAAGGAGGCTTCCGGAGCTCAGGAGGCAGGCTCTTGAAGGCTGGCAGGCCTCTTGAAGGCTGAGGCCTCTTGAAGGAGGCCCAGGCCTCTTGAAGGAGGCTTCCGGGCCTCTTGAAGGAGGCCAGGCCTCTTGAAAGGGGCTGAGCCTCTTGAAGGAGGCTGGAGCCTCTTGAAGGAGGCTGGGCCTCTTGAAGGGAGGCCGGGCAGAGAGGGGTTTCCGGGGCCTGTGGAGGGAGGCCGGGCCTCTTGGGGGAAGCTGGGCCTCTTGAGAAGGCTTCCGGGCCTCTTGAAGGGAGGCTGGGCCTCAGAGGGAGGCTGGGCCCTCTTGAAGGAGCAGGCCTGTGAGGCTTGCAGGCCTCTTGAGAGGAGGCTGGGGCCTCTTGAAGGAGGCTTGGGGCCTCTTGAAGGAGGCTGACCTCTTGAAGGAGGCCGGGCCTCTTGAGGAGGCTTGGGGCCTCTTGAAGGAGGGCTTCCGGGCCTGCCTCTTGAAGGGAAGGCTTCCAGGCCTCTTGAAGGGCTGAGCCTCTTGAAGGGCTTCCGGGCCTCTTGAAGGAGGCTTCCAGGCCTCTTGAAGGAGGCTGGGGCCTCTTGAAGGGCTTCCGGCCTCTTGAAGGCTGGAGGCCCCTCTTGAAGGAGGCTTCCAGGCCTCCTTGAAGGGGCTTCCAGGCCCTCTTGAAGGGGCTGAGCCCTCTTGAAGGAGGCTTCCAGGCCTGCAGAAGGAGGCTGAGCCTCTTGAGGAGGCTTCCGGGCCTCTTGAGAGAGGAGGCTTCCAGGCCTCTTGAAGGGCTTCCGAGGCCTCTTGAAGGAGGGCCCCAGGGCCTCTTGAAAGAGGCTGGCCTCTTGAGGGGCTTCCGGGCCCCTCTTGAAAGGAGGCTTCCGAGCCTCTTAGAAGGAGGCTGGGCGTCTTGAAGGAGGCTTCCGGGCGTCTTGAAAGAGAGACTTCCCGGGCGTCTTGAAGGGAGGCTTCCGGGCGTCTTGAGAGGAGGCTTCCGGGCGTCTTGAAGGAGGCTTCGGGTCTCTTGAAGGAGGCTTCGGAGCTCTTGAAGGCTTCAGGCCTCATGAAGAGGAGGCTTCTGGAATACTGAAAAGAGGCTGACGTCTTGAAGGGGCTTCCGGGCGTCTTGAAGGAGACTTCCGGGCGTACTGAAAGGAGGCTTCCGGGCGTCTTGAAAGGCTTCAGGCGTCTTGAAGGAGCTTGGGCGTCTTGAAAGGAGGCTTCCGGGCCTCTTGAAATAAGGCTTCCAGGCCTCTTCCCTGGCTTCACCGATGATGGTGTTGGTTTGCATGGTAGAGCTATCGGAGTCGAGGAATCAACGCTTGTAATTTTGTTTTCAAAATGACATACGTCGTTACAGACAGAAGTACCAGACCATTATTATAAATTTAAATAAATATTTCCAAGATTCCTTTTTGACAAAGGATTTGATTTTATGGAATGCTTCAACAACTCTGAACGAACTCATTTATCGGGCAAGAGTCATCCTTTATCAGGAAGCGCATCAGAGTCGTTTGGCTAAGTAGAGTTGATTCAAACTCCTCTCAAGAATATTTCTTCTATATTTAACCTACTTTTCTTTTTGTGCTGCTGATCGTTCTTCTTCTCAAGGTCTTTGTTCAACGTTTTCCTACGGTTGGTCAGATCAGACAGCACCAAGGTGAGTCATTTCGCTCCCTCATCAGCAGGCTGGAAATCTCGAATTTAACCAGGGGAAATGACGGCTTTGGCAGGTTTTGTTCTATTATTGTCAGGATTTTTATTGACCAAATTTTATGAAATTTGGCCACAATTTTATTTGAAATGCAAGGAATTTTTTGGCAAATTTGAGCACGTTTAGCTATAGAAAACAACCTGACAATAATAGAACAAAACCTGCCGAAGCCGTTATTTCCCCAATATTCAAATCTTTGGGTAACCTCATTCTGTTTGGGGCACGTAAAATTAGATGGAACACCTTTGTCTGAAACCGGACAAGCTTTGGAAGAACTAGAAGGCTGAGATGACGGAACTTTCTTATTAGGTAGTGCTTGTGGAGCAATTTTGTCACTCTCTGCATTCGCAGCAGTAGATTTCTTGTCTGCTGGCTTAAAAATAAACCATTATTGTACTTTTCGGTTTCAAAGCGCTAATCTTCAATTTGAAAATTTCTTCAAAGCTGGATTCATGTTTATATCTTGCCGGTATTTATACGCCGCCTCCTGGTTCCGCATGGTCTGCACGACAGAATCGTCAATCGAACAGCGTTTGGACCATTTGGTTTCGATCCATCTTCAAAATATAATATTAGAATCTTATAAACATCACCACCTTGACCAATCAAATCGAAATTCAATTCCCGAAAAACTAATACAAGAGATTTTAACAAAACCTATAAAAACAACTCCGACGCAGTTTCAGAATGACGCTAACCACGCGCGGTTCGTACACATCAACAATCAGAATTTTAATGACAACAATATTCAACAATGATTCGCGCTCATATGATAGGCTCGTCTTATACGACTAGGTAAAGATGTGTGTGTATTTTCGTTCGTTAATGCACCAATACTTTTCGACAATTTTGTTTTCTTACCACACTGATAAAATTTAATTTCATTTAATGGAAAATTATTAAATAATAATGTAGGATAATTAAATTCTTAGAAAAAATTCCAATAGATTGACGAAAAAAGTTTGAAAATCGGTTGAAAAATGGACGTTTTATTAGCCACTATTTATAATTATAATTTATTTTAATTTATAATAAAATAATTATAATTTATTAGTAATCTTTCCATTCAATTTACTGAATCCCTGTACACGAACATATTAATATAAAATGTCGAAGAAATTTGAATAGAAAATTGTTTAAAGCTTTTTAGTGGAATGTTTTCAATAACGACGAGTTAGCACTATTCTATTTGATGCAACCACTTAATAGCGATATTCGTATCGGTAGAATAACAAAACCAAGAGATGGAACTAAATGTTCCCAGGCTTGTAATAAAGATGAAATGTGAACACAAATTGAGTTTGAATTCAAAGGGGGGAGTTGATACTCGCACTTATTAAAAATTCTCATATTGTCAGAAAGCCAATAAAAAGCAAGCAGAATCCAGATTAATCACGCTTCCGTATTTCCTAAAGAAATTCAAACCCCAAAAGCCCAATACGATCCCTTGGTTGTGTACAACAACGACTTTCTCGCATGGGCCCAATTATCTCTCATAGCCATTTATAAAGTCAAGCTGGGCGAAATACATTACTACTCTGTGGCGCTGTTGATCTGCCGCAGCAGGGGTTATGTGTTTCTAACTGTCCCAAAACAGGTATCAACTCCAACTGAATTAATAACACCTATCAATGGCCGAGTTGGTGATTCGTTTTTATTTTTGTTTTGCTGTCCGAACCTTGGGGAGTGAAACAGGGGTGAGTGCAGGCATCAGACGCGCTTCACCTTAATCCACCACAATGGTACCGTTGCTTAAATAGAGTTTGGGCCTGAAACGAAGACCAAGCGCCTCACAAGTATTAGTGGATTCTCTGCCAGCAAAATTAATGTCCCGAAATATAGAAGTTTTTTTATTGTCTTATTTTAATGCAGGTACGATATACACCCAGATTTTTTACGTGGTTAACCAAAACTTTCCACAGCTTTTTAAATATCATCTGAATTTCCATTTGATTTTTTAACTTTAGTGAGGTTAACTCCATTGTTTCAATATGGACTTCTGACGCTAAAATGTTTTAACTGACTGGAAACCAAACCATATTGTAGAAAAAACTTGAGTGTTTCGAGAGAATATAGTAGAAGCAATATAAAACTTCTCCACAAATGCATAAAGCTGATTTTCATTTTTTTAGTCCAGTCTAAACCGGATTAAAAATAATTCTTCATTGATGCGTTCATACTGATTTAGTTAAGTAATTTCCTACTATTCAATACTCAAGTTTTAGAATTCCATATACAGCTGTGTTATGTCGCGTATATTTTTGCATACACTAACCCAGCTCCCCAGCAACGCCTATTATCGTAATCGAAATCGCACAAAACATCAAACACTACATCGAAAAAATCATCACTAACCTTCTCTTTCTTCTAATCGAATTGGTTTGCCATGGTAACTCTTTTCCTGTTTTTATTTCAACAACGATGCGATGCGGGTTACTTGGATCTAAAGTTAACGTAGTGGTAATCACCCGCAACTTAGGTTTTTCGTGAGTGTTGGACCTGTGCCGCCGCCGTTGTTGTTATATCACGGTACGGTGGTGGTGATTGCTTGTAACAGCACACGATGACGGGCAACCCAGTCTTGCCCATAATCTATGCGAAGCGGCAGCGTCTTATGCTGTAAAGCGGGGATCGATAGGTAGCGCGCTAGAATTGTGTCGATGAAATGCCAAACATCATCACCACAATGATCATGTAAAAGAAGGTAATCCAACGAAAGGCTAATTTGCTTACGCAGGGTTGTTGGCGTGTTGGAAGGTATATTCGGGGTTACGCTTGGTCATGCAACTGTTACATGAATTACAAGATTTTTTTAATGCCTAGTTCGATGTTTATTTCTTGGATTAGTTGGGTTGGAGAGAGGAAGGACTGCAAAAAAGGAAAGGTTGTGCAGCAATGTAGCTAGGCAGCGAACGAATAGGTTTGACCTGGGATTTGACCGGTGGCATAACAAACACCGAAATCACTAATTACCCCTAGCAGCACATATCTCCATTTCCATAGATTTTTACTGCAACTCTGTATGTGACCAGATTTAGCTTCACAAACAAGTTGATTGCGTAACCTATTTTGCTTGGACTTTGTACTGCTCAGGTAGTTGCAAAACAGTAAGTTGTAATTATTGTAAAATACCGTTATCGAGTGGTGATTGTTGATTTTTTATTCAATTAATTTCGTGATTATTTGAGATCAATTTTAAATTAAATGCAAATTTGAGTCCCGGATAAAGATTTGTTTGTATTGTAATGGTTTGTAATGTAATGGTTTCGAAGGTTTTTGGAAAAACTCGTATAAATTTCCTTAATGAATTCGAATGAGTTTCATCGGAATATTCGTCTAAATGTCCTTGAAAGATTCATCTATATTTTTGCGAGAAATTCTCAAAGTTTTCATTTTCCTGAGATAGGTACGGACTTTATCGAAAAATTTGTATGAATTTTCCCAGGAAATTCTTCAAAACTCATCTGAAATTGCATACAGACATCATACAGAACACAGACGTTATACAGACTTTGATTGAAGTTCCAAATGGAATTCTGTTGGGATTCTGAACAAAATCATACTAGAATTCCGAACGGAATACTTTTGGCTTCCGGACGGAATCCTTTTGGACTTTCTATTGAAGCGTTCTGGACTTCTGAACGGATTATGTTTCTGCTTCTGGACAAGGGATTTGGATTAGAATACTTATGGAATTTCCTACCGAAGCCCTAAAAAATTTTGTTCGGAAGCGCAAGAGGAATCGATTCGAAAACCCAGAAAGAGTTCTTCCCGAAAGCTAAAAAGAGCTCCGTTCAGAAAACCCAAAAACCTCCGTTTGTAAACTCAAAACAATTACTTTATCTTACTTTCAGAAAGAAATTATTTGGGGTCCTGAAAGGAATTCTATTATATTTCTGAACGAAATTCTTTTGAGCTTCCAAAACAGAATTCTTTTAATAGCCTTGTTAAGCTTCCGAGCGAAATTTTTTTGTACTTTACTTTCGAACGGAGTCTTTTGAAAGTCTTTTGAAAGGAATACTTTTGAAATACCGAGTGGAGCCATCTGGGCTTCTGAATGGATTTTTTTTCCGTTTCTGTACAAGCGATACCAAATCTATATCGATATCCTTTTGGGAACCCTAGGCCTAAAAGGATTCCGTTTGGAAGCCAATAGAATTTTGTTCGAAAGAGCAAAAGGTATTGAAAGCCCAGAAAGAGTTCCGTTCAGAAGCCCAAAAAAGTTCGGAAGACCAAAGGATCTCTGTTTGTAGACCCAAAAGTCGTCCGTTCCGTTCTTTGGGTGTCCAAACGGAATTATTTCCTCTGTGCTCTCCTCCAAACTGAACCCTTTTTGACTTCCCAACGGATTTTCAGTTAGAAAATTGCGTAAATATTATCAATTTATGTTAATATTAGAACATACATATATTGATTAGAATGTTATTTAGTAATATATTCACTTGTCATAGTATTCTTATTCTTCAATGGCTCTACGTTCCAACTGGAACTTGGCCTGCTTTTCAACTTAGTATTCTATTAGCATTTCCTCAGTTATTAATTGAAAGCTTTTCTATGCCCCCCATTGCATGAGTATGTATCTTGTGTGGCAAGTACAATGGATACACAATGCCCAGGGTGTCGAGAAAGTTTCCAACCCGAAAACATCCTAGACCGGACCGAGAATCGAACTCGCCATCTCCGGATTGGCAATCCTACGCCTTTGCTCGCAAGGCTGCTGGAGACCCATAGTCTTATTATTTAATTCCGCCACTTGATTGTAACTTTACAGTAACTTCAAAAATACGTATTTTGACCTCAACAGTAAGGCCATCTTCAGAATCTCGTACTTGACTCGACTTGAGTCTTACACTGACTTCTTGATTATTGAAACCTCGATATTCAACGCTGTCAAAAGTGCACAATTTTTTATGGGAATTAATTACTATGTCTGAAAATAGATTTGTGCAATTGCACAAAATGTGAAGAATTTAATTCGTAAAATGTATTGGAGAGTAACCCCTTCCTTCGGTGAGAAACCAGTACGCTATACAGGTGCTCTCCCTACTTTTGAAATTCTGGAAAAATCTGTCTGAATTTTTTCGGGAATTTCGCTGTACATTAACGAAAAATTTGCCTTATTTTTCTTCGGAAATTGCGAATTAACCGAATGTTTGACTTTCTTTGTAATCTTGTAAAATTCATTCTCACGAAAAATTGGTTTAAATTTTCATGAAAATTTCGTTTTTATACTGACGTAAAATTGATAGAAATGTTGGTGGAATTAAGGCTCGGACAATCCTTTCGTAGAGATTCAGACGATTTTTTATAGATATTCAGACACATTTTCCGTGTTTTGTTTGTTTGCTTGTTTATTTATGACGCTTCAAACTAGAACGGTTGCAATCGTGTCTTAAATCGGAGGCAAAGTCACTAGAGTTCGCTGTTAATGACTGCGCTGAAGCACACTCGAAGAGCACAAGATGACCTTCAAACGACAGGCATGTACAGCTTTAGGCCAAAAGGGGATTAATCTCAAATGGCAATGGTGTGGGGCCCACAACGCTGGCAAACAGAACGGCACAGACGCCCATGACTTGAAGGGCAGAGAATGATGATGGCGAAGGTAACCCTCGTCCTACATTACGTTGGCGTACAAAGGCCGGAAGCTTCTAGCGGTCTCTGACAGGTGGATAGAAGGAAAGTCTGGATGAAGGATCCGAAGAAGGTTTCGAAAGTTAGGGACAAATTTTGATACTCAAGACGGATAAGGCCAAGTACGCTGACGTCCTCAAGACGATGCGTAGTGCAGATAAACTCTAGGATCGATAGCGGAGTCTACTGGCATCGCGTGTAGGAAGCTAGAAATGCAGATCCTAGGGAACGGTATGGTTCAGCTACACAGCGGACAGCTTGTCATATGGCAGTGTGACATAGAGGTAGCGTCGCCTTCGATCCGCCTCCGTATGAGGTCAATACGGTGTTGAAAGCTAGAAGGAAACTTAAGCTTTTCAAGCTTCCTTAAGCCTACTTACTTAAGTAAGTATATACCAGCCATCGGCAGTGGATCGATGCTACAGATATTTTGGAGCTGGTTACAGTCCCAAATAAGGCTACAAATGGTGAGTTAACATCCGGGAAGAAGCGCCTAATCTGGGCTCCTCATCATGTTCCAATACTCACACTTTACTGGTCCTTCTGATGACAGATTGACCGCCAGCTAAGGCTTGCGTGTAGCTGGTAGTGTAAGCTCTGGGGCAACTGTTGTCCTTCTGACATCAGCTAGAGTGAGAGGGTGCGTACTGTGGGTCTGCCTAGGGATGTGTGGAGTTCGACAGTGGCCTCTGTTGAACTTCTATAAAAAGCTGCATGTCCCTCCAGCAGGCCCTATCAGCAACCGTGTGCCGCTCAAAAGCGCACTTCAGCCTAGTCCTGGTGTAGGGTGGGACATTAAACAAATTTGACCCGGCTGATCGAGCGTCTGCAGACAACATGTTCACCAAGGAGGTGCGGCTCCAACAGCGTCTTTTCTGGCATCCAGTGGCTAAGTATGAAATGCTATTCCCCGGAAATTATACCTAAGATGACAGCCCCATCCCGGTGGATAGGGAATCTTGTGCCAACAACCTACTGTTCCCGAACCGTCAATTTGTTCGAGAGTACAATAATGAAAGAATACGGACTGATTTTACGGCGACGACTCTTAGCGCGAAACAACAGACACGAATAGGAACATGGAACGTTTTAACCTTAGCTCAGCAGGATAAATTGGCACAATCTCTCACAATGAGGCACGCCGCATCAAACTGAGATCCTGGGACTGAGTGAAGTCCGTTGGCCAAACTTTTGGACAAATAAATAACAATGCTGCTCGGGATGAATTCTGCTATACTCTATACGCTCCTGCATACGCTCCCGGCAGCATCGCAGAGTTGGCTTCCTACCATAATGTTAAGCCACATTCTGCGCTTATGAAGTAGGAACCCTATAAAGTGAAAGGATAGTCGTTGCCAGATTTAGGAACACGGGTCCGAAACTTTACTATAATCCAATGTTATGCGCCAACCGATGCTGCCGATCTGCAAGACAAAGAGAACTTCTACAGGCAACTCAAACCGCCGTCGTAGATAGAATTACGGGCAAGGGGTGATATCAAGATCTGTTTGGGCGACTTCAATGCGAAGACGGATCCGACAACTCGCACCATGAGCGCATTATGGGACGCCATGGTCTCGGAAAAATGAGCAAAACGGAGAGCTGTTCGCAGAATTTTGTGGTAATAACGACATGGTGATCGGGGATCGCTCTTCCCTCATCGACCGGTTCACAAAGGTCACGTGGGTCTCCGTGATGGCTTATACATGAAAATCAAATCGACCACATCTCCATCAGCCGAAAATGGAAACGGAGCCTCGTTGATGTATGGAATAAACGTAGTGCCAATATCGCGTCTGATCATCAGCCCTCCTCATCGGCGAAATACCCCTGCGCATTGCGCGAATTTGTCGGCAGGAGGAAAAGAGTTGGACGACGATTCAAACACACGCCGACTGGAAGATGCCACGGTGAAACGGTTCTTGGTTGAAGAACTGGAGATGCGTGCTGCAGATATTCCGGAAGGTGGCAGCGTGGAAGACAATGGACCGCCATCAATAATGTCTTTATTGCCACCAGCGAGAACAATCTGGGCAAGCTACGCCCCAGAGAAAACAATGGATCACCGATGAGACCTGGAGGGAGGTAGAGGAGCGAAGAGTAGCCAAATCCGCGGTAGAGCGATCAAAAACCAGAGGAGCCAAAGTCTTAGCCCGTCAACAATACTCGGCTCTGGAGAAGGAAGTAAAACACCCGCTCATGTCGACCAGGACAAACGAGCGTGGGCAGATTCGAAGGCCGACGAAGGGAGAGAGCCGCAGCAACCGGGGACATTTGCTTCCTCTATGGTATCTCACGACGCTTAAGCGGGCGGAAGATGAATGCACGAAATGCCTGTGAAAGACGCGAATGATCATTTATTGACTTCAGCCCAACTGAACAGCTGAAACGCTGGTTCGAGCACTTCTGACCACCTTTTGCAAGTGCCAGCCAGGCCACCACCTCCTCGGCATGATCTGCCTAGGATCCGACGTATAACACGCGTCAATACCGACGCTCCATCACTTGAGCTACAGATTTAAAACATCAAAGCATTAAATCGAATTAAGCCCCTGCGATATCAGCCGAGATGCTCAAATCTGACCCCATGACATCCGCTCAACTACTGCATCTACTACTACCGCATTATTTCGTAATATCTGGGACACCGCAACTTTCCCGGTCGACTGGATGCAAGGTATCTTAGTGAATGTACCCGAAAAGGGTGACCTGACTGTATGCGATAACTGCCGAGGCATTATGTTGCTGTGTACCGTTCTCAAAGTTCTATGAAAAGTAATCCTAGCCCACTTGGATTGGAGAAGATCGATGCGACTCTCCGATGGCAGCAGGCCTGGATTCTGTGTCGGGAGATCCTGTGTGGACCATATTGTCACGCTCCGTATCATTCTGGAGCAGGTCAACGAATTCAAGAGTCCCTTTATTTGGTATTCATTGTTTACTGAAAAAGGTTTCGACCGTCTCAATCCCGAGAATATGTGGGGCGCCCTGAGACGCAAGGGGGTTCCTGAGAAAATCATTGGCCTTATCGAGGCACAGTACGAGTCCTTTTCGTGTAGAGTGCTGCAGAACGGGGTCTTGTTCGACCCTATCTGGCACGTAACTGGTGTGAGGCAAGAATGTATTCTATCACCGTTACTGTTTCTCATCGTAATCGACGAGATTCTGGTAGGTGCAGCCTATAACCATGGAGCACCTGAACGACTTCGAACTGGCTAATTACGTTGCACTCCTCGCTCAATGGCGCTCTGATATGCAAAGTAGTTCAACGACCTTGCCAAGGAGCGCTCCTCTTCGGCAGGCTTTAGTCATCAACGTCAACAAAAACCAAATCGTTGGATGTAAACACGGTGACCCCCTATCAGTTTCACAGTAGCTGGGCAATCAGTGGAGAATGTTGAAAGCTTGCATCTTGCCAATTTCTTGGTAGCCGAATGGTGCCAAACGTCGGTACCAAGATCGACTTATAGGCACTGGTCAAGAAGGGCTGCCTTTGCGAGTTTAAGAAATATCTGAAGAAGAACGGTGATAAGTGAACGCACCAAAATACGAATTTTCAACTCTAACGTGAAATCTGTGCTGTTTTACGCTAACGAAACATGGTGTGTACCAGTGGAGAACACTCAACGGCTGTAGGTGTCCGTCAACAGATGCCTGCGGCATATAATTCGGGCCTGGTGGCCTCACAACTGGATCTCAAACAACGAGCTCCATCGTCGTTGTTACCAGAGGCCAATAGCAACAGAAATTCCGGTTCGGAAGGTGTGGCTGGGCCACACTCCAACGTAGGGTGGGAACGAAATCTGTAAACAAGCATTAGATTGGAACCCAGCGGGACATCGCAGCAGAGGCAGACCCAGAGGCTCTTGGCGGCGAAGCCTCAATAAAGAAATAAAAGAAGTCGACCGAAATCTAACCTGGCAACAGGTTAAAGCGATAGCCGGGCAACGCTCAGGATGGAGATCTTTCAAGTCGGCCCTTTGCACCACCGGAGGTGTACAGGATTCATAAGTAAGATATAGTTCTTACGTTATCACAATCTCTAAAAAATGAGAGAAAATAAGAGATCACCGTAAAAGAAACGCAGCTGAATCTTAACCACTATGCAGCTACTCAACAGCTACTTTGGCAGCCGATATCCAAGTGGCAAACGGACGTTGTCATCTAATTGGGAAAGTTTTTTTGCCTGTCTTGGTAGGTAAGTAGAATACCATGCTACTACCTGCAAAGCCGTTCCTGGGTGGACGTTAGGCAGAATAACAGCTTTTTCAACAATGCTTTTTCTCACAACTGGCCCTCTACTACAATTTCAATTGTCTCGCTTCCATACTCGTCATTTCCTCGCTTGTGACACACCTATCCATACTGTTCTTTCATTGTTTGCGCTCCCTCTTACTTTGAGCTTTAGATGTTGTACTCACCGATAAATGCCAATAAAATCAATAATGATGGACGTTGTCATCATTGCCGGACCCGTTTCGTCGCCCTGACGACACGACAACGGTTACTGGGTGGCGAATGGTAGAAAGCTAGCGGCTATTTGGCTGACTGGCCGATACGTTCCAAGATTAGAAGATGGTGCTGTTATAGCAACGATAAACGAGGTGTTTTACTGAAGCTCTTTTTTTTTTCATCTTTATTGAAGAGACCTTTAGCCCTATGCTGGCTCATCTGTTTCTACTGTAGCTGCGGTGCTTCACTCAAACGATTGATAGACTTACGTCCAACATAGAAATCTGAAACCGTTGATTATTGCGGGTGACTTCTACGAGTGGGCAGTGTAATGGGACAACCAATGCACCACCACAGGAACAAATCCTTTTTGACTTGTGTCAAACTTGTGGTTCTCGTAAATGTCGTGGAATGCTGATATGTTTGCGTAGGAACAGTGTGGAGTCGAGTATCCCATTGTAGTCCTGTGTTGACTAGTGGGATGAAATACACACATAATGACGTTGATAGACCGCCATGAGTAATGTGACCAGCAAGCGTCCTGCAAAACGCGGGACGTTTATCTGGATAACGTCACTGGCTTAAAAATGAATACACCAAAAGTGCGTGCCGCATAGATTTTGGTCTAAAAATATATAAAAAATTACGTGAAACAATCCAGAATTCAATTTAATTTTGCCTCGAGTTCGTCCTTAACTGTTAGAATGAAGTTGAAAAATGCAGTGTCTGGTTGCATTAGCTATGAGGGTTACCGTAGGGCGTGTACAATGTTGCATAGTCCAAGACCAGAGGAGCCCTAACTTCCCTCAAACGGTCTCCAGAGAGACTGAAAAGGGTGGTTGTGAGCACATATGTTGACAAAAAGAAGCGACGAAATCGGTGCCGTATTTGTTTGTTTCGTGATGAGATGAAAATATGTACGTTTAGTGAGATGAAGATCGGTACAGCTCCCCTACTTACTGATTTGGGTTCGTTTCAACTCACGCTTGATTTGAATCGTCCATAAGTTTTGAGATTTTGAGTTTTTCCCAACAATTGAGTTTAACCTTCCGGGACTAGCTTAGTCCTGAATCATCCATGCCAAATGTCGTTAATACATAAATAAATTTCCACAGTCTAAAGAGTTCAGCCCCGGAAGAACTTTACCAGGAAGATTTTCCGCAGGAAGTAATCAGAAATTTCCAATGCGACTTTCTTCGCGAGGAATTGCGGAAGGATTTACGCATGTAAATCTGAAAATTGTTTTTGAAGAATTTACTTAAATTTTCGCTTAAATTCCCAGGGCAACTTTTGCAAGAGTTTCCGCAGACAATTTTGGAGCCACTTCTGCAACATCTCCAAAAGCAGATGAATTTCTGAACAAATAAATCCAAGAGAACTTCCGGAAAATTAACGCAGGAATTTCTTGGCTGAATCTTTGCACGAATGATATTCTCGGAGATGTCAGCTATACAAACGACACAGGAATTCCTGCCTAAAAATTGCGGATAACATCTTCCATGAATGAAATTCTAGATTAAATTTTCACAAAGTATTTGCAGGCCTTTCAAAGTAATTTCGTACTATTTTTTGCAGGACGTTATGTCAATTATTCTGCAGAATTCCCGAAGAAATTTCTGCCGAAATTTTCAAAAATACTCCTCAAACATTTTCGGAAGAATTTTAGCTTCAAACTCAGGATTCTGCCTAGCAAATCAACGGAGCTGGAGCAACTATGTTATATTTTATATTATTTGTTTTTCGATACGAATTCAAATAATTGCTATACAAAAGTTGTGTTCAAAAATTGAAGTTACATTGTCTAATTCTCTATCTTTTAGGCAAGTTTGTTTTTCATCAAAGTTGCATTATTTATTCTTAAAGTAGAAATTGCATTTTCGACAGATTTTATATTTTATTATAAATTTCGTCTAATTCATTTAAATGCCGATTAGTAATCTAGTCAGTCATTTTTCCATGCCGTATCAATTGAAATGTTTTCAAAAAATAAAATTCAATTCAAATTCGTCGGAAATGGGAAATTGCAAGAAAAACATATTTCTTATTTCAAATGTATTATTGAAGCCGAATTGATATGCGTACCAATTGTGGTAAAAAGATTGCTCCATAAACTGATTCACGGGTAGTTTTGAAACTGATATGGTATGCACTAAAAGTCAATCGAATGAATGCGTTTGCTGCTGTCAATTGAAAAGATCGGGGCAATTCATTAAAGATCTACTTAGGCTAAGTTCACATACTGGTCAAAAAGTTCAATTGACATTGAGATTTCAAGGCAATGATTAAATGATCTGTCAATGTCAATAGGAAACAATTATCACCATGGGCAATAAGATGCAATGCTTTATCCATTTCCTACATGTGCTTGCTCTCAATGTCTGATCAGAGCTAAGTGATAACTCCTTTCAAACTTATTGTCTTGCAATCGAACATCAGTTTCAATTCACTGAGCGGTTAGCAGCTTATGACGATCAACACAGATCAGATCAGTTTGCATTTATCTTTTTTCCCTTATTTGCAAATTAAGTAAAGATCAAAACCATTCTCGCAACCTTTCCGGCGGGAATCATCAAACAACCTGGGCCCACTCTTCGTCTCGGTGTGCAATCTCGTGTCTCAATCTCGCTACGGAAGATCATGGTTAACGGCGATCATTACATCTTCTTCGTCGTAAATCGTAATGATGCCATAAATACGTTATCCGTTTTCACACATTTTATCGAGCCGCAGTCCAAATACGTTCCGGCTGTTCTTGACTGACTGGACGGAACAGGAACAGCTCGTCACGGATATCATCGAGGACTGCGATCCATCCATATCCGATACACATGTGAATGCAATGTTTGGAATGTAGTGAGAAAAAGCAACCTCAAAACCGCATACCAACTCAATCGCTTTTTTCTGCGGCTTGTTTCGAAATGTGATGAATTGCTGCCGCTGCAAACAATTAGTGTAACCTTAATTGGGCGCTCGTTTTGGAGAGTACTTTCCTTAATGAGGGGGGTCAAACCACAAGAAAAAAAAACAAAATAGGTGCAGGTAACTATACGATTTCTTCTTCTAAACCATATCTCGCCGTCGACTCGTTCGCCTAGGACCGTTGATGATGGTCTTGAGAATCGTTGGTGATCGCTTTCCAGTCTGGCAGTATTGTAATTTTCGGTCCTTCTCGCTCTCTCACGGTATGCTTTGGGATGCTAAGACATCCGGCGATTTCATGCGGTGATCGATGGCGATGGTCCACGGTTATAGTGTGGCATTTCGCCCATTGTAGTGCCCTTGCTGAGCAAGACAAGCAATATGAGAATTGGGGAGGTTATGTTGTATAAGATTTTCCATTCTCACATATGGAGCTAGGTTATTTTTTGTTGAATACTTCTTCAATCTTTCCTTGTTGAAGGTTCGAACCAGAGTTTTTTTTCGAGATCGATGATTACTTACCTTTCAAAACGTTAAAGTATATGGCATCAATTTAATGACGATTCTTAATTTCCACCGAGTGATTCGAATCTTAACGAAATAATAAGATTCGGAAATGATATGTCGAGACGGCCACAGACATAATTGAAACTATTTTTTCAAACATTTTGGGTTAGACTGCATAAAATCAATACTTCTCTGTAATTTTCGATCGCTTGATTATTGCCAGCCTCTAAATTTTTCATTATCAAACTCGATTTTTTTCTTAGGGATTACTGGATGCACTATGTATGCGATAGTAAAAAAAACTCTAACCCAAATAAAAGTCACACAACTGAAAAAGTTGAGTAAAAACAGAATTATGTGGAATACGTCCATTATTACTGGCGTTGATCTTCTTGGATTAAATCGGCGGCATTATTCGAAATCACGAGCTGTGTCAAAGTCATGGCGGATGGTGAAGACCGTAGAATAAATCCTTAACATTTATTTTATTATTTTAGAACAGCGGTTCTCAACCTGGGGCACAAGTACCCCCGGGGATACCTTCGCTGAGCGCAGGGATACCTCGGACAAAAGTCCGTAATGTCGGATATATTACAATTCCAATAGAAACTTATTGATAAAGTTTAAATAAATGTGTAATTTTTTATTTATGTTGTGCACAATATGATCGACATCAGTAAATCAAAGCCAATTGGATCCTGCCCACCACAACCAACCACAAAGTGTGTATGAAGGGTTTGTGAGAGACAAAGGATCAAAAGAACAAAACGTTTAGTCACTTAAATTTAGAATCCAAAAGCTCTGGGGCCTCTATTTTTTGAGGCATGAAGGATTTTTTTCAGAAAGTTCAATAATTTCATTGGGAAAGACTCAGAGCTTCCTATTAAAATGCTCGGAAGCCTCCTTTCAAGTGGCTCAGGCCTCTTTCAAGAGGCTCAGGCCTCCTTTCAAGATGCTCAGAGCCTCCTTTCAAGAGGGTCAGAAGCCTCTTTTCAAGAGGCTCGGAAGGCCTCTTTCAAGAGGCTCAGGCCTCCTTTCAAAAGCTCAGAAGCCTCCTTTCAAGGGCTCAGGCCTCCTTTCAAGAGGCTCAGGAAGCCTCCTTTCAAGAGGCCCGGAAGCCTCCTTTTCTCAAGAGGCTCAGAAGCCTCCTTTCAAGAGGCTCAGGAAGCCACCT
The DNA here is from genome assembly GCF_024139115.2 of Armigeres subalbatus. NCBI lineage: Eukaryota > Metazoa > Arthropoda > Insecta > Diptera > Culicidae > Armigeres > Armigeres subalbatus. The sequence goes on from NC_085141.1 coordinate 29,816,046, forward strand.
TTCAAGAGGCTCAGAGCCTCACTTTCCAAAGGCTCAGGCCTCCTTTCAAGAAAGGCTCAGAAGCCTCCTTTCAAGAAGGCTTGAAGCCTCCTTTCAAGAGGCTCAGAGCCTCCTTTCAAGAGGCCTCAGAAGCCTCCTTCAAGAGGCTCAGAGCCTCCTTTCAAAGAGGCTCGGAGAGCCTTCTTTCAAGAGGCTCAGAAGCCTCTCCTTTCAAGAGGCTCGGAAGCCTCCTTTCAAAAAGAGCTCCAGAGAAGCCTCCTTTCAAAGAAGGCTCAGGCCTCCTTTCAAGAGGCCTCAGAAGCCTCCTTTCAAGAGAGGCTCGGAAGCCTCCTTTCAAGAGAGCTCAGAGCCTCCTTTCAAGAGGCTCCAAGCCTCCCTTTCAAGAGGCTCAAGCCTCCTTTCAAGAGCTCAGAAGCCTCCTTTTAAGAGGCTCCAGAAGCCTCCTTTCAAGAGGCTCAGGCCTCCTTTCAAAGAGGCTCAGAGCCTCCCTTTCAAGAAGGCTCAAGCCTCCTTTCAAGAGGGCTCAAGGCCTCCTTTCAGAAGACTCAGAACCCAAGCAACTTGCGCAACATCTATCAAATAGGTGTCTGTTCTAATAAATTGCATTGAAGACACCACTGGCAATACATCGAGTCACATTAAAGCAACTTTCCAGTTTCAGAAAATCACAATGTTTCATTTTCCATTTAAGTGGCGTCGCAATATTCTACACATCTGACTTCTTGGGTGGTTTAAAATTCGATGTGTTTCACATCAGAAACAAAACAGATAAGTTGCACAAATAATAACACTTCAATTCATTGCTGTCACCACAATGTTTCTGATATGTTGCAAAACACTTCGAGCTCATCTGAGCAGTATTTTTATTTTGACAGTCCCCTGCATGTTCCGTATAAGGTACAATGGAAGTTACAAATTACTTTGTTGTTTATGTAGTGCACTTGTAGGCAGAATCATCAAATAGAATTGGTGGTATGATGGTTATAATAGAAGATTGCAAATCTCAAGGTCCATGGTTCGATTCCCGGTTGGTTTTGTGTTTTATTTTCATTTGCAGCCTGCAAGATGTTGCAAATAGGCTCACCTCTTGCGCTTTTTGTGTCACAAAGGAGTTCCAAATACGACGCGTTGTGCATAAGTCAGACTTTTAGTAAGTCACACCACAGTGGTTGTTACTCACTGAGAAACAAAGAGGTGTTGCTTAGGAAGCCTCCCTTTCAAGAGGCTCAGAAGCCTCCTTTCAGAGGCTCAGGAAGCCTCCTTTCAAGAGGGCTCAGAAGCCTCCTTTCAAGAGGCCTCAGAGCCTTCTTTCAAGAGGCTCAGAAGCCTCCTTTCAAGAACTCAGGCCTCCTCTTTCAAGAGGCTCAGGAAGCCTCCTTTCAAGAGCTCAGGAAGCCTCCTTTCAAGAAGGCTCAGGAAGCCTCCTTTCAAGAGGCTCAGAGCCTCCTTTCAAGGAGGCTCAGAAGCCTCCTTTCAAGAGGCCTCAGGCCTCCCTTTCAAGAGCTCAGGAAGCCTCCTTTCAAGAGGCTCAGAGCCTCCTTTCAAGAGGCTCAGAGCCTCCTTTCAAGGCTCAGAGCCTCCTTTCAAGAGGCTCAGAGCCTCCTTTCAAGAGAGCTCAGAAGCCTCCTTTCAAGAGCTCAGAGCCTCCCTTTCAAGAGGCTCAGGCCTCCTTTCAAGAGGCTCAAGCCTCCTTTCAAGAGCTCCAGAGCCTCCTTTCAAGAGCTCAAGCCTCCTTTCAAGAGAGCTCAAGAGCCTCCTTTCAAGAGGCCTCAGCCTCCTTTCCAAGAGGGCTCAGGAAGCCTCCTTTCAAGAGGCTCAGGCCTCCTTTCAGAGCTCAGAAGCCTCCCTTTCCAAGAGGCTCCAGAGCCTCCTTTCAAGAGGCTCAGAGCCTCCTTTCCAAGAAGGCTCCAGAGCCTCCTTTCAAGAGGCTCAGAAGCCTCCTTTCAAGAGGCTCGGAAGCCTCCTTTCAGAGCTCAGGCCTCCTTTCAAGAGGCTCAGCCTCCTTCCAGAGGCTCAGAAGCCTCCTCAAGGCCTCTCCTTTCAAGAGGCTCAGAGCCTCCTTTCAAGAGCTCAGAGCCTCCTTTCAAAGAGCTCAGAGCCTCCTTTCAAGAGCTCGGAAGCCTCACTTTCAAGAGGCTCAGGCCTCCCTTTCAAGAGGCTCAGGAAGCCTCCTTTCAAGAGCTCAGAAGCCTCCTTTCAAGAGGCTCAGAGCCTCCTTTCAAGAGGCTCAGAGCCTCCTTTCAAGAGGCTCAGAAGCCTCCTTTCAGAGGCTCCAGGCCTCCTTTCAAGAGGCTCAGAGCCTCCTTTCAAGAGGCTCAGGCCTCCTTTCAAGAGGCTCAGAGCCTCCTTTCAAGAGGCTCAGAGCCTCCTTTCAGAAGGCTCAGAAGCCTCCTTTCAAGGCTCAGAAGCCTCCTTTCAAGAGGCTCAGAAGCCTCCTTTCAAGAAAGAAGCCTCCTTTCAAGAGGCTCAAGCCTCCTTTCAAGAGCTCAGAAGCCTCCTTTCAAGAGGCTCAAGCCTCCTTTCAAGAAATCAGAGCCTCCTTTCCAAGAGGCTCAGAAGCCTCCCTTTCAAGAGCTCAGGCCTCCTTTCAAGAGGCCTCCAAGCCTCCTTTCAAGAGCTCAGAAGCCTCCTTTCAAGAGGCTCAGAAGCCTCCTTTCAAGAGGCTCAGGAAGCCTCCTTTCAAGAGGCTCAGGCCTCCTTTCAAGAGGCTCAGAAGCCTCCTTTCAAGAGGCTCAGGCCTCCTTTCAAGAGAGCTCAGAAGCCTCCTTCAAGAGGCTCAGAGCCTCCTTTCAAGCTCAGAGCCTCCTTTCAAGAGGCTCAGAAGCCTCCTTTCAAGAGGCTCAAGCCTCCTTTCAAGGCTCAGAAGCCTCCTTTCAAGAGGCTCAGAGCCTCCTTTCAAGAGCTCAGAGCCTCCTTTCAAGAGGCTCAGAAGCCTCCTTTCAAGAGCTCAGGCCTCCTTTCAAGAGGCTCCAGAGCCTCCCTTTCAAGATGGCTCAGAAGCCTCCTTTCAAGAGGCTCAGGCCTCCTTTCAAGAGGCTCAGAGCCTCCTTTCAAGAGGCTCAGGCCTCCTTTCAAGAGGCTCAGAGCCTCCTTTCAAGAGGCTCAGGCCTCCTTTCAAGAGGCTCAGGCCTCCTTTCAAGAGGCTCCGGAAGCCTCCTTTCAAGAGGCTCAGAGCCTCCTTTCAGAGGCTCAGGCCTCCTTTCAAGAGGCTCAGAGCCTCCTTTCCAAGAGGCTCAGAGCCTCCTTTCAAGAGGCTCAGAGCCTCCTTTCAAGAGCTCAGGCCTCCTTTCAAGAGCTCAGGCCTCCTTTCAAGAGGCTCAGAGCCTCCTTTCAAGAGGCTCAGAGCCTCCTTTCAGAGAGGCCTCAAAGGCCTCCTTTCAAAGAGCTCAGAAGCCTCCTTTCAAGAGGCTCAGGAAGCCTCCTTTCAAGAAGAGGCTCAGGCCTCCTTTCAAGAGGCTCAAGCCTCCTTTCAAGAGAGCTCAAAGCCTCCTTTCAAGAGAGGCTCAGGAAGCCTCCTTTCAAGAGGCTCAGGAAGCCTCCTTTCAAGAGCTCAGAAGCCTCCTTTCAAGAGCTCAGAAGCCTCCTTCAAGAGGCTCAGAAGCCTCCCTATCAAGAGCTCAGATGCCTCCTTTCAAGAGGCTCAAGCCTCCCTTTCAAAACTCCAAACCTCCTTTCAAAAAGGCTCAGAAGCCTCCTTTCAAAAGGCTCAGAAGCCTCCTTTCAAGAGGCTCAAGCCTCCTTTCCAAGAGGCTCAGGAAGCCTCCTTTCAAGAGGCCTCAAAGCCTCCTTTCAAGAGGCTCAAGCTTCCTTTCAAGAGGCCTCAAGCTTCCTTTCAAGAGGCTCAACCTCCTTTCAAGAGGCTCAGCCTCCTTTCAAGAGGCTCCAGGAAGCCTCCTTTCAAGAGGCTCAGGCCTCCCTTTCAAGAGGCTTGGAAGCCTCCTTTCAAGAGCTCAGAGCCTCCTTTCAAGAGCTCAGAGCCTCCTTTCAAGAGCTCAGAGCCTCCTTTCAAGAGGATCAAGCCTCCTTTCAAGAGGCTCAGAAGCCTCCTTTCAAGAGGCTCAGGCCTCCTTTCAAGAGGCTCAGAAGCCTCCTTTTCAAGAGGCTCAGAACCTCCTTTCAGAAGCTCGGAAGCCTCCTTTAAGAGATGCTCAAAGCCTCTTTTATGATGCTCGCAAGCCTCTTTTTAAGAGGCTTGGAAGCCTTCTTTTAAGAGGCTTGAAAGGCTCCTTTTAAGTTTCTCGAAAGCTTCCTTTCAAGAACCTAGAAAGCCACCATTCAAGAGGCTCGAAAGCCAGCGTTTAAGAGGCTCGGAAGCCTCCTTTCAAAGGCTCAGAAGTCTCCTTTCAAGAAGTTTTGAAACTTCCTTTCAAGAGGCTCGAAAGGATCCTTTCAAGTGGCTCGGAAGCCTACTTTCAAGAACCTGGAAACAGAGTCTCTTAATTCTCGTGTATATATGGATGAGACAGTGTGCCATGAGCTACGAAAGCTCACGTAGCACAGATTCAGGGCGACGAGAGAAACTAGCGAGCGCATAAGATAACTGAGTGAGCGTGTCTCAATGTACGTCTCATGAGACTCATCTCATGCGCTAGGAATGCATATCTGGCGTTACTTAGGCGACGATTTTATTGAATGAAATTTTCCCGCCCAAGCTGTTTTACGCACCTTCACTGTTGTTTGCAAAGGTTTGCCATGGCAAACAGCGCATGAACTGATCGCATTGAAATGTCTCAATGCGACTCACCAATGTTAATGTGAGGTACACAAACTTCGTGAGACTCGCGCGCGCTAAATTTTATGTGCGCGTAGCAGTCGTTGCTCAATCTCATCCTTTTTTGGACGCGTGCATGATGTCTGCTCTGGAAAGCCTCGGTTGAATAGGCTTGGAAACTTCCTTTCGAGAGGCTCGGTAGCCTTTTTTCAAGTGACTTGGAAGTTTCTTTTTAAGAGGCTCGCAAGGCTGCTTTCAAGGTGTTCACAAGCCTCCTTTCAAGATGTTCGGAAGCCTCCTTTCAAGAGGCTCAGGAAGTCTTCTTTCAAAAGGGCTCAGGAAGCTTCCTTCCAAGAAGCTCCAAAGCCTCTTTGGAAGAGGCTTGGAAGCCTCCTTTCAAGAGGCTCGGATACCCCCTTTCAAGAAGCTCGGGAACCTCCTTTGAAGAGACTAGGAAGCCTCCTTTTAGGATGCTCGCAAGCTTCTTTTTATGAGGCTCGGAAGGCTTCTTTCAAGAGGCTCGAAAGGCTCCTTTCAAGTGGCTCGAAGGCCTCATTTCAAGATGTTCAGAAGCCTCCTTTCAAGAGGCTCAGAAGCTTCCTTCCAAGAGGCTCGGGAGCCTTTTTTCAAGAGGCTTGGAAGCCTTCTTCCAAGAGGCTCGGAAGCCTTCTTTCAAGAGGCTTGGATGCCTCCCCGAGTAGCACAAGTCAGACAACAATGGTTGCAGCAACTTGATTGTGACTAAATCTGGTCGCATATGAATTGTAGTAACCTACGTGGAACATGTGTGCTACTAGGGTCCTTTTAAGAGGCTCGAAGTCTCCCTTTCAAGAAACTTTGAAACCTCCTTTCCAAGAGGCCTCAAAGGCTCCTCTCAAGTGGCTCAGTTGCTGTAACCAGTTTCATTAGACTTGTCCTGCTTGGGTTAAGAGGCTCCAGAAGCCTGTTTTAAAAGGCTCAAAGCTTTCTTCAAGAGGCTCGAAAGGCCTCATTTCAAGAAGTTCAGAAGCCTTCTTTCAAGCGGCTCAGGCTTCCTTTCAAGAGGCTCAGAGCCTGTTTTCAACAGGCTTGGAAGCTTGCTTCCAAGAGGCTCAAGCCTTCTTTCAAGAGGCTCTCGAAGCCTCCTTTCAAGTGGCAGGAAGCCTCCTTTCAAGTGGCTCTGAAACTTCCTTTCAAGAGGCTCCGAAGCCTTCTTTCAAGAGGCTCAAGCCTCCTTTCAAGTGGCTCAGGAAGCCTCCTTTCAATTGGCTCTGAAGCTTCCTTTCAAGAGGCTCAGGAAGCCTCCTTTCTAGAAGCTCAGAATCCTCCTTTCAAGAGGCTCGGAACCCTCCTTTCAAGAGGCTCGGAAACCCCCTTTAAGAGGCTTGGAAGCCTCTTTGCAAGAACCTCGGAAGCCAACAACCATAAATCCCGTTTTCAGGTTCTTTGTTCATATACCTCAAATAGTTATGTTTATTTTTATATACAGTGAAAAAATAGGGAGTACTTCAATGAACGCAAAATTTCGTGCTTTCAAGCAAAAGGTTGATCCGCTGTCAACCATGTTTCATTTGATAAGAAAATTATTTTGAGCTTTTTAGTGGAATGTTTTCACCTGTCATAAGACGAGTTTATACAATCCCATTGAATTCCACCACTTAATTGTATCTTGACAGATACGAGACACTGAAGACGGCCTTACTGTTGAGGTCGAAATACGTATCTGTCAAGATACAATTAAGTGGTGGAATTCAATGGGATTGTACAAACTCGTCTTATGATACATGTGTCATTTGTTTGTTCATTTACCTTCGATAAAAACTCACACATTTCTAACACATAATCATACATATTCTTGACTGAACATAACAATTATTTGATGTTTAGACAAACAGTGCAGTACATACTTCACAAGATGAGTGCTATAAAGAATTCAAATCTCCTGCGATCAACAACACGCGTCACAACCTGGCAAAACATACAATAATAAAAAAACAACATCTCTGTCCGGTCCGAGACACAATTTCCGGACCTAACCTTATCCACTTCGTTCCAGATTGACTGAAAATTGAAATCAGTCAAACAAAAAACCTATTCAACATCTCCGAAAAAGAAAAGCCGAAGCCCGCTTTCATGCCAATGCAATCCAAGTAGACTGTGTAATCGAGCGCGAACCTATACCAGCGCCTTCATTTACTACTTCAACCGGAGTAGGCCACAATTATAGCGAATTATTCATATACGGGTGAACACTTTTTTTCCTTTTTTTGGGAACGTTTCCTATAGGAAGACATCTCCCATTAACGGATTTTCCACATCATCATCCACGCATTCATTGAACTCCCGCCTCGAATGTTGATTGGACATAGATATGCCGATCCAATACTCTAAATTGTATCTGTTTTGGTGGTCCGCCTCCCTGATTGGAGGAAATATTTGAAATCATCAGTTTTTGGCGATTGTTTCATCTGCATGTCTGTGAATCGGTGTCTTCAGTATTGATTGTAGATAAAGCACCTGTTTAGCTCTCAGATAATTTTTCGTCTGCCTGACTGGTCAAGATTTTTGCTGTTTTTTTCCTTCTCTCGACCGTTGTTGCTGGCTGGCCGACTGGCAGACCAATAAGCGGAAGATGATTCACACGAATAACCTTGCTTAGCACTTTATGAGCATTTTTTTCCCTGCGTTTTGAGAGAAGTACCTTATTTTCGGTATTGTTTCGTCTCTTCCGGATAATGAATATGTATCGCAAAGGCAATACATACTAAATACTCAGACGCTTGATACCGTTTGATAGCGTTTTGAGGCGGTTTTCGTGTATCGTGTGATTTTTTTTTTGTTCACTCTTAAGAGTTATATCTTAGTTAAGATAAGTCAAGATATTGAACTACTATTTATACATTTCATTTTCGGTTATACTAATTTCAAATTGTTGTCTTTTCTAATTCCAGGTAAATATTTGACTGCACACAAGTACTGAACTGACAATCTACGGATCCAGATAAGTTTTATTCAACTATACTTTGAAAAGCATAGTCCGAAAAGCAATATCTGAAAATGGTACGAACCATCAAGGTTGTTCAACTACTTCATTGTTGATTTGGTAAGGACATGGCCAGAGCTATTATTTATTTGTTTCGCGAAATGCTCAATTTATTATATTCACTGATTGACTAGAAAAATCATCGCATTTCTCATCTCTCATCATCGCTTCGCAGCAGCGTTGGCAATTTTCTCCTAATTTGAAGAGTTTCGTAACGAAATTAGAAAATTACATATTTACAAACAAGCGGTGGAAAGAGAACGAGAGAGCGAGCAAAACAGTGACACAAGCTCATTAGTTAATCGAACTGACGCGAACCGAAGACCGGGGACCGTGGTTGAATCGAGAGGGAAATGACGACGACGGTTCGGCAGGTTTTTTTGAAAGCGAAATTTCAATGTCTTCTACCATCCCTCCATCCGCCCTCTTGCATCGTCGCTTGCCGGCCGAGTATGGACGCAGCAACGGGGTGAACGACAGACAGACCGGGCGGTGATGATGATGGCCAATCGGGTAATTAATAAAGGTGCAGTGTCCGCATGCTTGCTGCATGTGTGGTGAATGCATATCTACCTTGAGGCGGTGGCGCTCATCATGGCAAATCGAATTTATTATTATGCTGCTCTGAAGTCCGAGTCTGACTACTGACTGACTGGTCAGTGGTCAGCTGACGAATGAAATGACGGAAAAGGATGGGCGCAAGATGGATGGTGGTATTTAATTATATGACTGTTTCTTCGAAGGAAAGCAAGACTTTTAGGGCAATTTTGCATTGAAGCATGCATGAATTATATTTGGTAGGATTTCCTTGAAGCCTTATAATGTCAGCATCCTACGAATCGTTTCCATTGTATCTGTATCGGACTACGTAACATTGTTTAGGTCGTATAGCACGAAGTAGTTCAATAAATCAAAACATAAATCCTATCTCGGAGGGAAATTTATATAACTTCTTCACGCCAAGTAAATATATGGATGCCTGAAGCGACTGTGCCCTGGAATTTCTTAAGTGAAAGAGAATCTTTTGAAAATCTTTAAGTAGGTAGTTTTTATCTGCGGACAACTAAGGAAAAATGTTTCCCGAAAAGAAAATTATCTAGATGGTTACTGAAGCAATTAGTCAGTAAGCTCTTTTATTGAAGCATTTTTAAGAATCTCTTTAAGGCTTTGTGCACAAATAACGTAACGCAAAAAGTCGGAATTTTGGATCCCCCCTTATGTAACAACAAATAACGCGTGACTAGACTCCCCCCTTTAATTACGTATCGCTCACTGAGACAACTTCCTCCCTATTTTCCAATTGTTATAAAATCATCACATAAAAACGTTAATTGTTATTTTTTTGTACTGTTTCATCCTGATTTTGAGCACGACATTGTATTGATGCGAATTGCGCAGTAAGTAAAAAATACCCCTCCCTCTCATGTCACAATAAGTAACGGTCGTTTAACCCCCCTCCCTCCCCATCAAGCGTTACGTAATTTATACACAAAGCCTAAGATATATGTTGTAAAATAGACAGTTTACTCGGAGTGTGTCTTTAGCTGACAGATGCAAATGCAATGTTTTCCCGTATAACGGACGCTAACGGACGATATGATGGCATTTGATCAGCCAGCAGTAGGCCATGACTTGGGTCCTTCCTTCATCGGACAACCAACGAGCGCGGACGCAGCTAAGCGAGGCCGGACATTTGACGATCCTGCCAAATTAACCTTTGGAACGCATGCTCACGGTAGAGGCAAAAAGCAGCCACCATGCTTTACCAAGAATGGAATAGAAACTAATATGCACAGTTGAGTTTCTTTAGTCTAAATCTGAACAGTTTTTAATTTTTTCAGTTGGTGATACAGTTAACGGTATCATTATCTTTTCACGCCTTAAATTGTGATTCTCAATGGCATTCAAGAATAAAATCTCCACTGGTCTATTCATCATCTTGTGTTCGGCCCTAATAGAACCTAATGTTTAGTCAGTTATCTATTGCTAAATGTTCAGAATTGTATGTGATGATTTTTTCTTGAAAATATTCTGTAGAATATCGCTAATATTCAACATTTCCTCCCTGTTGATTTTAAAATTAGTTAATATAGACTTAAAATTTTACAATTACAAGTAAGGTGCTTGCAATTCATAACTGAAAAGTGCTGAATATAGACTACATTGATAATTGAAAACATTCCATCTGGAGATGTAATGTTAATAAAGTAGCTATAAAAAGATGTCGTATTTCCTAGCCAAAGTTATATATGCTAGCGAATAAGTATGTCCTCCTTTTTCGCTACTATTCGGGTGAATTGTTCTCCTTAGGAAAAAAATATATATGGTCACCCTATGAAGGAAGACCCTAATGATGAGAGAGTTGGCTTTGTTTTGAAATCTGGATTCCTGCAAGGTTTTAATAGATTTGAGCACTCAGCGATTACTGGTCGATGAAACGATTACATTGCTCCTGATTTTTCAAATTGCAGATTCCAAGCAATAATAACATTGTTGAAGTTGAAACAATTAGTTTACAATGCGTTGATGCTCTTTAATGAAGAAGAAAAACCTAAGGAAGTTTAGCGAGGTTTCTTGCATTGTTTATGTTTTTTAAGAGAGTAAGATAGACCAAATGTAAATATCGCGTAACTTCTCCCAATGAAAATAAAAATCTCAGCACTGATGGAGCGTCATCATGTACATAACTTTCCGGCTTGCATTGACGAAAGCCATCCAATTATATTGGTTTGGCAATCTAGATTGGCAGAACATAAGTTTTGGCTTGCAATAGCGTAGCGCTCTGGAAGAACATCGGATATATTTGCTACACTGGCTCTGAAAGAATTTATTGATGTATAAGACGAACTTAAATGCGCTCTGGATAGCCGCTGTATCGATTGGAGAACCACGCCTGGGAAACCATGGAATTTACATTAGCTCTGGATTACAGGGCTCGAAAAACGCTGGATTGAATTGTTCTGATTTGGTACTTTCACTAGAGTTGCATAATGATTCCTGGTAGATTACCAACTTGCGATGGTTTCGACTTCAAAGTGAAATACGCTCTATAGGAATGCTGGATTGATTTGACAATAAATGAAGCGCTTGTATTGTTCCCAATAATGATGCTTTTAAAGGACAACTACATTGCAATAGTTCCAAATTACACGACCAAAGCCCCTTGGAAATGTGCTAGATTTATTTGCTAAAAAACTTACGCGGATACATTCGTGCAAAAAATCGTTGTAACTAAATTTTTAAATGACTATATCTCAGTGGTTTATCAACCGATTTTCTTTGGAGAAAACAATTTGCACAATTTGGAGATCTTATAACATCTCCTATGCCTGGATTTGAGGCGCAAGTGAAATGCAAATACTCGGAGGACATAAAAGAGTTGATACCGCTGCTGGGGACATCATGGAAGCCTTGGTTGATTCGGTAGATCACTTTACTCAAACTCCAGAACAATTGGGAGATCTTGCAACATCTCAATTGCCTGGATTTGATACGCAAGTAAAGTATAAACACTCGGAGGACATAACTGGGTTGAAACCGCGTCTGGGGACATCATGGAAGCCATGGTTGATTCGATAGACCAATTTACTCATTCCGAGACAATTTGGAGATCTTACAACATCTCAATTGCCTGAAACTGCGACGCAAGTGAAAGACAAATATTCAGAGGACATAATTGGTTTGATGCCGCGGCTGGGGACTTCATGGAAGCCTTGGTTAATTCGATAGACCATTTGATTCAAACTTCAAGAAAATTTGGAGATCTTACAACATCTCATATGCCTGGATTTGAGACGCAAGTAAAAGACAAATACTCGGAGTACACAATTGGGGTGATACCGCGGCAGAGGACATCATGGAAGCCTTGGTTGATTCGATAGACCATTTTACGCAAACTCCAGGACAATTTGGATATCTTACAACAATTCAAATGGCTGGATTTGAGACGCAAGTGAAAGATAAATACTCGAAGGACATATCACTATATGAATAGATATCATTTTTTGTAATGAAATATAAGTATATCTCCAAAATCGCATTTTTCTAAATTTGTTATCTAAATTATCTAAATCTAAATCTAAATCTTTACTCCCACAGCTCTAGTGAGAAATTGAACACCCCTAGATACACTATTTTGCAATGTCCAGAAACTAGAAGAGATGGCTAAGAGGTTGGTGAAAAAACTGAGAAAATCGGTTGAAAAACCACTGAGATATAGCCATTTGAAAATTTAGTTATTGCGCATAAGCCCCAAAATTTTATTCCCACCTTTGGGTTTCCGCGCCAAGCACTCAGCGCCAGACTCGGCGACAAGGAGATAGTCGTCAGTTGGTACTCCTGATTTTTTGGCAACTGATGTCGATTGCTGCATCCGAAACAAAAACAGAGCTAATTTTATACTTCACGAGCCGAATGAACTAGAACACGGGCTCATTGTTTTATATTGCTTCTAAAAAACGTAGTGGCGAAGATTGATGCATTGCATAGAATGGTAAGCAATATATGCGTCATAAACATATATTTCAAATAAATGGGATTGCATTGAATTCATTCAGTACATAAATTACTTTTAACTTTCAAAAGGGATTTTTAAAAAAGACAAGGGAATTTCAACTAAAGAACTAACTACCTCGAACGATCGGAACGGAATGATTTATTGTTGCTAAATTAAAATGAATCAAAGTCCCTACAGCATACAAAATGCTGACCTAGCTCCTAGCAAGTGTCAGTTGGCCTGAATTCCATCGGTGCTGCGTCGTCTTCGTCGTCGTTGCCACATGTTGCGCTATCAGCAGATTCGGCTGTGTAACTTGTTGCTAAGTGCCGGGCTTCTGGAAGTTGGGATACAATCCGCTGATGATGAAGGATAATTATGGCTTATGGTAATCGTCTTCACTTAGATGTTCGATGGCTTTAGATCTATGGTTGAATCTAGATTGTGGTCAATAACTACTCCCTCCTTTTGAAGAGAATCGTCTCGATTCGTCGAATGATTTGACTTGGCCGGTTTCCTTGATCCTTGGATGTATGAACGAAGTTTACGGGAAAACTTTCGCCAGGCTGTGAAAGCTATGATACTAATTGCGAATATGAGGCTTATGATAGACATTGTGAATGATGAGTATGTCTTCAACTGGTGAGTTGCGGTAAAATCTTCCGAAAGTTTCCTGTTTTTAATGTTGACTTCTTCGAGACGTAGAACTGGCTCGAAGCTACTTTCTGTTATGGAAAGGCCGTCAAGGGGTAGTATCATAGGAGATTCTGCTTCAACCATTTCGATATTCTCGAATTTAGATCCATTTAGATAAACTGAGCAATTATGAAATTCTACGAGGTATGATCCTGTTAAATTTCGGCTAGATATACCACAAGAAGAGTTTACTTCCATCGATTTGACTTGTTTTAACACAACCAAATTTCCTGTTACAAGTTTAGTTTCTGAAGGAATGGTGTATTCGGTGAACGAACAATTCGCCGATTGTCCTTGTAGTAGGTTGGGGATGCATTCATCCTGGGTAATATCGATCAAATCATCTTGGTTGCATAACTTCCGCTTTTGCACTTGTTTACAGCGTTTTGCTACGATGTAGGTGGACGTGTTGCTTCTCATGGCTTGGCTGTGACTGATTTGAATAATTTTGTTCCCTACTGGTAATGGTTCGATAATGAAGTTTTCATACAATTGGTTCTCTAGCAACGGCACTGAAATAGCAAAAACAATCTTTGTTTGATTATGATAAGCAGATATTTCCAGAAAGTCGTAAATTTCTTCTGAGCTATTTATAATTAAACCTTTTTCTTCTAACCGTTTTGAAGCGAATTCCAATTCTAGTGATGACAATATGTTTTTCGAGAGAATCTGAAGTTTAGAAAGTTTTATGGCTTCGAAAATATCTTCAAGATGTGATTTTAAAAAGTCTAGATTTACGTTGATTTTGAACACTACTTTAATTATAGTGAAATCTGTTGCTAATTTTTTATTCCTAACTGCAATTAATTTTTTAGTAATTTGATTTTGTTGAATTTCTAACTTCCTAATAATCCTATTGATCCTATCTTGAAATTGAGAGTTTATACGTCTTTGCTCATTATTCTCTGTAATTAAATTGCTTGATTTAGAAAATAATTCATCGATATTTTTGCGATCTTTATGAGATCATTGTCGTCCAAATTTCCAGTAATAACTTTGATTCCTGATCCTACAAAGTTGAACAATCCTCGTTTGTTACGGGACTTAGGTTGGAGTTCATTGAACAGTTCCAGAGTATTGCTTAACTTTGAGTTTAGAAGATCAGTTATTTCTGTGTGGTTTCCAAGAGAGTTCACACCAGCTATATTGGTTTCTAGGTTTCTGAAGATGGGTTCGTACCGTTTTAGGTGTCAATAACATGGAAAAGTTGATGATCACCCTTTTTCAGAAAACTATAACCGTCCTGAAGGGTAAGAAGTCCGGGATTGAGGGCCAGGTTAGTGATTCGGATGATTTGAGAGGATATGGGGTTTCCGTTCAGGATGATGGTGAGGATGATGATTGTTATGACGTTGTGGTTCCAACGAGTCATTCCTTGTGTTCCTTTTAAGAGTATCCAAAGCATAGTCCTTGCCTAAAAATGGAAAAGAATTAGTATTTGCTTGAAGTTTCTTTTTTATTTACTCTATGTGAAATTATCAGAAGAGAGACCGGTTGCTCACTTTCTAATGCGGCGTAATTTAGATTTGTGTAATTTCCGTCGTTTCGAATCTACGTATGTTTGTTTCCGATCAGTTGCAACTATTGCTGATTTATATTGTCTCCTTGTTTTTGATTTTACGCCTGGTAACTTTTCAAGGACTCTTGAGCCGGGTTCTAAAATCGGGGGTGGTTCTTTATCTGCATTGTGGTAGCTAAGTTGGTTTTTCTGAGTTTTCGTAATTGCCAAAACAGTTTCATCGTAAATTTTATCTCTGTATTCTACAATAGCGTCAATGTTCAGAGGTCTTTCAACTCCGTCTTTTATTCCGTAAAATACTTCGCGGGGCTTGAGTTTCGTAGAAGAATGAATAGTGTTGTTGTATAATGAGCAAGCGATGAAGAATTTTTCCTTGTTGGATATGTTGGATATTCAATGTAGAAGTCTACGTTATCTAATTTAGTATTCAAAATGGTGGGGATTTCTTCCAAAGCGTTTAAGGTTATTGAGAAAGAATCTACATATTTTCTGGACATTTGAACAGAGTAGTCCGGGAATCTTAGAATATTTTCAGAAGTTATTATCTCTGCCTGTAGAGTACGAAGGGACTCGTAGCCTAATAGTCCATCAAAGAATGAATGGAACTTGAACAATCTGAATGTAAGTGGGGGTTTGTTTGTGAATACGGATAACTTAGTAGTTTGTGAAATTTCAAATTTTCCATTTACATTGGTGACAGCAGAGGCATGACAATTTTCAATTTTCGCCGGTTCAATTTTACTTGGATCTACGTAATTTCGATTTGCTCCTGTGTCAATAAGAAATTTCAATGGTCCAGAAGCTGTATTAACTTCGATGAAGGGTAAAAATTATTGGGTTCTATGTTTCGGTATCTTCCTGCTGAGGAAGTTGAAAATTTAAATCTTCAGGGATTGGCTGAACTTCTAGGCTGAGGTCTTGATAACCTTCGTCTGTGGGTACTTGCTCTATATAAGTGCATTCGTCTGTTGAAGAAATTACTTGCTCATCATGTGTATTGATATGAGGGTGGTTGCGGATGTTGGATGTTGACGTAGCTTCTTGTTTAATGGCTGGAATTTGCCTTAAAGCTGTTTGAGGATTTTGGTTTCGATTTGGGTTTTGAGGTTGGAAGGGATGGTGGTTTTGTTGGATAGGGGTATGTATATGAATAAGGGTTCCTATACTGGATTTGGGGTCGAGGGTTTATCAAATTTTGGGTTTGCGACGGTGGTCTAAAGTTTTGATTCCAGGTTCCGTTGCGGTTAGGGATTGGTTTATACAGTTTGGGAGGTTCGGGGGTTACCTTGAAAAACGTTTTATTTCTTTCTCTCTGTCGTTTAGCAGCATTATCTTGTTCTAATGCATGTTGATACGCAGCAAGCAAACTATTAGGTTTACTGGTACGTGTTAGAGAAGAAATGGGTTCATGTAACCCATCGACAAATGCGGTAGTCAATATGGCTTCATAGGATGCCATTACAACTTTAGCACAAGGTGCCAATGCATTGTCCAATATCACTTTTGCATTAACGTCGGATAATATTTCTGTACACTCGTCGTAATACGCATCTACAGATCTATTTCCTTGTTTTATATATGGAATTTTATTTAAAATTGACGCGAGATCTCTCTTGTCGCCAAATCTGTCGATCAACTGGGCTTTAATATCTGCCCAATTGCACGAAGTTTGATTGTTGAGCAAAATCTCGTTTGCTTTTCCTAGAAATTTTATCACGAATGACTGATGTGTAGACCGCTTCCGCTCGGTCCTTATCGTCATCCGGTACTTGTGATTTTGCGCAATTTAATTTTTGTTCCACAGAATTTATCCATGCGGGTAAACCTTTTGTATCTCCATCGTATCCAGGTATTACTTTAATAATATCTGGAACGCGGGTAATATCGAATCTCGCTGGAGCTGGTTGAGGTGCTAAATCAGCATCAGCTCGGCGGTTTATTAATCTGTCGATCTGGAGTCTCTGCCGCTCTAACAGCTGCTCGAGCTCCTCGACTCTATCATTTAATTCTTGCGACATTCCGCGTGTCAGCATAAATTACTTCAGTACACACTACACAACAACGCACTTTTAAATTTTTTTTTGAACTAGCACTTATGAATTACACTAATAATAATTAATTATTCACTTAAAAACACTTGTTATTTTCTTTTTGATTTGAATGGTTTGATTTTATTACTTACGGTTAAGTAGCGATGTTACTTCGCTGGGTAGCCCGATGATCCGTCGGGGATTCCGTCTTCTCGTATCGATGAGCCAGGGAGGGTTGTTCCCGATAGTAGTAGTAAAATTCTTCTTTATTTAAAACATTTTTTGTTCTACAATCATTTTATACATGTACAGTGATCGGCCGGCTTGGCCCTCCAACTTCAATTTCAATTATTGTTATTATTATTATTATTATGCTATTACTTAATTTTTAAAATATAATGTATCATGACGGCCTTCAGGAGGCGCTAGTGTGTTTTTTTTAAAATTTGATAGCCTAACTACAATGTACACTAATATTTACAATAAAAATTTGATAACCTAGATTAGAACTAGCGCCCTAATTGGAGCCTGATCCGAATGCAAGCAACGGACCCTAAACTTTTCTTTACACTCACCAAAGCGTTCATGTAAGGTTTTTATTCCGGCCAGACGGTGGACCTCGGATGTTCTTGTCCTGGGAGGGGTGTTGAGGATCATCCTCAGGAATTTGTTTTGGACCCGTTGAAGTTTGAGGTGGTGGGTTTTAGCGCAGCTCTCCCAGACCGGCATGCCATATTCGATCACAGGGAGGATGATTTGCTTGTAGACAGCAAGCTTATTTTTCAGGGACAATGACGACCGGCGGTTGATCAAAGGGTACAGTAGTTTCAATAAGACGTTACACTTTGTCACCGTTTTGTCAACCTGTTGCCTGAAAATAAGCTTGCTGTCGAGGGTCAAGCCAAGGTAGCCGGCCTCATTGGCCCATTCCACAGTCGTGCCATTGAGGATGATTTTACAGTCCCCAGGCGGAACAAGTTTAGGGATTTATAGTGGGGAAAATGATGACCTGGGTCTTCGCCGCGTTGATACAGATCTTCCAGCTGCTTAAGTACTCTGTCAGGGCATCCAGGCCTCGTTGGAGTTTTGCCACTAGCGCTCTGATCACTCTACCGTTGTAGACGATGGATGTGTCATCTGCGAACAGAGACAGAATGCCGCCTTCTGGAGGTTCTGGCATGTCGGAGGTGAACAGATTGAAAAGCAGGGGCCTGAGGATACTGCCCTGGGGAACGCCTGCGACGATGTTGTGCGCATTGGAACTCGCTCCGCTGATTGAGACCCGGAATGTCCTTGCCGACAGGTAATTGTTGATGATTTTCACCAGGTAGCTGGGAAGATTGTAGCGTTGTAGTTTGTACACCAGGCCATCATGCCATACATTGTCAAATGCCTTCTCGACATCGAGTAAGGCCATGGCGGATGTTTTCGAGACAAACTTGTTCCGTCTGAGGACGTTGGTAACTCAGGTCAGTTGGTGTACAGTTGACCGACCGCGTCGGAAACCAAACTGTTCCTCGAGCAAGATGTTGAGATTTTCGGCAGACTCAAGTAACCGATGATGAATAGCTTTTTCGAATAGCTTGGATAACCCTGAGAGAAGGCTGATGGGTCGATAACTTTTGGGGGAGGAAGGATCCTTCCCAGGCTTCCGGATAGGGATGACTTTCGCTGACTTCCAGGACGATGGGAAGTAGCTAAGCCGGAGACACTGATTAAAAGATCAGCGAGAGGTGCTCAAAGAACGGAGCACTCATGTGTTTGAGCTCGAGATTCAGGATGCTGTCGAAGCCTGGGGCCTTCATGTTCTTCGACGATTTGATATAGGCCGTCAATTCGTCAGCTGAGATCTCCAACTCCTCCGAGAAGTCGTTGGGAATCAAATGGATGTTGTTAGCATGCTCGTTGACGGCTGCTTCGTGTGGACTGACGATGTTCTGCCCAAGATTGTGTGAGCTGACGAAGTGACGACCTATTTCAGCGACCTTCTCTGCAGGAGTTATCAAGCGATCCTTAGAGCCATTATTGTTTAGTGGGATCAAAGGTGGAATGGGCCGAGGCTTGGATTTTAGATTTGGATTTGGATTGGTTGTTCCCGATCCGAAGGAGTATCTTCACTAGATGAGCCACAAAAACACGATATTCTCTCGCGCTTGGTACACTACCGGAACTCACTAATCGAACACTCGCGGATCCTACCGACTGCGCCAATTATTACTTTTAACTTTCGAAAGGGATTTTTAAAAAAGACAAGGGAATTTCAACTAAAGAACTAACTACCTCGAACGATCGGAACGGAATGATTTATTGTTGCTAAATTAAAATGTATCAAAGTCCCTACAGCATACAAAATGCTGACCTAGCTCCTAGCAAGTGTCAGTTGACCTGAATTCCATCGGTGCTGCGTCGTCTTCGTCGTCGTTGTCACATGTTGCGCTATCAGCAGATTCGGCTGTGTAACTTGTTGCTAAGTGCCGGGCTTCTGGAAGTTGGGATACAATCCGCTGATGATGAAGGATAATTATGGCTTATGGTAATCGTCTTCACTTAGATGTTCGATGGCTTTAGATCTATGGTTGAATCTAGATTGTGGTCAATAACTCATATAGCCAAAAAACGCACAAATAAGCTCCATTCTTAAAACATATGACATACATGACACAAATTCATTTCAAGCGATTTAATTCAACAAATATGAGATACAAACCTGATACGTTGAATTGCCAATAAAAAATATTTAAATTTCGACAAAAATTTCATACCAATGGATTTTCTTCTTCTTATTTTTGATTACAGAAGAAAGGGAATGTGAGGGAATGTTGTAAAATACTTAGGCAGTTAACGCGCAGTGTATCTTTAGCTGACAGATGCAATATTCTCCCGTATAACGGACGATATGATGGCATTTGATCAGCCAACAGTAGGCCATGACTTGGGCCCTTCCTCCATCGAATAACCAATCGAAATCGAGATACTCCCAAAATTCCCAGCGGATAACGAGTTTCAGATGTCACAGAGAAGCTTTGTAACTCCTTGAGGAGCTTTTGAAAAGTTGAAATTTATAATTCGAAAAATAATCCCTCGTGAAGTGATTATTATAGAAACTAAGAAGACTAATTGGGAAACTTTCCCTAGGGAGGCATTTGAACAGTTTTTTTTTTCAACACATAAAATTAGAATGTATGGAAAATAAAATTGTTTAAAAATAGACATCAAGAACATCATAATAAACCTCTAGAGGTACTACTGACAAAAATCACCAATTCTGAATTAGTTCTTGGATAAAGTAATGAAAACTAACTAACTAACCTCATAGCTCAAATTAAATCTGAAATTAACATACGAAAATGTTGTTCGGTCGAACTTATCATATGCCCGAAATGGTCGTTTGAAAAAAGAATCAACTTTATGAAATTGTCATAAGGTTTGAAATGACATTTGGTCGAAAAAGTCGTTAAGTCTTTAGTCGAACAGGTCATTTGGCAAAAAGGACCATTTGCTCAAACGGCTGTAAATTTTTTTAACTTGCATTTTAATATTATCTCTTATATTTTAGTCTTCTTGCCCTTAAATACATTCAATTCATTCTACAAGCATTCTAAGTAGTTGAATTCTCACCCCCATTTGACTCATTGTAACCCCCGACGACGGTATTTCAAATTCTCTCAGCGATTTCCACAGAAACTTCTTCCGAAAGTCCCTCAATTTTTATTCCTGGTACTGCCACCCAAATTTCGACCCTGGAATTTTTTCACAAATTCTCCTGCCTCTTTCTCGAGTTCCTCCAAGAATTTCCACGGAAATTACTTCAAGGATACATTTACAAATCTTTCTATAGATTCCCCAAAACGAATTCTCGATGGGCTTCCAGAAGGTATTCTCGAAGGAATTACTAAAATAATATCTGAAGAAAATCAAAGAAAAATTCATGGAGTTGAAGTGTTTGCAAAGTGGGTTTGTAAGAAATTAAATAATATTTTAATTTTTTCTAATTAAAATAATTGAATGAAATTCTGAAGTAATTTCAGATCAAAACTTAAAAGAAATTTTAGTGGGAGCTTTCAAAATTTTCTAGGAAAAATTTCTTAATATAACGAAAAACTATAGATTTCTTGGGCTGCGTCTCATTTCCTGATTTAAAACCAAATCAAACTTGAAAGTGATAGTTCGAAAATCAAAAATCACCCGGTCATATAAATCGCAGGTGCTTTTCAAAAAGACGGATCTGTCAAAAAACAATTCTATGTCGGTTAAAAGTAATCTTGTTATGTGTGCAGCGTTATTGGAGAACTTTTCAAGTATCACTTTTAAATTTGATTTGAGTTGAATTCGGGAAATGAGAAAATTATTTTTATATTTGCCAGATAACAGCAAATTAGCTTAATGTTAGTTACAGTTGTGGGTAGGTTGGAGTGTTGGAGATCAGAAAAATATGCTCTTTTTATTGAACTGTAGATAACACAATATCTTTTTTCGTTAAACAACCCAATTAATTTGGAAATTACTTCAGAAACTCCTGCAAAAATTGCGTCAGGGACATCTGAAAGAATTCCTTTGGAAATTCCTGTGAAAATCCGGACAGTAGTAAAACAAAACCCTGTTTTGAGTCTGGAATTAATACTTCATGCCAAAAATAAAAACCCAAAAATATCGGGATTAAAATTACTTGGAAATTCACTTCAGGCGTTCTCCACAAATTTCTTAGAGTATTCATTCAGGTGGTGTATCACGAATTTACCGAAAAGTACGTCCATCCAGATGATTTTTTGGTAAAAAGATACCATCAGGAGTTAATTCGATTAGTCATCCAGAAGATCGTACCGTACCGAAGGCGTACCTTCGAAAATTTCTTCCGGGAATTCCATCGCAAGTTTCGGTAAGTAATCCATCGAAAATTCCTCCAGTAACTCAATATTAAATTCCTCAAGCATTTTCTTCAAAAATGCTCAGCAAATAAATCTAGAAATACCTTCAGGAATTCCTTTAGCAATATGCTCAAAAATTCATTCCCTCGGCTTCCGTAATTCTTCCGGAATTCCTTTCAGGAATTACCGAGCAAATTCCTTGAACCATTTAAAAAGAAACCTTCGGAATTTCCTCCAGGGATTCTGACGGTAAATTATCAGGAAATTACTTTGGAGACTTTGGAGTTATATCTATATAGGGGGAAAGACGGCTTTGGCAGGTTTTGTTCTATTATTGTCAGGGGGGTTTTTGTCGACCAAATTTTATGAAATTTGGCCACAATATTCTTTGATATGCAAAGAATGTTTAGGCCAAATTTGAGCATAGTCAGTCATAAAAAACCCTGCCAATAATAGAACAAAACCTGCCAAAGCCGTCATTCCCCCTATATAGATATTTTTTCGAAAACTCAAAAAATTCCTATAGGAAAATCTCTCTAAAAAACATTTGCGTCTTGGGAACTTATTCGGGAATTTCTTCCGAGATTTCTTCGGAAATTCCTCAAGAGATTCCTTCGAAGTTTTCCAAACGGTTTTTTTTTAAGAATAAGAAATTCTGAAAGCTTCTTTGGAAATTTGGTCGGAATTTACACGGAACTTTTTTTTCGGAAATACCTACGGAAATTGTATCACGGAAACCTCCCAAAATTCCCGTAGGAAAATTTCCTCGTATTTTTTTTAATTGCCTTTGGCAGGTTTTGTTCTATTATTGGCAGGGGGGTTTTTTATGACTGACTATGCTCAAATTTGGTCTAAACATTCTTTGCATATCAAAGAATATTGTGGCCAAATTTCATAACATTTGGTCGACAAAAACCCCCTGACAATAATAGAACAAAACCTGCCAAAGCGGTCTTTCCCCCTATTTCAGAAGTTCCAGAAATTTCTTAAAAGATCCCTCCTGGAAACACATTTTTGAAATTCCTTCAAAATTTCTTCAGATCTTTATTCAGGAACATAATCGATAATTATCGATGTTCTCGATAATAAACAATGTGGGCTCGCTTGATTGTGGATAAACAACAGTAAAGTACATGTGACGATTGGGCAAATCAAGCATCCAAAAGATATTCAATTTGCAAAAAAGAGAGCTAACCGCGGTAAAGGTTGGTACTCGGATTCTGATGGCTTTTCCGTAAACGTGACCCTCAAGTAGTATTGTTGTGTAGGGGTTATCATGCCTATCTAGAGAGTAGAAGGTTGAGAGTTCGAGTCCCTCCAAAACACGTGGATTCTTTTTCACACGGCCGAGTTTTCGAATAATATGCAATTAATTGAGTTCTAATTAAGTGAGTAGTATCTTCCGAAGAGTCACCTTGTGACCAAGCGGGGTCAACGCATGACCGTTGCCGTTCGATATTATTGTTCCGTAATAATTTCACTGGAATGAATCAGTGATTCTGAAATTTAAAAAAAAAAATAGTTTTCGGTTAGTTGGTTTGCCGAATCTGTATTACGTAAAATTTTGGATAACTTTGTTAAATATTTCCCCCAAATAAACAGTATAATGATCGAATCACCGATGTCGTTAGTAGAATACTGCGATATTTGAGCAACTGGGTAGATTTAATTCAATTCAAGTTACCCCTTCGGTAAATAATACAAGAATTGTGAAAGGCAAGAAAATGTTTCTTGTAATTAACGACCAGAACCTATAATAGGATAGACGTGTCAATTATCTATACACTAATAGCATTTTCATATTAACCAACCGATTTGAATCATTGGATAGCTTGAAAAGCCCGCCCACCATGATTGAAGCAATTGTTTTGCAATCTAATTTTGTCGGGCGTCAATATCGGGGACCACACTCCATTGAACAAAACTTTATGAACCGAAACGATCGCAAATCAAACAGCAATAAATCCGTCATATGCACTGCACCGTTTCGGCTTGCTGGCTGGCGATTTGTTTTCTTTCTTCAGTGGGAGTACACCACCTCCTTCATTACGGTCATATCTTTGCGCGAGCATCATTACTCAAAAAAAAAAATAGTCAACAACCATCGGCGGTCACTCAAGGACCAATGTGTGCACAACTCAACTCTGACGGAGATGCTTCACCCGTATCCGGTCTCCGCCCGGTCCGGTCGGTTATGTTTGACGAATTCTGTAAACAGCGAAGCAATCGGCCGGAGCGGACGCTCTTGTGGTGTAAAGTCGAGCGGCTGTTGTCGCTATTGGATTGGAACCACACCTTTTCCTCACTTTCCGTCAGCTCTTAGCACTACAGCAGCGCAGAAGAGTCGTAAATAAAGACAACTTTATCATCGTCACTTCGCGCCCCCGGCGGGAGACTCGTGGGGGCTCATCCCACGCCAGCTTACACATTGGTGCATTTGTCAACGACTCCTCATGCTCACTACTCACTGACTGTTGGTTGGCACTTGGCTGGAGCACCGAGAGGTGTTCGAGAAGTGTTTGCGGACCACAATCCATCACACTTGCCGTTGGAATTAGAAGTGGTTACTCCAGATAGCCTCTCGGTTCAAGCACTTGAAACATGATTATTCTTATGGTATCCGACACTTGATTTATTGACGCCGGGTGTCAATCGGTAGGTTACGCCTTGTAGCTGGGAAGTCGTGGGGAAGTGCGCGCCAGCAGTGGTGCCGGAATGCGAGCAGCTAGATTTTACACAAACTTGAGTGTAGTTTCACAGAATATAAGGTTTGAGAGTTTTAGAGCAGTACTGGTTCACAATTCACGTAAATCTTCATAAAGACTAAACCATACTTTATTAGAAATTCGTTAATTTGTAAGAGGAAATAAAAAAAAAACACAATTTTGTTATTTGTTTGTAATTAACAACCTGTACTTTATTGTTATGCATGTGATATTTTGTTGCTAAATTTTCGTTATTTTTTTTGTTATTTTACTTCTTATTACTACCAAGATTATTATAACTTTGTTGCAATCATCGACACTGACAATTCGCCTATGATGATCCGGAAAAATGGGAAGTTGGGTTTGTTGTTTCAAGTTGTTTGGTGACTTGAAGGGCCTCAGGGTCTCATAATTGCAGCCCGCAAATATATTAAAGATCGCTTAGCACGCCAGTAATCCCGCAACCAACTTAGAGCATGGATTCGTTCATTGAAGGTTCTGGGAAAATCAATGTGTTGAGTAGGCCAAGCACAAGCCGGTGAATCTCGATATTATGTAGTGCACGAAATGTTGCTAGCTCGGCCATAGCACTCGTATTTGTCTTGACGGCCTCGCCGCTCATCTAACGTTAAAAAGAAACTTTCCGACAAATGCGTTATTACTTTATGGTCTCCAACTTACCTAGCTTGCCCATCGAGATCCGAGGGAGATTCTGTCTTCGATGTTCGATCAAACCGTACGCATAGCTTCTGGGTTTCTCCCCTCCATATCTGCAGAGTCTGTCTGGTCCGAAAAAGGAATCCTGCCTTTTCACCACCATGTTTTTGCCTTTCTCATGCAAAAATTTGTTAGCATTGTACGCATAACTCGCAACATGTTTCATTCGACGGGGAATCCTATCCCATTGTTTGCTATTGACAATAAATCGGCCAGATCGTACTAAAAGATCAGAAGTTATGACCAAAATACTATTTTTATGTCCATAACACTCTTAAAAATACTCATATTCATAATACAATTCTTTATGTATTTTTGCACGAAAAAGGCACCAACGCCGATTAATCAGGGTTTATATAGTTATTCTGACCTGATCTTGACTAAGGTCGGAGTAGTCTCTGTAGTAACTAAAGGTCTGTCCAAGTCTCGTGTCCATACGACAAACTCTATTCGATCCATCCGGAGCGTACCCATAATTGGTTTCGATCTATTGTATCATATGTGGTTTAGAAGTCAATAAATAGATGATGCGTAGGCACCTTGCATTCGTGGCATTGCTATAATATCTGGCGTATCTCTCCAAAATGAGCACCGCTGGATCCATCGCATCTTTGCCAATGCGCACATTGTTTGCCTGTGGAGCGAAATAAGTATAAGCTTCGAAGGCAATATAAATGCAATTTATCTTCTAGATTCCCTGACTGACGTTAAACCCTGCATCAAGTTTGTCAGCCAGTACTGGCAAAAAATAAGTAAAGGACGCTCAAATTGCGTAAAGTGAAAAATACCAACGCCGCTTGGAGTGATCTGTCCAGCCACAAAGAGCAGAAAATCGTCTCTAAACTCCACACAGGACTCACTCGATTTTCGCACATCTTTGGCAGCGAATCATTCCGAGCATTGTACGAACTTTGCGGTGTGTTGAACACCGTGGAACATGTTATCCATTTCCCCAAGTACGATATTCTTCTTCGTGTAGATTGCGGGATCTCCTTTATTTTCCGAAATGCCCCAGCCGTCCACGCAGCTCTCATCTTTTTCCTGAAGGATGTAGGGCTTGGAGGGTAAGTAAACAAGTAATGGAACGCTTCCACAGCACCTCAGCCCGATCTGTAAGACCCACCCCAGTTGCGAATGAGCTCTCTCTTTGCCCTTATCCACAGATTAAGAATCAAATAAATATTTCTTACATCTCGCTTCTTACTCATTACTTTTGATGTCTTATGTTCTTACTTATAGCGTTGCACTTCTAACACATCGCTTACACATTTCATTTTTAGCTTCTCAATTTATACTTCTTGTATCTCATTTCTCAATCGCGGCGTTCTCATAATTCATTTCTTTCGTCGCACTTTCCGAGTCTTGTTTCTCACTTTTCGTGTCCCGCTTCTCATTTTATGCTTCTAACTATTCAGTTCTCACATTTTGGCAAGGAGGCATTGGGACTCGCCTTTTATGCTATGTAGAGCTATTCTATTGCCCACAATTGCATATTTGTCCCATGTAAATAGGAAATCCAGCAAAGATGGGACTGATATGCGATCATAGGCAGTATAAATAGTGCAGAAAAGGCTTCCCCCAAATTGTGAAAACGCCGATTATATCCAGCAAGCAATTGTGTGAAAAGTTGTTGATTCTTAAGGTTAAGCAAAACGGTCCAAGCTTTGGTGGAACCTTTGATTTTGCGTATCTGTGACATAGTGGAGGTCCACCAACTGCGATCCCAGTCTCACTAGAGAATCTTCGTAATCCATGTCTTTGGGTCCGCCAGAGTCGCAAAGCTTCGGCATTGGTATCCAATACCAGCAAGGTGGCCGGCGGTGATAATACCGGGAACTCCGCAGCGTCCTGGGATCCAGATAAACGTCCAGTTTGATCTGGATCGAGAGGTGCTGAGACTGTTTGCTCTGCAGCGCGGAGATGACACTGCTGATTGGCTGAGTCGATCTGGACGAAAAGCGGGTTACTCGTTGGGTATGTGGCTGTGCTGAAAGCCGCACCAGCTCCGGCCGAGAAAACATTGCAAAAGCTGTAGGCTGTCCAAGATCGTAATGTTGGAACCGGTGTCCTTGATTCTAACTTCACGGCTTGAAACCGACCCATCCGTAAACCTGTGTTCATGGTTCTGTATCCGTATACAAGAGTTCACAGCCACTGACCTTCTAAGTTCCTCTGAATGGCCTTCTCTGCAACAACGTTGCAGTTTATTATGATGGCTGAAGGGGAGCTTATCGTTCCATGCCAGTGGACTAGAGCCACTGGAAAAGAGAACCGGCCTTTTAAATAAGGAGAGGGATCCTGTGATCTCCGAATGTAGAAGAGGCAAATGCGGCGGCTTTACAGCAGATGGGCACCGGCACAAAAATGGTTAATAGCAGGATGCCTACCTTGGCACAGGCGTCATCAGAAGGTGTAGACGAGAGCATTTCAGAAACAGCCCTCACGTTTTAGTTGATGATCGGCATCAGGATATCGATGAAATTACGTTGGGCAAGGCAGGTTTGTTCCAGGCCTTAGAGAAGGTGTCCTTTCCGAAGGCCTTATTGTTAGTTTGTGGAAGTGCAAAAAGAAGGTTAGACTCTATAGCTCGTGCCGGAAAATTGGTATCTTTTACGACAGTCGTGCCCACGGACACACTTGCTGGCAGTGATGGAGCACCCTACCAAAGTGGCCAAACGAAAGACACCCCAAACCCTTGGGACGAGCTTGTTTTCGCCTATCAAGTCTCCGAAGATTGATTACCGATCAGGACTTGAAACGAGGAAATTTCGGGTAAGGGCCAAAATATATGCACTTTTCTTTTCCGGATGAGCAGGGGAAGCCTCCTGAGCGCTCGTAGAGCTTTCCTTTCGGCAATAACAACACGACGCGTTAAGTCTGACCAGCAACGAAGGCGGAAGCATGGGCGATCTTGGACAAAACAACAGCCAAGCAAGAGACCTGTCAAGCACCTAAAACGTTAGCCCAACAACTGAAAACAACTGAATGTTGAACGCATTTTACATGTATTTGTAATGAATCGATAATGGATTTTGAAATGATAGTGCTTTGTTCGTTGGATTTTTTTGTTATGCGATGTGAACACATTAAATAGCAGTATGAAAGATTTTACCTTTAGATAACGTAGATAAACAATTTCTTCCTTCCAACATGAGTTGTTCTGCAATGAAGAAGATTGACTGCAGTGTTGACAGAGTTACAATTTCTAACCGCGTTTCTCGTATCCAGGCTCTAGAGTCTAAATGCTATCGTAATGATTGGAATTCTGTTTTTTTTTTCTAATTTAGAGAAGGGCCAGCCTAGGGCTGGATGTCTCTATAAAAATAGCACAATTAGTGCACATTAGCGCTATGTATTTGTAAAATTCCTAACTATTTTGTTCCGTCACAAAACACATTCTCACCAGACGAACTTAGCTAAAGATATCATCTTAACAAATTTCAAATTTGTGCGATTAGAATAATTACAATGTGCGAAATTCCATATATCGGAATATCTTTAGTCAGTCTAACGCAGCGGTTCTCAACCTGGGGTACATGTACCCTTGGGGGTACCTTCGCTGGCCCTAGGGAGTACCTCGGACAAAAATGCGTAATGGCGGACATATTACAATTTCAATCAAAATTCATTGATAAATTTTTGATAATTGTGTGTTTTCTATTTCAAAAATTTATATTGTACAAAATATGTAATGCGATCAATAAATCCCAATTCAATCCTGCCTTCCTCAACCAGCACAATGTATGAAGGGCTGCGGAACAAAAGATCAAACAAACAAAACGTCGAATGATCAAAATGATTTTTTTGTTCACTAAAACTTGGTTGCTTCGTTGCAAGAGGATTAGAAGCATCCTTTTACGCCTCTCGGAAGCCTTCTTCCAAACAGCTCGAAGGCTTCCTTTCAAGAGGCTCGGAAGCCTCCTTTCAAGTGGTTAGGCTGCCTCCTTTCAAGAGGTTCGGAAGCCTCCTCTTAAGAGGCTCGGAAGCCTCCTCTCAAGAGGCTCGGAAGCCTCCTCTCAAGAGGCTCGGAAGCCTCCTCTCAAGAGGCTCGGACGCCTCCTCTCAAGAGGCTCGGAAGCCTCCTCTCAAGAGGCCTCAAGCCTCCTCTCAAGAGGCCTCGGAAGCCTCCTCTCAAGAGGCTCAGGCCTCCTCTCAAGAGGCTCAGAAGCCTCCTCTCAAGAGGCTCAGAAGCCTCCTCTCAAGAGGCTCAGAGCCTCCTCTCAAGAGGCTCAAAGCCTCCTCTCAAGAGGCCTCAGAAGCCTCCTCTCAAGAGGCTCAGGCCTCCTCTCAAGAGGCCTCCAGCCTCCTCTCAAGAGGCTCGGAAGCCTCCTCTCAAGAGGCTCGGAAGCCTCCTCTCAAGAGGCTCGGAAGCCTCCTCTCAAGAGGCTCGGAAGCCTCCTCTCAAGAGGCTCGGAAGCCTTCTCTCAAGAGGCTCGAAAGTCTCCTCTCAAGAGGCTCGGAAGCCTTCTTTCAAGAGGCTCGGAAGCCTTCTTTCAAGAACCTTTCTAGAGGCGCGAAAGCCTCTTTTCAAAAGGCTCGGATCCTTTCAAGAGGCTCGGAAGCCTTCTTTCAAGATGCTCGGAAGCCTCCTTTCAAGAGGCTCAAAAGCCTTCTTTTCTAGAGGCTCAAAAGCCTCCCTTTCAAGAGGCTCGGAAATCTACTTTCAAGTGGTTCGGGAGCCTTCTTTCAAGAGGCTCGGCAGCCTCCTTTCAAGAGGCTCGGAAGCCTCGCTTCAAGAAGCTCAGAATTCTTCTTTCAATATGCTTGGAAGCATACTATCAAGAGGCTCAGAAGCGTTCTTTCAAGATGCAACGGAAGCTTCCTTTTAAGTGGTTCGAAAACCGCCTTCAAGAGGCTCAGAAGCCTCCAATAAAGAGGCGCGGAAGCCTAATCCAAAGGGACTCAAAAGCTTAAAGGAGCTTCCCTTCAAAGGGCTCGGAATTATGTTTTCAAGAGGATTGGAAGCCTACTTTCGAGAGGGGGTACCTCCAATCATGCAAAAGTTTGAAGGGGTATCTCTCAAGAAAAAGGTTGAGAACCGCTGGTCTAACGTAATGTTTTCATATATACCACCACCTAGTGGCCAAGCTCTAAACTAATCAATTCTTAATGTCAAAGCACACGCCTCCTTGCAAACCTTTTTGAAAAAGTGCAGTTAAACATGGGTAGGATTTTCAGATATAAGTAAAAAAAAGTTTAAAAAAATCACTGTTTTTGTACCCTATATCACGAAAACTCCACGAGGTACCCGCCCACCTATGGTCAAACCAGATGATTAAATTATCTTTCGGAACAGCCCAAAAAATCCAAATTTGGCCAAACAATAAAAAAGTTATAACGATTTCAATTTGGGGTCATTTTGAATCCAGAGCACAGACAAAAAGATAAGCAAGCGTACACGAATCAATAACTAGAACGAAATAAATTCAATGACCGATCAAAAAGAAAAACAGTCTTGCTCACATTATAAATTTGACTAAAATCATGAAATATTGTTGTTTCCTTTTATAATTCATTTACCTAATCAACTGAATAAAATCCCACCGATTTGTACCGATTTTCATTTTATCACATTATGATCTTATTGTAAGCCCCGTCCATCTAAATATTTGCTCGCTACGTAAAACAAGTGCATGCGCACCGTGCATCAATTCAAATATACGCGCTGTGATGCCAAACGAAGTGAATTCAGAGCTGCGCAGCATTTTAAGGTCTGAGAGAAAGGTTTTCCATTAAAAAAGCATCTGGAAGCTCTCTTTGAGAGAGAAAATCGCACAATTTAGCCCGCCGGAATGAAGCTGTTAGCGTCGTCAAAATTAATTCATTATTGTTCAGTTTACAATTTTCGCTTATCTTTTCAAAAGGACTTAAGTAACATTTTTTCATGAATCAATTTGAACAGTGCAATCAACAGTCCAATATGAAAGCTTTCGACTCCAGTACTCAAATTAATTCATGAAAAAAATGTTTCTTAGGTCCTTTTGAAAAGTTAAGTGAGAATTGCTTGAGAATTTGTAGTAAACAGAGAAAAAAGGGACTGGCAACAATAGACGAATCCAAGTAAAAATAAGAAGAAGACACACGACGGTGTTAACTTTGACAGATCCTACAGTTCAGCATAGGAAGATAATTTTAAAATGCTTATAATAAATTCTAGACAAATTGTAATTAAAATTTGATTGAAGTACGATACGGAAAAAGCTCCGAACTGTATGATAGGTACATTTTTGGAAAATATTTAAAAAATTGAGATAAGCTTCCGAATATGTAATTCAGAACTTTTTCCGTATCGTACACCAATCAGATTTTAATTACAATTTGTCTAGAATTTATTATAAGCATTTTAAAATTATCTTCCTTTGCTGTGCTGTAGGATCTGTCAAAGTTAACACCGTCGTGTGTCTTTTTCTTATTTTTACTTGGATTCGTCTATGGAGAAGAAACTTATCAGCCTCGCAGTGGGTCGACTAGAGAAAATCAGCTGCGTCGACCAATCGCGGATTGGGGAGATCAAAATAAACAAACTCCATCTGACTTCCATCTGAGAAATTTGAAAACATGTGCGTTTTCTGGAACAACATTGGAAAATATCATAAAAGATTTATTGTACGACGGTTACAAATAAACAGGATTCGAGTGATTATCGTGGTGCTGATGAAGAAAGGATGTGAAATACAAAAGACAAATAAGAGAAACAAGACAAATGAGACAGATAAGAAAAATAAGGCAAATTAGACAAATAAGAAAAATAAGACAAAAAGAAAAATAAGACAAACAAGACAAATAAAACAAATAAGGAAAATAAGACAAATAAAATGAAGAAGACAAATAAGATAACCCTATAAAAATTCTTCCAGATATTGCTCTAGGAGTTCCTCCGAATATTCCTCCAGGAACTTCTCCTTCGTATATTCTTCCAGGAATTTCTCCTGATAACACAGGGGAACAAAATTTAACCTTTTGCGGGTCCTCAGAATCAATTGATGTGTCTTCAGTAGATTTTGGCTCGCTGAATCCGAATCTGTCCTCAGATATGCTCTAACACGTCCAAATTTTGAGATATAGCTAAATTAATACCGCTAATTTGAAGAAATTGGCATTTTTTGAAGGACTTTCATGAAGTATATTAACATAATTTTAGGTCGATCAATACTTGAATTGGTAAAAGCACATCTGATCTAATGAATTTCCATCAGATTTGCACGTTACAATTGTTTTCTATTCGGTTTTACTTGAATTTAAGTTCAGTGAATTAAATTTAAAAATATTCCATGCAAGTTTGTTTCAAAAACTTGCATGCAAACGCCATCACCACCAGTTCGAAGCCACCAAAAATTCCACAACATGAGGCAGAGGAACTGGGATAAGAAAATGTTAAATGAAGTATAGAGATACTAGTCAGTTTGTAAATATATGTTTCATTGGACTTTTATTAAAATATCCACATTTTTTCGTTTTATGCTCAACATTTCTCCTTCTCCTAAAATGTTATTCTGCTCGATTTCTGTTTTTTTTTTCGATCGATCAACTTCCAATAACCACACGTAATCTGTTAACATGTTGCAATTGTGTTGTGCTAGAATACAGTGAGAAGATGATGATCCATAAAGTTCCTTTCTTTTAATCAACAAGGAAAAAGATCGGAGTGCAATTTGAACGTATTCAAATCCTCTACAGAGCCACATTCAAGCCACATTGACTAATAAAATACATTTCAGCACTCGGAAAATAAGTTGAAACTTAACCATTTTGTAACTTCATCGTAAATTTTCTCATTCATGCCGTTGTTTTGTTAAATTAGAGAACAGAGTGCAGAATTGGCAGATCATCCAACCATATGCTCGGGTAACTTTAACATGTTGAACAGCACACAAGTGGAGCCCAAGTTTTTTTTCTGGCGCATAACTTTGCGTCTTAGCACATAACAAAGCTTGATAAATCCAAGATTTTTTTTATGTATACAGGTTATCCGACTTGTCAATATCCCCAACTCAGCCATCTTGGATTTTTGTATGGAATTTATGCTCGTTTGTTTACGTTTTGCACTGAAAATGTTTCCACCCGGCGCTGGTCATTCCCATCTACTGACGAAGTCGGATAACCTGTACATAAAAAAATCTTGGATAAAACTAGTGAACTTTTTCCTTTTTCAATGCTATAAGCTGATCATAGTTTAAAAAAAATGCACTAGGATTATTGCAACATCCACGCAGCATTTTCAACGCGAATCAAATAAAAAGTCCCCCACGCACGAGTAGGTTGTTGACGTTTTCCGGTTTCGTTTTCGGTTGCGTAGCCGTCAACATCGCTTCAGCTTGTATGCAATCATACACAAGAACGATCGAAAACCAACTTATCGATTCGTTGATTGATTTTGCTAATTGATAGTTTTTCGCCCAAATTTCTATCATAGGAATATTGGAATGATCATAAATAGCAGGAATAATCAATATATATATATATAGAACTGCGTTCAGTTCTCGTACTTGCTTTTTTCGAATGAACATAATAAAGGAGCATAAATTGACATGAATTGAATAATTAAATGTCCCATATCACTTGTGCAATAATTGAAAATTTATCGCGCCAGAGGAAATACAATATCATATTTATATTCAATAGAAGTTACTTCAATGAAAACATATTATTTTTTTGCTTGGACAAACTATTATATTGAATTCTTGTTACTTTCCTCTCAAAACCGTTCACAGAAAATAACCAGGCTTGTATACAAGGTGGCTTGCATAAAACATATTTTTAAATAACTTTCACTAACTAAAATTGCAGATAAATCACACTTATTATGTTTAACTTGTTCAAAATGCACCACATTTCGAAAGATTGAATGTTTGTGATCCATTTTGGACCTTGATTGACTAGTAATTCTTTCTATAGGGTTAACGATGGCTGTTCCAAAATGCCCAAAATCATTGTTTTTACGACATTTGTTGAGATCTCAAAATCTCGACGTGTTAGAGCAAATCTGAAGTCAGATTCGGATTCAGCGAGCAAAAATCTACTAGGGACACATTATTTGGTTTTAGGGACAAAATCTTGTTGAGCTGTGTAATCTTCCAAGAATACCTCTCGATATTTCTCCAGCAATTCCTCCGGATATTCCTCCAGGCATTCTTCCAGATATTCATCCAGGAATTCCTTCAGATAATCCTTCCGATATTACTCCAGGAACAACTCCGGATATTCCACCAGGAATTCCTTCATATTTTTCTCCAGGAATTCATCCGGAAATTCCTCCAGGAAGTCTTCCGGATATTCCTCCAGGAATTCCTCCAGATATTCCTCTAGAGAGTCCTCTGGATATTCCTCCAGGAGTGCCTCCGGATACTCCTCCAGGAATTCCTCCAAATATTCTCCAGGGATTCATCCGAATATTCTTATAGGAATTCCTCCGAATATTCCTCCAAATATTATCACGGATATTTCTCCAGGAATTCGTCCGGATATTCGTCCAAGAAAACCTTCGGATATTCCTCCTTGAATTCGTCCAGATATTCCTCCAGGAATACGTCCGGATATTCGTCCAAGAATTTCTTCGGATATTTCTCCCGGAGTCCCTCCTGATATTCTTCCAGGAATTGCTTCGGATATTTCTCCAGGAATTTCTCCGTATATTTCTCCAAGAATTCCTCCAGATATTCCTTCAGACATTCATCCAGATATTCCTTCAGAAATGCCTCCGCGTACTCCTCCAGATATTCTATCTGGTATTTCACCAGAAACTTCTTTCCTCCAGAAATTCGTCCTAATATTCATCTCTAAGAGTTCCTTCGGATATTGGTCCAGCAGTTCTTCTTGATATCCTCACAGGAATTCGTTTAGATTAGATATTCCTTTGGATTTTGCTCCAGGAATTCTACAGGATATTCCTCCAGTATTTTTTCCGGATATTCCTCCAAGAATTCGTCAAGATGTTCCTCCAAGAATTTCTCCGAATATTCCTCCAGGAATTCCTGCGGACATTCCTCTAGGAAGTCTGCTGGATATTCCGCTAGGAATTCGTCCGAATATTAGTCTAAGATTTTCTTCGTATGTTCCTCCAGGATTTCCTCTTCATATTCTTCCAGAAAGCCTCCGAAGGAATTTCTGGAAGAATATTCAGAGGAATTTCTGGACGAAAATTCCTAGACTAATATCCGGTTGGATTCCTGGAGGAATATATATGCCCGGATGAATATCCGGAGAAATTCCTGGAGGAATATCCGGACGAATACCTGCAGGGATATTCGGAGGAACTCCTGGAGGAATTTTTGAAGGAATATCTTATTTGTCCAATTTGTATTATTTGTCTTATTAGTCTTATTTGTCTTATTTCTCTCGTCCCTTTACCATATTTGATTTCAGTTTTTATATTTAATAACTTCGTGTTTGCAAATGTGAATACGCTATTTTTTAGTGTAACGCTGGATGCATCACTCATCACTACTTTTCTGCCGTGCGCCACAAACAAATATGCTGTATGGAATTTTGAAAACTTGGTTGAAGTAAAAAGACTTTCCTTTCAAATTTTATGCTACTACAAATACTTTTTATTATTCCAAAATGATGCTTAGAAAATTTAAAAAAAATTGTCAATTGGGTTTTGCAAAATTCGGTTTCTTTATGTCTCAGATCACTGGAAAGAGGTTCTGTGAAGCAAAAATTTCAGTTGTACAACAGTTCAGTATTTATAACTTAATTCAAATTTGGAAAATAGTAGGTCTACGAAATTTTCTTGGAACATTTCTTGATAAATTCCAAAGAGATTGTCAGTTGTGATAAGCGATATTCATTTCCAATTCCGATGCATATACTTGTTTGTTTGAAAATAGCGCTCAACAAATCACGATATTGTTTTAACGCTGTCAAACCCATTCGTACATTGGAAATTCAGCCTCGATTAATTGATTTTTATTTATTTTAAATATTTGGTGATGAAACACAATTACATTTATTATTGTATAAAAATTTGAACCAGTTAATTACTTTGTAGGACTTACGATAGGCACTGTATCAATGGTTGGATTCCAATCTGGCAATCTGGCATCCCTGTGTTGCTACGACAGTGGTAAAATGGGATTGATATGTATACAAACATAATTTTGTGAAAAATTCATCTTTTTGCGTAAATCTGTAACATGGATCATAGTGCAGTGGTTCTATGCTGCAACAAAAAAAAAAGACCGCGGCTACATTCGAATGGACATTGAACACCAACACCTCCTTAGTTATTGTGCATCTGGTACTTACCTTGACCTTAACTCAAGATCACTTTAGAGGACCTTGAACATCTTATGTTCATCGCAGCTAGTACCATATGCTTATAGAATTAGATTTGGTGTCAACCGATAATGAGAACATTACAAAAGTTCTGGTTGATCTGGTAGATACCTTGAGCTGAACTCGAGAACTTTTGCAGAACCTTCAGTTTCTCGTATTTATTTCTAAAAATTGAACCCTGGCTTAACGTTCAGGACTATTCTGTGATTTTGCACAGTCAATATCAAACGCCGGGCATATATGACTCATCCTGAAGGTGACTCAGGGAGGTTCTACACCACCGTTTATTTTTTTATCTTTCGTCTCACTCTAACTTATCACTTCGAGATTTCGTAGATGCGAATGCCATTTTTCAGTTATTTGATGTAGCTGTTAACTCATCAGCATGCATATTGCAATTTTTAAAATTCATAGCTTTAGTAGGAATAAAGATTTGCATTACAATAGATATAATAATGGATCAATCATTTTCCGTACTTCCTGTATTATGTTTATAACAACAATTACCTGCATATTATTCGATAACTCGGCCGTACGAAAATTATGTTTTTGCTGGCAAATCAAGCATCCGAAAGATATTCAGTTTGCAAAAAAAAAAACGTACCGAGGTGGAGGTTGGAACTCGGATTCTGATAGCTTTTCCGCAAACGGAACCTTTAAGTGGTCTTATTGTGTAGGGGTTATCACACCTATCTAAATAGTAGGAGCTTGAGGGTTGAAGTGCCCCCAAGACACGTGGATTCTTTTTCGCAAATTTCGTATCAATTTGCCCATTTCGAAACATGTGCTGTGCATATGCTCAGCCAAGATATTAAATAGAACAATTTAATCGCCAACACTGCCTTGGTCCACTAGAATGATGGAAACAGAATGCAAATAGACTCAATTCTACTCACGAAGCAAATGTCTGACCAACTCAACTAGAGTTGAGAACCTTCGACAGCCATATCCTACAAACTGGAACAAAATTAAAATATATCTCACCCAATCATACCCACAGCCAAACGAGAGATTGGAAAGGTACGCCAGTCCGGTCGAAAATAGCAAAAAGCAATTATACACGGGTACAATCTCCGAAAGGTTGGTTTTAATTACACCCGAACCTCGGATAACGGCGCGTCGTCGATCGGGCTGGCTGACTGGAGTGAATGTGCAGCATTCCACAGTCCACGCGATCGCGAGGATCGGATCGAAATTGGCGAAGGGGCCGAAGGTTACGGAAATGGCACCGTACGCGAAATATCAATTATCGTCCAATTAGCCGCGGGACGGCGAGGGATCGATTCGGCGGAATTGGCCTGAGGTGAAATCTGGCTTGCGATATTGTTGCCGGGCCGATCGCGATCGATCGCTTGAACTGATAGCTCTGTGACGACAACGACGACGACAGCATAATTGATTAATTGATTTGGCAAAATATGTAGATGGACGGAAATCGGTGAAAATGAGTGGATGCGGAGGAAACGGATTACATATTGGAATTGGAGAATGGAGATCCGGTTATGGTTTGTTGCATAATGAAGAAAAAAACAAAATTATTATCTTACTTATACTGAGTGTAGACAAAATCGAGATGACGGATTTGCAAAATGACTTCCTCAATGGAATTTATATTAGAAATGTAAATTAATCCTATTTGTTATTTGTGTGAAACTTTGTCGTAATGATTTTTTTCGTTCATGTGTCCCATATTAAAATGGAACAGTTTAAATAAATAAAGACACTGCCTAAAAAATAATGTGCATTAATTTTGACGTATCAGTCATGTATAAAACACTTTAACTGACTGTTATTAACTTTTTCAAGTAACCGTATACCACATTTCTCGCCTTTAATCAATCATAATCAAGCGCGATCAACAAACGGAATAATTTGCGGGCATGCAAATTATTCCATTACCACTTACCCACCGATTGCCAGGGCTG
The DNA here is from genome assembly GCF_024139115.2 of Armigeres subalbatus. Lineage (NCBI taxonomy): Eukaryota > Metazoa > Arthropoda > Insecta > Diptera > Culicidae > Armigeres > Armigeres subalbatus. The sequence goes on from NC_085141.1 coordinate 29,854,008, forward strand.
GCCTATTCGAAAGAAGAAACCCGGAGGCCGTTTCATCCTACAATCATAAAGAAGGGTGTTCTCCGCCGGTATCGGGGCAAGACGAAAGAAAGATCTCTTTCGCGTGAAAGTGGTTGGCTGGCTGGCTGGCTGGCGATCGCCGTCAGCGCGGGCCCCCCAAAACTTTAATGTGATAAACAAACCTAATAAGGGTATTAAAATCGGGCCTCCGGGCGGGCACACCGTTTACGACTCCAATCGAGGGTGCAACAGCACTTTGCGAGCACGGTGGTTCGAAGTGCTGCGATGAAGACCGGACCAAGAATCAAGCTCGCCGTTCCAAAATTGACAATTCAACGCTTTTGCTCGCGAGGTTAATTGAAGACCCTTGGTTAAATATACATTTGACTATTCGCCGCTTTTTTTTTCGTTTTAAAAAACGTTAGTTGAGATCAGATAGTTACGGCAGTTTCCATGTTGATAATCTTTTCTTCTTTTTTCATATAGAAGCTTGGTTGGAAGGAGGTCGTTCGATCACCCAAAAAACAAATCTGACAATTATTGTATAAAATCTGGGCATATACAATTCTGTAAGCTTTTTATACAAATATTGTATTAAAATAATACAAATCTGTATTATTTCAATACAATAATTGTATTAAAATCTTCCAAAATTGTATATGCCCAATTATTATACAGTTTCTGTAAGGTTCTTATACAGAATTGTATTAAAATCTGCCATCCGCTGGTTGGGTGATCTATATCGTCACCAAGAATTGTACTCCAATTGCTTAAAAATCTACTTCTATTACTTCTACCTGAAATTCTTCATGCGTGCTGTATCCTAACTGAACTATCTAATCTGTACTTGCGCCTCAAACTGTCATGAAACGAAGACTCATTTGGAAAATTTGATTTGAATTCTTCTTCATAAACTTATGGAAGTTTGGCATCTCGGAGTTGTTTTCAGATGAAACCCATTCTGGGCCACTGTACCCCTCCATATCGGTTTACTGCCAAGCCTGTTAGGTTCGCGTCATCTAACGTGAACCCCGCCACCTTCCAAGTGTTCCCATCGTATCGTATGTGTCAGGGTCTTCTCTCGGAGGAAGCCCTTTTTTTCGGACGACTCCCTAAAACTTTCCCCTCTCTATGCGGCGGGGCCGTGCCGGCAGTTCGCCGATAGTTTGGCGCTGAGCAAGCCCCCTTCGGCTAAACAGCCAATTCCCATAGCTGCAGTCGCATCGAGAGTAAAAGTACCCTTTCAGATGTTGATGATGGTACCACAAGATGATGATGTTGTTGCCCATTAGAAAGTCACACGCGCGTCCACAAAAATCCGGGCAACGGGCCGTCGCGATCAGACGGGAAAAAAAGGCGCATGTTGCAAAAGATCAACCCCACGACTTCGTTCGACGGCGTCGATGATGGGGCTCATGTGCGTTTGTGAACAAAAAAAGAGTGTTAACTAATCGGATGGGGCTGAGAGCTTTGAGGTTAGAAAAAAAAGTATGTACACATCTTTAGCATCTTTTTTTTTACTGGCGGAATGCGTTGGGTACTCAACCAGGCAATGATTAGGTCTGCCGTTTGTCTTTGCAGCGTTGCGGACGATCTCTGATACTGGGAGGTGACGTCTGTTGTGGAGCTTATTGCCGTCATTTTTAATTTTCTTTCTTACCTCTCAGACGTCATTTTGGGACGGACGTTGTTAATCAAGGGGTCGTCGACATTTCCGACATCAGTTGGTATGTTATAAGACTTCCAAGAATTCCACCTTAGTTGATTGATGTTTTTCATTCGCAGGAAAAATATGTGTATTCAAATGGAATCAATAGATTTGGAAGTTGATGTCTGAAAAATTAATCCTTCTTACTTTGGATAATTCATAAATTGCTGAAGCCGAGTCCAAAATTATTTATTTATACATTTTTAAATGTCAGGTTAGCTCCTAACCTAACTAACATTCTTAAAATACGACATTTTATGATTGTCGAGAATCCAACAGCCCTCCGTTGAATCTCGATAGAAAATTTACCGATACTTCGGTAATCGGTAATCGTTCCCGAGATCTCGATAAACTTCTTCGATAAACTTCTTCTTCGATAAACTTTTTCCCGAGATCTCGGTTAACTTCACCGAATTTCGATAAAATATATGATATGGTAAAATAAAAAAGTTACCAGGATCTCGGCAGTTGGAATCTCGACAAATTAATTCCAGTTTGAAGATTAGTGATATAAAAGGATATATCTCGTAATTCGTGCAGATAACATTTAAAGCAATACTTTACTTTTACACTGAGTCATTCTTCATGCTCAGTTATACGTTTAGCGTTTTTCTCCGATCTAGAATTGCAGAATAATTGGATCTTTTCATGAATATTACATTACGACTTATCTGCTTTTGTAAACAAAGGTTCAAACATCGATTTGACGAATATGACAGCACTCCCATATAAGCCAACGCCATAAATGCGTAAATGAAGTCTTCTGATACCTGATGATGGCGTTGCAACGCGTTGATTTGCTTGGGAGTGCAATCAGATTCATCAAATCGACATTTGAATATTTGTCGTTTTGTCGTTTTGAATAGTTTGTATTGAAATATTGATTAAATATCGAGAGTATCGTTTTGTAAATAAACTGATCATTTTCTAATTTATATTTGTTCTTTTTCTTTTACAGGTACGTTCCTTCATTCATCCTGCTTGGTCTATTCTTGCGAGAAGCATTGTCTAGTAAGTAGAACTAAATCGGTGGAACATTTTATATAAACCAGAGTCTATTTCAGTCGGCTCTCCGCATCTCGATATTGAAGGAACCATCGAGATAAGGAGGGATCAAGGAATGAAAGGCAATCCGTACTAGATCGGAAAAAGTTCGTTGCTAGGAAAAACAATAACAATATAAATGTCATCTCTTGTTTTTGATATGTTGTTATTGTATAGAAATGGTCTTGTAGCCTAGAAATTTGATTATATCGACATAGGGAGAGAAAATTCTTGGTCCACATGTCAAACTTAGTTTCATTCGCTTGATTAGCTCTCAAGTTATGACGAAGATGGGAGAGGTCTCGAACTTCTATAGAAACAGGGGTCTCAACCCATCTTTAGAACCTTCCCTGTATACAATTTTTCACGCCGATCGGCTCAGTAGTTCTCGAGTCTATGATGGTAAGACTGGCCGAAATTCTTTTTTGTGTATATGGATTGAAGCTGCATCGCCTTGAGCTTCTGGGCTTCTGCTGCTGCGATGCCCAGCTATGGGTTCCAGTCTAATGCTTGTTTACAGATTTCCGTCCTAACGTAAAATGTGGCCGAACCAGCCCCTCTTCCGTACTAGAATTTCAGTTGCTCTTTGCCTCTACCTGGTGCCAACGACGATGGCGTTCGTTGTTTGAAAACCAGTTGTGAGGCCACCATACACGAATTATGTACCGCAGGTATCTGTTGATGGACACCTGCAGCTGTTCAGTGATCTCTAATGATACACACCATGTTTCACTAGCGTATAGCAGCACAGATTTCACAGCGTACGCTTAGCTGCCTGTTTTTCTATATATTTCTTAAGCTCACAAAGACAGTCCTTGCTTTCTTGATCCGCGCACGTATGTCGATCTTGGTTCCGCCGTCTTGGACTATCAAGATACATTAATTTATTTAGTTTACATCTAAACAGATAACACTGAATCAAAAATTTGATGTCACAATACACGGTTCGAGATCACATCCACGCTCGCCAAGTCGTTCTGTACCTGGTCAGCTCGCTACGCTCCACGCCCTTGTGTAACTTGTTGTAACTGCCGGGTCGGAAGCGAACACCATCTTTGGATGGTTGCTGTTTGGCTGTACCCTTCTAAATTTCGTACGGCTGAGTTGCCGAATAATATGCAATTAATTGTACCCTTCTAGCTTGAGCTACCTTTTGAATACTGGGTTCGCTGTAGACTTGGGCGTGCTCGTGGTTTATCATTCGCCGCCACACACCGTTATCTTGTACACCACCAAAGATGGTCCTAAGTACGTGTCACTCGAATACCCCGAGTGCTTGCAAGTCTTTCTCGAGCAAGGTCCAAGTACAATGTCCGTAGAGGAACCCCGTAGAGGAGTGGTCTGAATTTTGTTTGATCGCAGTTTCCTCCCGAGATGAAGCGTCTTTGTATTTCACGACTAACATATTATCAGCTGTTAATTAGCAAAGATTCAAGGTAGACGAATCCTTCGACTACCTCGAAGGTATCCCTGTCTATCGTAACACTGATTCGCAGGCGGGCCCTGTCGTGCTCGACTCCGCCAACTATCATGTTCTTTATAACTGTACGTGTACGTAAAACTGTTCACAATGTCAACGAGAAATTTTGAAGGAATTTCTTTGTTCGTAGGCCATTCTTTGGGGAAATCTCACCTGATTTTTTTTCAAAATGGGAGTTATTCGTCAAAGCAAAAAGTCAAAAGCCATTTGAGCGAGTAGTTCGTTAAGCGTTTCATTTCCATTCGTTTCGTTCTCATTCCCATTTCGGCCAAATTGGATTCAGCCTGAAGGTTTGTTCGGCCAAATGACAAACTCTGCCAAACAACTTTCAACCTTTTCGTAGTTTGGCCGAAAGTAATAAGGCACAAAGCCATTCGTTTGAATACCCGAATAACAAGTTAAGCTGAAAGTTATCTATTCGTATTCCAGTTGGTCAAATTGAAAGTTGGGCCTAAACGGTTATTAGGTCGAAAATGGTTTGGCCGAAAAAATCATTTGGTCGAAAGCGACATGAGAAAAAGTCAAAAGACCGAACTGGTAATTTAGCCGAAAAGTCGTTTGCCCTAATGAGTCATATGGCCAAAAATGTCTACCCGTTCGCCAGGAAATTGTTTTGGTCGTTCGTCCAAATGACGTTTTCGCCCAAATCGCCCTTTCTACCAAGCGATTATTTAGACTAAACAGCATTTTCGGTTAAATGACATAATCAGCCAAACGGAATGCGTTCGGTTACAATGCATCACTAATCTTTTTTTCGTGATTTGTCAAATATTCTAGTGATTCTAGTACAGTTTTCAAAACTCGAATTAATCCATCTACAATTAATGGAACACTTTTTACATATTTGAAAAGTTTTATGTACCCAGTGCCACTGAAGACGGCCTTACGGTTGAGGTCGAAATACGTATCTGTCAAGATACAATTAAGTGGTAGAATTAAATGGGATTGTACAAACTCGTCTTATGACAAGTTAAGACATTCCACTAGAAAGCTCAAAATAATTTTCTTAAGATTTTTTTGTTCGAAAAAATAGTTTGAAACTTTAGATATAATAGGGGAAGGTGGTCGGTTTATCGGCACCCTTTTGTTCGTGGTTCATAATTTTCGTACAATAGAACAAAGGAATGATATTTGCATACCAATGGAAGCCTAAGCTAATAACTGGTGATAAAATTTGATTTATTCTATCTTTCAGAAAATTTTAATAAAGTTTTGTTAGGTGTTGATTTTATGCCATTTTTAAAAGTTGTCGGCACCCCAAAAAACATTAAAAATGTAAACTGTTGGCGTTATGGCTGAAAATATAAAGATTTATTATGGCAATGATATTAATTACATTTAAATACTTATTTAATTAGGCTTTCAAAAATTGTCATTTTTGAATTTTTGATCACAACGTGGCTAATAACCTGAAATTAGGCATATAACTTTGATTTGTCGAGATATTCCCTTGGAAAAAAAGGTGCCAACAACCGACGATGTTTGTTTGCCGGCAACCAGTTAGCATCCATTTTCTGTTTAAATCGGTAGTCGACACAAAAATAGCGTGCCTATATAGCGCATTCATGACATATGTCAAAATGTCCATATCTATTATCTGTCAAAAGTTTCGTCGGGGGGGCCGACAGCCGACCAGTGCCGGCAGCCGACCCTAACATTATAATCGAATTTCTCGGAAGCAAAATATACATGGAGTAAAAATGGGTCGCTATTGATAATTTTTTTTATCGATTCCAATAGGGATATTTTGGAAAATAAATGATTTTCAATAAAAAATACAAAAAGGCTGGAAATTTATTTACCACCAAGGGAACTCCAATGGGTTCAATGGCAAAGTCATAGCATTCGTTAAAAGATAAAATCGTGCAAATCGGTCCACATACGGCCAATAAAATATGTTCGTATTTCACAGATAGCGCTGAAACAAAATATCCGATCGCGCAAAAAAAGAGCTCAATGGCAAAACCATTGCTTTCGTTTAAAGATAATAGTGCTCAAATCGGTCCTCTGACGGCTGAGATATTGATGTGACATTTTGTTAGTTTTCTGCGAGAATACGCTTCATGTTCGTACCGTTTTGACTTAAATCCCGAACAGACTCATATTCCGAACACTCGTTTATGGAGATTTATTTGAAGCAATTCGTTATTATTGCCAAGCAGTCAAATTTCCAGAAACTTTTAAAATGGATATTAAACATTAAATTTAATTACATTTAGGGTCTATGAGTGTGAAAAAAATATATTGTAGCTCAGGAAAAGGTGTTCTATCGAATGAATAAAAAAATCAACATGTTTTTTTTAATTAAAAAAAAAAACCCAATTGTCTAACATTGAGGTAATGTTGAAATGCTGTATTTTGGTGCATTTATGGATAATCTTCACCGAAATATAACTAAATGTAGGGGAAGAGACCCCAAAACGCCCTACGCGTTTCCAAGGGTACAACACTCAATACGGAAGCAACGCACAACCTAGGATAGGATGTGCCAAGTAGTCATTAAAAATCGTACCGATTTTCTGTCACAACCGGTTGCTGATTGGTTGAAAATGACAATCGATTACTTCGATTGGTGGCGGCGCGTTTTCCGTAGGGCAGCATGTCGTTAGTTTGGCCGTGTTGCTGGTTTGTAAAGTTGATATTCAGCAAACACGTAAATGTTTGAGTTCCAGTTTTTTGGGACAAAACTATTTTATATTGAACTGCAACCGCCGTATAAATTTATCTAAACGGTTGTAAAGGTTTAAAAGTGTTGATTTTAGGCATTATCATTCACCTTTCTGTCATTTTCGATCTTGAAATCATATTTTCATAAGCGAAAACTTCTCTCTGTTAGTCCTTCGCTTCTCTTACATAAATAATGGATACATAAATAATGGATACATAAATAATGGATGGAACGGAAAGAAAAACATCAAGTTTTGATACATGATGTTTGGAAGATTTTGTTCCAAATTAATTTGGATGCACCTCGTCAGAGCAACCGACTAAAAAACAGAAAGGCAGTCTCAATTGAGTTGTCACATCCTTTCCTAGCGCACAACTGTCATTTTTATTATTTCAGCTTTGCTGTGTCGCAGCATGCGTGGTATAATAAAGATGACACTTATGCGTGACTTCCATTTTGATTGGGGTGCCCTTGAAAACGCGAGTGGTTTCAGTTTTGGATTTTTTGAGGATGGTCTTTAACACTACGAATACCGTGATAAAATTACTAACGCGGACTACCGTGATCAGAAAATCATGGGAACTAAATTTTCAAACAGCTGGTTCTCAGCCGTCTTTTGACCGATTTTCACAATTCTTTTACGGATGTCTTACCCATCTAAACTAGTTTCACCACACTGGTGAGTTATGTTTCTTGGGATGCTCATTTTTTAACTAGAGGGGCGTGAGTAAGGATGTTTTTTCCAAAATATAGTAAAAATTACTTTACATGACATATTCTAGTGTGAACAACACTTACAGATTCCAAAAATGTTTTATAACACTATTCTAGCATTGACTATACTATGAGTAAACAATATGTTTCTTCTGGACATCCCTAGGACACTCCAAAACGACCTCTATAACTGATGAAAGATGGTATGCAAATTTTTTCCGGTGTTCGGTGTTCGGAATATGAACCAAAGAGCTCGGCATTTGAGGCATAATTTCGCAGAATAAAATCATTAACTATTGACAGTTGCAATCGATAAAATATGATAATCATAGCACTCATATGAATGTTTTATCCTTTCGCAACTCGAAGGGAACAGTAGATCTATTAATATATTTTTAACCTTGGCCATGAAGACCTACGAAGTTAATAATATTTGCTGTTTGTAATATGAATCAAAACGGTATTCCACACACATTCAAAAAAATCACTGCATTGAATGACAGCGTTCCCAACACACACACATACCCTTTCCCAGTAAATAAAAATTATTTTAACGAAAACGTCTTTGCATTTCAATAGGAAAACCTTCAAAATTTAAAGTTTATTCATTATTTAAACTTTAAAGTTTATTCAAGAAACTGTTCGAAATTCAAAATGTTCATGGAAAATTCTTTTGAATATCTTTGGGAAATATTCCGAAACGTGCACTTGAATTTGTCCAAATTTCCTCGGATTTTCTTTCTATATTCTCACGAAAATTTACTAAGGATTTCGGATTGATGCGATGGGTGATGGATGGGTGGACGATGCGAATTAATTCTAACGGAATTTTCTATGGATTTGAACACGGAATTCTTCGGAATTTCCACAGGAAGTTTTTTTTTTTAGTTTATACGGAAAGCTTTTCGAAATGTCAATGGGAAATCATTGGTATTATCACGAAAAATTCCTTGGACTTTCAAAGGGATATTTTGAGGATATCATTCGTGAAATTGAACGGGGATCCCACTGGTTCTTTGGAATTTTCACGGAAATTCTGTGGACTTCTACAAATTTCAATCCGCATTAAACAATATAAATCCGATGGGCGACAGATTTCAAGCTACAGCGTTTAGATTCAAAATTTTCGGTGGCGCACACCTCTAGTCATGCTTCATAAGTTGTCATCTGGCTTCTAAAATAAAGTTCTCGGGCAATAATACAAAAAAATGCCAATGACATTTTACAACACTGTTTTGCAGAGACATTCTTAATAAGATTTTTGTTTTATTTACTTGGTGCTTCTAAAAAAAGCAAATTAATTCTTTACAAAACTGAGCAAGTATTTGGTAGGGAAAGGACGGTCAATATGCACCCTCTAAGCAAATTTTCGAATTTAACGATGATAACAATCGAAAGTATGTACTTCAAATGTGTTAACCACTAATTTAACTTACCATCTATAATGCGGAATAAAAATTTAGACGAAAAACCAATTATATACCGAGAAAACGATTTTATTTTGAAGCGCATTTCGTGTAAATTCAAACCATGCGGGTTGAAACGCGCCACCCCGAAACTAAAACGCGCCAGCCTAAAAATGTAAACAAACAGCAGTGAACTGACAGACGAATCAAGTATCAATTTATGAAAAGTTCTATTGTTTCCACTGCAAGCTTATGAAATGTTAATTAATTTTTTTTGCTAAATTTTCGTGTAACTAGTTGATGTGTGTATACAAGATATGTTAATTCTTTGATTTATTTAGTGGGCGCATGTGACCTTACGGATCCAAATCATGATTTTCTATGCACGGTGCATGTATCACGCATCCAAGAAGTGAGATCTTAAGGTCTACACGAGTAACCAACGATCTATGGGACTGCTTTGAATGTGATATATGCCCTTTGTGATACGTAGAATAGATTGGGTTGACATCTTAGGTTCTTGATGGTCCAAGAAATGTCTGGATTAAGGCCATCAGGTCATAGAAGCAACAAAAAATCGATCGGACGGTTTTAAACGTGGTACATGCCCTTTATGACTCATAGAATAGAATGCGTACCCAGCATAGGTTCTTGGTCGTCCAAGAAATCCCTGGAACAGGCCTTTGAGTCTACACGCGGAACCAAAGATTACTTGGATTGTTTCAAATATGGCACATGCCCTTTGTGATGCATAGAATGTAATGTGTTCACAGTATGGGTTCTTGGCCGTCCAAGAAATCTATGGGATGAGGCCTTTCGATCTACATGTGTAAAGGTTACCATAAATTTCGGGAACATTTTCCTGCGGATTTTGGTCACCGTGCATTTTAAATGGGGTCAGGATTTTGATTTTCCGTGCCCAAATCCCGAAAAAATCGCATATGTAAAAATACATGGGGGAAAAAATTCGCGGTCCAAATTCCCGAGGTGTGAGCAAGGGTGTGAGGCTTAACCATAGATCAATTGGATTGATTCAAATATAGTACATGGCCTTTGTGATGCATAGAAAAAAAAACGCGTTCCAAGCATAGGTTCTTGGTAGTCCAAGAAATTCGTGGTATAAGCCCTTAGGTCTACATACGTAACTATAGATCAAATGGATTGTTCCAAAACTGGCAAATGCCCTTTACGCAACATAGAATATAACGCGTTCCCAGCATAGGTTTTTGGTCAACCAAGAAATTCCTGGAATACTGCCTTAAGTCTACATACGTAGCCAAGGGTTACTTGGTCTGTTTCGAATATGGAACATGCCCTTTGTGATGCATAGAATAGAATGTGTCCAAAGTATGAATTATTCTTGATTGTCCAAAAAAATCCCTGGAATAAGTCCTTTAGATCTACATAAGTATTCATAGAACAATTGGATTATTCCAAATATGATACATGTCCTGTACCTATGCACCACAAAGGGCAATTCACTTTTGTTTTGTAAAAGATTTTAAGGCCTTGCTCTAGGTGTGTCTTGGATAACCGACATTTAAAATAGTCCGATAAATCTTAAAGTGACGCGTGTAGATCTTAAGGCATAACTCCTACCCAGAATCTCTTACGATGGCTCATTCTATTCTAACCATCCAAAAGGACATGTGCCATAATTTAAACAGTCCGACTGAACTTTAGTTACGCGTGTAGATCTGAGGACCGAGCTCCAGGGGTTTCTTGAATGACCGAGAACCTTTCTCGCTGACTTATTCTATTCTACATATGTAAAAGGGCATGTACCACATTTAGAACAGTCCGATTGACAAGGATGTTATCGATCATTTAGTAATCTGCGTTCGATCATTTAGTAGATTTTCAATCATTCATTCCAGAGGCTAAATTTCAAAATGCGTTGCATGGTGGACTTTTAGCTTATTTATTTATTTATTTATTTCGTCAACCGACGTAGACTAGTACATATACAATATACATGTTTTTCTTTATTTTCTTAATGTTATAAATACGGTATTATAGTGTATAAAAATAAAATAGTTTGGTTAAGTAGTGTTTAATTTTGCGATTTAATGTAAATTTAGATGTGTAGGTTTCGAATTGTGACAAAATATTTTTTTAGGTTTTTTAGATGGCCATCATCTGATTGAGAGGTCCGAATTTTGCATAATTTGTACGGCAGTGATTAATTAAAAATGTATGTCGATGACGCAGTTGTCGAGATGGTATGTAGAAATTTAATTTCGATAAAATGTTTGTTGAATCAATACGCAGCGAAACTATATCGTTAATAAATGAAACCATTGCAGTTTCACGACGCTTTTTCAAAGATTGAATGTTTATAAGCTTGCAGCGTGCCTCATATGATGGAAGTGGGAATGTTGTCCAACCTAATTTACGAAGAGCAAATAATAGGAATTGTTTTGTACTGATTTTAATCTTTCTTCGTGTGCTATTGAAAATGGAGACCATACGAGACCATACGATGCTGCAATATTCCAGTATCGACCTTACATAAGCAATATATAATGTTTTAATTGTGTATGGGTCATGAAAGTTATAGCAGAAACGTTTTATAAAACCCGTCATATTATTTGCTTTATGAATAATGGTGTTGTAATGGTCGATGAATGTTAGTTTGGAGTCTAAAATAATTCCTAAATCCCTAACTCTATCGCATTTCTCTACAACCTGGTTTCCTAATGTAATTGAGAGATTTGATGCTGTTCTTTTTCTGCTGAATGATATAAGGTTACATTTTTTTACATTCGTTCTGGAATATGTTGAGGTCATTTTTATTCCCTATTTCCAAAAAGAGCTTCATGTCATCTGCATAGATTAACACTTTAAGTTTGTCAAGAATGAAGGAAATGTCGTTTACATATATTATGAATAATAGAGGCCCCAAATGAGAGCCCTGGGGGACACCGGAAGTGGCTTGAATGGGTTTTGATCTATTGTTGTTAAATTTTATAATCAATTGGCGATCAGTTAAGTAGGATTCAAGCCATTTGAGTAGTCCCGGCTCAATTTAAATAGAAGCATGGGTATATCTATGCGATCAAATGCTTAACTGAAGTCAGTATAAAGAGCTTCTACATGGTTTCCTTTATCCATTGCATTCAGGGTATAGTCAACAAATTCAAAAAGATTAGTTGAACTTGAACGCCCTTTACAGAAGCCATGCTGTGCGTCTGTTATTCGGTTTTTACTTGTTTGAATAATTTTCGTTTACTATGGCCTCAAAAAGTTTTGGAATGCAAGAGATAATGGCTATTCCACGATGATGTCGTAAGGCGGATTTTGTTCCAGATTTGAAAAGGGTTATCGAAAATGAGATTTTTCATATATTTGGGAATTTTCCTGATTCTAGTGACATATTAAATAGCCAAAATAATGGAGTGGTTAGTTCCACTGCTAGGGTTTTCATAAATATAGGAGGGATTCCATCAGGACCAGGACCTTTCGAAGCATCTAAATTACGTAGGGCCTGCAAAATGTCATGGACATGAAGTTGATTCACTCCAATATCATTTGAAAAGTCTGGAAAAAATGCAAAATAGTCGCGGTTTCCTGGTTTCCTGGAAAAAATCTGCAAAAAGATTACAGTTCTTTTCCGAGCTATCCCCCGCGTTTTCGTCAAGATGCATAATTGATGGAAAGTTATTAGATTTCAGTTCTGTTTTTACGTAATTAAAGAAGTTCTTTGGACAGGACTTTATTTCGCTCTTAGTTTTTGAATTGTAATCTTCCAATGCGTTACTGATAGCGTAATTCAATTGATCGCATACGTCCAAGTAATATGCTAAATTTTCATTATTGTTATGACTTTTGTAAATTTTATGTGCTTTTTGCTTGCGATTTCTTAAATTCTTGATTTGCCGGTTATACCAAATTGGGTCTTTATTATTGTTATGACGTCGTTTTCGTTTTAGTGGAGTTTCTTGCGAGATTATGTCAGATAATAATCTGTAAAAAGTGTTAACAGATGCTTCGACATTTTCTTCATTTCTTAAAACTATTTGCCAGTTTACACTTCTTAACCTACCTCGAATATTTTCATAGTTCGCTAAATTGTATTCAAAGACATCCTCATACTCACAATCGTTGGGTCTTTGTTGTTCATGAATGAATAACGAGTATTCGATTGCAGTGTGGAACGCTTCATTTTTTCACAATGGATTGATAGATTCTGTTACACAGAAATATTCATAGATATTTGTTAGCAAAAGGTCCAAATAGCAATTTTGATTGTTTTTTATATGATTAATTTGGTTCAATCCTAAACTTGCAGACTTGGCAAAAATTAATTGCAAAGTTTCGTTATCCCCAACCCAACGACTGGCAGTAGGATACATTCGTTTTCTGAGTCTAGAATAAAGTCAGCATTGCGTTGGTTAAAGTCCCCATAGATGTGAACTTTAACCTCCGGTGGATGTTCTGATAGTATTTGTTCAGCGCACTCAAAAAAAGATTCATAGTCGTGCTTACAAGCATGATTAGGTGGGAAATATACTGATGCGAATATATGCATTTCTCCAGCTATATGGGTTTTTACCCAGACATGCTCAAATTCATTGAATTTATTTGTTGTGATGATTTCTGAATTAAAGTTTGCTGAAATAGCTATTAGAACACCATCACCGGACTTTTTCTGAGACGTTAGAAAACTCCTGTCATCTCTAAATACATTAAAGTTACTTCCAAAAATTTCTTCACTCCTAACGCTTTCATCCCGGCTTGTTTCAGTTGCCAGAATAATCGAAAAAGATGAGCTTAATAAATTTTTAAATATATCCTTCATTTTGGCTGGGCTTTTCATTCGATTGAAATTCTGACAATAAAATAGAACTTCAGTCGAATTCTGTTTCTGCGAAGAAGTTTTTGGAAGTATGACGGTCGACGAAATATTTACCTCTTCTGATGTTTCATGTAGCGTGTTATCTTCACTTGTTAATGTTACTTCCGGAGAGTGCGTCATTGCCGATGAAAATTTGATGGGCTGTAGAATTTATATGCGGCCTCCCTAGTGCGTTGAAGTTGTTGAGTGCGTTCACTGGGAAGGAACGAACGGTGTGATTGAAGGTCTGCCAAGGCGTCGTTGCGAGATATTCCTAGATCCTCGTGTACATCCAGGAAAATTTGACGCAATAGTTGTAAGTCTGTTGGTAGTCCTTCAGATGCTAGCATTGCAGTGGCGCTGGTTTTGGTGGTTCCACGAATGCATACTGTAGGTGGCTGGTCGTGCAAGTATGACAGGAACATACGCACAATGTCCATAATTTTTGGGTCCCATAAGAAAGTTGTGCTGGCTGTTGCTGTTGTTGTTGGCTTTGTGACTGTTGATAGTTTTCTGGTTGATGTTGTTCTTTTTGAATAGGTGGTTCTGCTCGATTTTTTTTTATTCCTTTCTTTATTTGATAGGCACTCTGTGTTACTTAACCGCTACTGTGCCGAGATCTACTGTGGTACTCTGCTGTACAGAATCCACACAGAATCTATTTTTAGATTTCCATTATCATTATTTTTTGTCGTTGCCAGTCCATCTCATCGTGAGTCCATTGTGTCCGTTTGTCCATGTCGTGCGTCCAATGATCGTTGCATTGTTTGGTTGCCATTTGGTTGGGTACGTTGGAGGAATGCCTCCGAGAAGAACAAGTTGTCAGTCGTCATCAGACAGCCGTGACGGTAAGGCGCGTCTCCCAAACGCCACCGTATGGGCTGCATCCGACGACTGACGAGGGTTTGGTGGAGGGGCTGGGAATCGAACCCATGACCATTCGCTTGTAAGGCGAACGTGTAGCCAACTACGCTACGGGACCCCCCGGTTCTGCTCGATATGGGTTGATAGTTTCACCCTTTCCAAAATTAATTAGTTTTGGGAAAATTTAGCTTCTGGAATGAGTTATTGAAAAACTACTAAATGATCGAAGGCAGATTACTAAATAAACGATAACATACTTGCCGATTGTTCTTCGATTACGCGTGTAGATCTGAGGACCTAACTTCAGAGATTTCTTGGATGGTCGAAAACATCTGCCGTTGACTCATTCTATTCTTCACATTCAAAAGGGCACGTACCGCATTTAAAACAGTCCGTTTGATCTTTGATTACGCGTGTAGATCTGAGGACCTAACTCCAGGGATTTTTGGATGACCGAGATGCTGACTTTTTCTATTCTACATATCAAAAAGGGCATGTATCACATTTAAAACAGTCCGATACATCTTCAGTAACGCGTGTAGATCTTAGGGCCAAACTCCAGGGATTTCTTGAATGATCCAGAATCACATCAACACATCCAGAAGGACATGTGCCATAATTCAAATAGTCCGATTGATCTTCAGCTACGCTCGTAGATCTTTAGCCCTTACTCCACGTATTACTTGGATGCCCAAATATTTATGCTGAAAAAAACTCTATTCTGAGTAGTCTCCAAACTATTTATTTCTCTCAATTTACTCTCTCAATTTCAAGAAAATCCGATAATCGGTTTGATTTTGGTGAGTAAATATGGGTGTGCCATTTTTATCGAGTACACCCTTTATTAGCTGACTGGAGCATTTAAAACCTAGTTCCCATATACAATAGTTTTTTTTTTCAATTGTATCAGCCGTCTCTTGAATACAAAAATGCATTGGCCGTATTTGATAGCAATTTCAAACTTGACTTATAGGACAAAAAAATCAAAAATAAAATATTTAATTAAATCTAAACGCCAAATATCAGGTTTTTGTTTCAGTATATTTAAGATTTTCAGGCTTGCGGTATAATTTTGACAGCTACGTAAAAACTTTGTGGAATCCACAAAATGGCAATGGGAATCCACTTTCTCAAGGCAAGGGCCAATTTTCAGCTGTCGGTATTTTTCCGTAGTCTTTCCACTCATTGGGATCAAAGCTGCCATTTCCTCTGTGATTTAAAAATGACCATCATCACCCCTTATGAAGACAGCTATCTGCACAAAGTGTTCACACCAGTATTGTTATCGATTGCGAGAAAGTAGAATCTTAAGATGCCTTGTTTTTGCTGCAAACATCTCAAAGTAAAATTTATGGTAGTGTTCTTTTTTTTTTACAAACATCTGATTTGATTCTCATTGTGATCCAGACATGTCAGTGGGGACCATTCGCGTAATGTTGTTAACAAAACAAGTCTATGCTGCGAGATAGGGATGACGCCAACCTGTAACGTTCGTTTCAAATCTTCTGCAATAACTTTTACTCTTCACTGTGCTCCGAGGCAAACTTATGCTACTCAAGGCCAACTACTTTGCTTAGGGCACGCGAAGCCGACAACAGCCGATATGCATTCCTTAACAAGTTGTCCGTCCTAGAATAGTTTCATTCGTTTTGCCAAAATCTCACTAACAGTAATCTGCCCAACAAAAATTTTAAGGTGAATAAGCTGAATAAGAGCTTTACCAGCTTCCAATATTTGGTTTCCTGCTCCGTGTCTGTTAGAGTGTGGAGAGAGTTTGTTGCCTCGATAATCCAATCTAATCCAAATTTAAATTAAATGAGCACCTTACCTTTGAACCTCTTTAAACATTTGTCTTGTTTCTGGTTCAGTATAAATTATAGATAGTAGAATCTATAGATGAGCGAAAGCATGGCTGAGTCGATTTTTTGCCCTTGCACACGCGCATATGACGTCACAGCCCTTAACGTTTCCATTGAAATCGTGACGTCATGCTCGTTTGGAGACACGCTTGACAGTTCGTTTGGAGACAGAGGATTTATTTTCGCTCATCTATATATTCCACTATCTATAGTATAAATATCGTATGTCGTTTCAGATCATATTCCTTCAACACCGCAGCACTTTCCGAAAAAAGTAAACAAAACGGCTAACCTTTTTTCAACGTGAAAACGCGGTGTTCCACATCCACCTTTCGTTTCATGGAGTTACTCGAGTGACTACATGCAACCATTTCTAAATAGGGGAAAAGACGGCATTGGCAGGTTTTGTTCTAATATTGACGGAGGGGTTTTTGTCGACCAAATTTTATGAAATTTGGCCACAATATTCTTCGATATGCAAAGAATGTTTAGGCCAAATTTGAGCATAATCAGTCATATAAAAACCTTCTGACAATAATAGAACAAAACCTGCCAAAGCCGTCATTCCCCTATGAAAATTTGTTTTGTTTCAAATTCCAATAAAAGGAATTATTGGAACACAATAAAAGCCAAAGTCTCGATAACAGATTTAATTTCTTTTGAGACGAATAATATCCTTCAGTATTTAGTCATAAATTATAAAAATGAAGCTTCTCGAGCCACATAGAAAAGGGCCAGTTATGAAGTATTTTCTGCCACAGTGCGCGGGCCACAAAAAATAGAGCCGAGGGCCGTTCGTTGGGCAGCTATCTGGTGGTAGATTGTTAATAATTCATAGTTCCTAGAAAACGTTACCAGAAAATATTCTACCTGTTGGCTTTGGTCTTTCGTATTACATATAACGTTTTAAAATCAAGAATTTGGTAATAGTTACTCAAGACTGGGCCTACATTAGTCAATCCATTCTGATCAATTCGATTCCCAACTAATTTTCTCAGTTCCATACACATGTAGATGCTTTGTCTAGCAGAGGTTCACCGAACCACGATCGCCCGGGGGCTTATCTAACACCCGCTTGGTTCAATTGCTGCCCGGCTTAAATAACAGGGCGAAATTCCAATTAAATCCACCAACAAACATGTTTCTTCACTTCATCTTGTACATGTCTTCCCCGCGTTCGACGTATTCCCACCCCCCTTACACCGCCAGAAATTGCCGAATGATACAATTTCGCGCAACCTTAGACATTGCTCTGCTCTGCGTTGCTGCTTTCTTTCTTTCTATTGCAGCAACCGAAGAAACACTGCAAGCTCGAGCAGTCGACGCGCCGTCATCGTCGTCGGTGGCTAAGTAGCCGCCTAATAGCAGCCAGTTCGGTTACTACACGGAGAAATTGTGCGATTGCGTTGCATTGCGCCTTTTATCGCCGGTGCTTGCATTGATTACGAAAGCGGTATTTACTTCTGATTTATGAACCTCTGCTACACCCGCACTAGGCTCTGGTAAGCCGTGGCTGGTGATGCGAATAAAATGGGTAGCAATGTCTGCCGCGCAAAGCACTTGCAAATGAAGGTCAACGGAGATAAACCGCTTGGGTCGTTGTGAACAGCGACAATAGGGGGTCTTTAAAATTAATTTCCTCGTGTTTTATTTTATAGCTTCCGTGGAAATTCATTGAGCAAAACTTATTTCTTTGAAGATTATATTGCTTTTTTTAATAACCTTGACATTTATAACAGACATACATTTGAAATATCAACACTATGAATCAATGATAATTGACATCAGTACATAATACATTTCGAGATAAAAATCAAATATTGAATTTTCTATTCAACATTTTGTGCATGTGTGGAACAGCCCTATGATAAGAAAAACCTTAACAATATGATTTTGCTAAGTGAAGTTCCACCCTCATTCATTATGAGCATTAGAGAGCATGCACCTTGTCAAAACCCAGAGTAAATTTATTGCACTCTTCAAATACGAAGTCAAGCTCCGGTCGGACGGAATCCGGATGATGTGATGATGTGAAAAGGGTAAATATGCAAGTGCAATATTGCGAGAAAAAAATATCTGCGCATTCCCTTTCAATGGTAATCATGCGATTGCCTTGCAGCAGGTGTGGACTTGAAATTTTGTCTACTGCAAGGAACTTTCCTCTCATTCAGTTTGATTCTGCATTCACCAGACGTTGAACTTCAGCGCGGTTGAACTCTTGTCGTTATTTGACACTGACTGTTTTGGTATCTTTCACGGAGCTGCTTGGAAAGTTGATTGATAATGGTCGGTCACCAAACAAGAACGGACATCGTGTCGTCGTTTGCGGGTCGGAGAAAGGTAAACAAATGTGCCGCTTTTTTTCATATTGCTGACCAGTGTAAAATTATCAGCCATTACACAGACACAAGATTTGGCGACGTTTCGAGTACTTTCTCTTCCGCGATTGGTCTGGACGTCCGTTGCACTAAATCCGCAGACTTGATACGCCTGGGGGTGCGCTTTGTACTGTCAATCAAGTGGTAGCGAAGCAATGGATGGCGCTTAATGGGTCTGGTTGATCTTGTTAGGAATTGGGAATGAAAATGGTATATGGTGTGGATTTTGAGGGTAAAAGTATTTCATCGACACGATGGTCTCATAGTATATTTTTCGTAGAATGAAAAGTAAAGTGGGTCACGATATGAACTTTTATGGCAAAAAAAATAGCCGTGACTTCCATTACGTGAAAAGCTCTTGATCGTTTGTTTCGTTATTTTTTTTTATTTCCGAAGCATAATGTTTTACCTAAAACATCTTCGATAATTTATCACGTCATCTTTGAAATGGAATTCGCGAAATATTTTTGTTATATCTGTTTTTGATTGAGAATTATTAAAAAACAGAAGCAAGAACTCAAGAAGGTTCGCACAAGGATGTTAACGATCATTCAGTAATTTGCGTTCGATCATTTAGTAGTTTGTCAATAACACATTCCAGAAGCTGAATTTCAAAATATGTTGTATGGTGGACTTCTAGTGCGAAGGTTTTTCTACAACTCTGCCTAATGGTTCGTTGTTTGAATTCCACTAGTAACGGAGTTATAGCTATAGTTTCAGTAACTTAGACTAAATGATAGCAAAAATCCAATCATTTAGTTTGAGTTACTGCAACTAGCGCTCTAACTCCGTTATTAGTTGAATTCTAATAACGAACCAATAGGCATTGTTGTAGAAAAACCTTCGCGAAGCTCCATCAGTTCCATAGAGTTGCTAGCTTCGGAAGCCTTCTTCGAGAAACTACTAAATGATCGAACGTATTTTCATGAATGATCGTTCAGAAACTCCTTGGTTCATATTATAATTACTTATTGATTCTACACGATTTCAATACAGATATTGTATAAAATAAGCACAGAATTGAAAGGTTTTTATACAGTGATGGCAAAGGCTCGGAAGCTTCCTTTCAAGAGGCTCAGAAGCCCTTTTCACGAGGCTCAGAAGCTTCCTTTCAAGAGGCTCGGAAGCCTCCTTTCAAGAGGCTCGGAAGCCTCATTTCAATAGGCTCGAAAGCCTCCTTTCAATAGGCTCGAAAGCCTCCTTTCAATAGGCTCGGAAGTCTCCTTTAAAGAGGCTCGAAAGCCTTCTTTCAAGAGGCTCGGAAGCCTCCTTTCAAGAGGCTCGGAAGCCTCCTTTCAAGAGGCTCGGAAGCCTCCTTTCAAGAGGCTCGGAAGCCTCTATTCAAGTGGCTCGGAAGCTTCCTTTCAAGAGGCTCGGAAGCCTCCTTACAAGAGGCTCGGAAGCCTCCTTACAAGAGGCTCGGAAGCCTCCTTTCAAGAGGTTTGGAAGCCTCCTTTCAAGAGGCTCGGAAGCCTCATTTCAAGAGGCCTCAAGCCTCCTTTCAAGAGGCTCAGCCTCCTCTCAAGAGGCTCAGGAAGCCTCCTTTCAAGAGGCTCAAGCCTCCCTTTCAAGAGGCTCAGAAGCCTCCTTTCAAGAGGCTCAGAAGCCTCCTTTCAAGAGGCTCAGAAGCCTCCTTTTAAGAGGCTCAGAAGCCTCCTTTCAAGAGGCTCAGAAGCCTCCTTTCAAGAGGTTCAGAAGCCTCCTTTCAAGAGGCCCAGACGCCTCCTTTCAAGAGGCCTGGAAGCCTCCTTTCAAGAGGCTCAGAAGCCTCCTTTCAAGAGGCCTCGGAAGCCTCCTTTCAAGAGGCTCGGAAGCCTCCTTTCAAGAGGCTCGGAAGCCTCCTTTCAAGAGGCTCGGAAGCCTCCTTTCAAGAGGCTCGGAAGCCTCCTTTCAAGAGGCTCGGAAGCTTTCTTTCAAGAGGCTCGGAAGCCTTTTTTCGAAAGGCTCGGAAGCCTTCTTTCAAGAGGCTCGGAAGCCTTCTTTCAAGAGGCTCGGAAGCCTTCTTTCAAGAAGCTCGGAAGCCTGTTTTCATGTGGTTCGAAAGGCTCCTTTCAAGAGGCTTGGAAGCCCCCTTTCAAGAATGTCGGAAGCCCCCTTTCAAGAATGTCGGAAGCCCCTTTTCAAGAAGCTCGGAAGCCCCTTTTCAAGAAGTTCGGAAGCCTCCTTTCAAAAGGCTCGAAAGCCCTCTGTCGAGAGTCTCGGAAGCCTGTTTTCATGAGCTTCGGAAGCTTCCTTTCAAGAGGCTTGGAATCCTCCATTCAAGAGGCTTTGAAACCTATTTTCAAGGGGCTTAGAAGCCTTTTATCGAGAGGCTCGGAAGCTTCCTTTCAAGAGGCTCAGAAGCCCCTTTCACGAGGCTCAGAAGATTCCTTTCAAGAGGCTCGGAAGCCTCCTTTCAAGTGGCTTGGAAACCTCCTTTCAAGAGGCTCGGAAGCCTCCTTTCTAGAGGCTTGGAAGCCTTCTTTCTAGAGGCTCGGAAGCCTTCTTTCGAGAGGCTCGGAAGCTCCCTTTAAAGAAACTCGGAAGTGAGGCTCAAGAGGCTCCTAAGCTTCCATTTAAGATGCTCGGAAGCCTCTTTTCAAGAGGCTCGGAAGCCTTCTTTCAAGAGGCTCGGAAGCATTCTTTCAAGAGGCTCGGAAGCCTTTTTTCGAAAGTCTCGGAAGCCTTCTTTCCAGAGGCTCGGAAGTCTTCTTTCAAGAGGCTCGGAAGCCTTCTTCCAAGAAGCTCGGAAGCCTGTTTTCAGGAGGTTCAAGCCTCCTTTCAAGAAGCTCAGGCCCCTTTCAAGAATGTCGGAAGCCCCCTTTCAAGAATGTCGGAAGCCCCTTTTCAAGAAGCTCGGAAGCCCCTTTTCAAGAAGCTCGGAAGCCCCTTTTCAAGAAGCTCGGAAGCCTTCTGTCGAGAAGCTCGGAAGCCTTCTGTCGAGAGTCTCGGAAGCCTGTTTTCATGAGCTCCGGGAGTTTCCTTTCAAGAGGCTTGAAATCCTCCATTCAAGAGGCTTTGAAACCTATTTTCAAGAGGCTTAGAAGCCTTTAATCAAGAGGCTCGGAAGCTTTCTTTTAAGAGGCTCAGAAGCCCCTTTCACGAGGCTCGGAAGCTTCCTTTCAAGAGGCTCGAAAGCCTCTTTTCAAGTGGCTTGGAAGCCTCCTTTCAAGAGGCTCGGAAGCCTCCTTTCTAGAGTCTTAGAAGCCTTCTTTCTAGAAGCTTGAAAGAATCCTTTCAAGAGGCTCGGAAGCTCCCTTTAAAGAAACTCGGAAGTGAGGCTCAAGAGGCTCCTAAGCTTCCATTTAAGATTCTCGGAAGCCTCTTTTCAAGAGGCTCGGAAGCCTTCTTTCAAGAGGCTCGGAAGCCTCCATTCAAGAGGCTCGGAAGCCTCCTTTCAAGAGGCTCGGAAGCCTCCTTTCAAGAGGCTCGAAAGCCTCCTTTCAATAGGCTCGGAAGTCTCCTTTAAAGAGGCTCGAAAGCCTTCTTTCAAGAGGCTCGGAAGCCTCCTTTCAAGAGGCTCGGAAGCCTCCTTTCAAGAGGCTCGGAAGCCTCCTTTCAAGTGGCTCGGAAGCCTCCTTTCAAGAGGCTCGGAAGCCTCCTTTCAAGAGGCTCGGAAGCCTCCTTTCAAGAGGCTCGGAAGCCTCCTTTCAAGAGGCTCGGAAGCCTCCTTTCAAGAGACTCGGAAGCCTTTTTTTTAGAGGCTCGAAAGCATCTCTTCAAGAGACTTGGAAGCCTTCTTTCAAGAGGTTCGGAAGTCTCCTCCCATGAGGCTCGGAAGTCTACTTTCAAGAGGCTTGGAAGCCTCCTATCAAGAGACTCGCAAGCCTCCTTTTTTTAATAAGAGGCTCGGAAGTCTCCTTTCAAAAGGTCCGGAAGTCGGCTCGGAAGCCTTCTTTTAGGAGGCTCGGAAGATTTCTTTTAAGAGGCTCGAAAGCCTCCTTTTAAGATGCTCGGAAGTCTACTTTCAAGAGGCTCGGAAGCATCGCTTCAAGAGATTCGGAAGCCTCTTCAATAGGTTCGGAAGTCTCCTTGCAAGACGCTCGGAAGTCTCCTCTCATGAGGCTCGGAAGTCTACTTTCAAGAGGTTCAGAAGCCTCCTATCAAGAGACTCGCAAGCCTCCTTTCAAGAGGCTCGGAAGCCTTAAAAAAAAGCCCGGAAGTCTCCTCTCAAGAGGCTCGAAAGTCTCCTATCAAGAGGCTCGAAAGTCTCCTCTCAAGAGGCTCGAAAACCTCCTTTCAAGAGATTGGGAAGCTTCCTTTCAAGAGGCTCGGAAGCCTCCTATCAATAGACTCGCAAGCCTCCTTTTAGGAGGCACGGAAGCATCCTTTTATGAGGCTCGGAAGCTTCCTTGCATGATGCTCGGAAGGCTCATTTCAAGTGGCTCGAAAGCTTCCTTTCAAAAGGCTCGGAAGCCTTCTTTCAAGAGGCTCGGAAGCCTTCTTTCAAGAGGCTCGGAAGTCTCCACTCGAAAGGCTCGGAAGTCTCCTCTCAAAAGGCTCAAAAGTTTCCTTTCAAGTGGCTCGGAAGCCTCCTGTCGAGAGGTTCTGAAGCTTCCTTTCAATTGAATTGGAAGCCTTTTAAAATGCGTCATGCGGTCTGCGGTATTTTACCTTTTGCTTGACTGCGATCTGAATATCGTCCTCGCTCAAGGGCCTCATACGCCTGTCATTGGCGAACAAAGCTCGTGTACTCTGCATCGAAGCTTAGAACCGGTGTTAGGGCGCAATCGTTAATGTGAACATTTTTATATTCGGTTAGTTACTGCAAATAAATTCTTTTTCGAGTCCCTATAAACAAGCAGGTATCTCAAGCATCCCACATCGTTATATTGCTGCATGATTGAGTGTTTAATTTTGATAAAATATCGAAAACAAAAGTGTGCGTAAAAATTGCCTCGCCATAACAAAAAGGTGGTAGAGAATTAACACTGTTGTTTACAGTTTAGAACCAAATCCAGATGTCGCACATGTTGGGGTAGGGATTCAGTGCTCCGCCTTCTCCCCCTGTCCTCGCTCAACTGACACTCTGATTGACGTTGACGTTCATTGCGGAAATCCTCCGTTCCGAATATTTTTTAAGGCAATCGTTTACACTGAAAAGTTTCCATTTTTGGTCAGTTTTCTTTCAAAATTTACATATTGCTAAATTATACTTTACTCGTTATACTTTTTGTGAGAAAGCTTTAATATTTTGTATGGATTGTAACGCTAGGCCTGACCCTCTTCCTCACCCTACAGCGTTACGTAATTTGTGAAAGGCCCTTTGGCTGCTGCGATTCAGCTTGCCGATGGAGACTCTCCAGTGTGATTTATATCTTTTGTGTCGTTTTTTTTAATTGATAAAAATAGAGTTTTGTGTACGTAAATTGGGCAAATATGTCTAATTTGGCGAGTTGATTAGCGAGATTATAGAACTATTTGGGAAAATGCAGAAATGTCATGACAATA
Organism: Armigeres subalbatus; assembly: GCF_024139115.2. NCBI lineage: Eukaryota > Metazoa > Arthropoda > Insecta > Diptera > Culicidae > Armigeres > Armigeres subalbatus. Next base: position 29,878,396 of record NC_085141.1, read on the forward strand.
GGACCAGAAAGGTCAATTAAACGAATAAGACAAATTAATTTAACAGAATAAAGCCGTTACAAATATTTAATGTAAATTATGTCCTACTGGTCTCCTTTCGATCAAGGGGGGGGACAATAAAAAATAAATATTAAAATGGAAAAAATCAATAAAACTCCTCGAATTTGTTAAAGAATGTTTTGAAAATCCTCAAAATTGTCCGAATTTTTTTGGTTGCCCCCTCAAAATATTTTTTTTGGGCAAAAACAACCGAGGGGGGGGCATAATTGCTTTTAAATATTTGTATCGGCCTAAATTGAGTAAAAAACAACTGATCAAATGTGATATGACAACTGACATAATCAATGACAAATGAGTAGACTTGTAAACTGTCTTACCAAACTATTTTGGTCTAAGTATCTAACGTCTGTGGTAGAAAATCACCTAAAACGGATTCAAAAAACTAATCCGTCTGCTTGATGAAGATTTATCAAGCGACTTCTTTCAGACTCCATCAAATCATCATTCGCCGCTGGTGGTGTTATGACGTATCAGTGCTATTTTTAGAGTCCCTTACCATGCCCACTCAACCATCATCGGGACGAAAGTGAAAGGGAATCTCCCGTCCAATGAATGACGCCTCAGGCCTCGGACCTCGAACCGTTTAGCACTCTTGCTTTCATTCGCGTCCCATCACGAAGCATTATGTGAATTAGTGGATAGTTTTGTGGTTTTTTTTTTCGGACCGGAAGGTAGAATGTGAATTCGTAAACGGAGCAGAAAGCTTGACGAGGATAATTGATATTTGAGGACGGGCGCTTCGCTGCCGGAAGAAATGAAACTGAAATTATTAAGCTGCCAGTCCAAGTCTTCTGGTACTTTTCATTTCAACTTCAATAGAGATCGTTTCACCGTTGATGATCGTTGGGAGATGATCTGCTCTTAATTACAAAGTTGCTGTAAGCATCGTTTAGACAAACATCGTTCGAGTAAAGGGCATTCGATTTTCCTAAAACGAAAATCAGTCGATTACGCCACTTTTGCAGCGCGTACCCTAGCCGGGATGATTTCTCGCTTAACTTTTCAAAAGGACCTAAGTAACATTTTTTTCATGATTTAATTTGAATAGCGCAATCAACAGAACAACATGAAATCTATTGATTGCAGTGTTCAAATTAATTCATGAAAAAAATGTTACTTAGGTCCTTTTGAAAAGTTAAGCGAGATTTGTTTACGATAGGTTATAGGCAGGTGATCGGCCGAAAGATTGTTCAAGTAGCAGCGGCACCGCACTAGGACCACGGATTGGCATCTATTGGATTCGTCTCGCGTAATCTGGGCGTATAAAATACGATTTACCATGCGACGACGACGCGCGACGGCTGCTCGCATGGATGGCAGGAGCGATCGTTTATAAATCTAAAGATAGAAACAGGGACGATTATCGAATAACTTATTCCGCTGCGCTGCCGGTTGGCTACGTGTGACGAATGGAGGGAAACTTTAGCTGAAAGAGATTAGTACGGCGATGTTGCGTAGAAAGGCTTAACACTCGTGGAGCTCGCAAGCAGGTAATTTAATTACAGCTTTTGATCCCTGATGGTGCATGGAGCGAATCGAGCTGACAGGAATTACGTTTACGTCAGGAGGTGGAGCGCCGTGGATTTTTCCTGGCAAATTTATGGATAGATCGTTCAGCTGGAATGTATTGGCGCGAAGATCCGGGTTGATAGTAAAAGTATATCTTCTCAAAAAGCTGCTTATGAAGTAGTCAGTATTTTAGAAAGTTTCAACTTGACATACGAATTTTCAGCACACTATGTACCTACTCGTGCGAGCACCTTGTTTGGATCCAATGGATATAAAATGTATTTCCATATGCAACTGTTGTATTGACATGCGAAAGAAGTTTAGACGTTCTTCGCAATGTGTGATTTAGATTTTGAACCTTTTGTTCGATATTTGTCCGTTAGTTGATAATGATTGATTCTTTTTATGCTGTTCATCCTATTATGTCTTTTAACGAGACTTTCAGCCCAAGGCTGGCTCGTCTCGTTATTATTGATCTGAAATGTGGATGTAGAAAGTATATTTGCAGTTCTAAGAAGGGTACCGCATATTTTAACCGTAACTAATAAGTGGAATGAAAGTGTTGATATAGTACTTACTGAACCCGATTCAGCGATACCATACCATAAGTAGCACTGAATTGGATATTGGTTACGGTTTTCATAAGGTAGGTTCACTCTGTGAAGGTATCTATCTATTACAACTAGGTAGTAAGTAACATAAAAAAGCAAAACTTTAAGAAATACATTAGAATTTAGGATCATAATACAGAACGAACCGCCCGCATTTTGTCATGGTTTTGTTGATTGAGATTTCATAGGATTTTTTTCTTTATCATGCTTTGATAAAATGCTCCATTAAATTTTGAGCTTAGGTATTTCGTCTCACTAATGAAAGCCATTGAAATCAGTACATTCAAAGTTAATTGCCTATATGCCGGGTATTAAGCCACCCGGAGTGGAAATTAATTACTATGTCTGAAACTTGATTATGCATATGTACAACATGTGATAGATTTAGTTCGGAAAAGGTATTGGAGGGTAACCGCCCCTTCGGTGGGGTTTGATCCCACGACCCCAGTTCGCATGACAGGTGCTTTCCCTACTAAGCTACGAAGGACCTCCGTCGTCCACCGCAGCTTAGCGGGTACTGATGAAACCAAATTCCCAGCACCAGGTACCAGCCGATCTCTCGCAATACATTTTCAGAACTAACTCTCTCAAATGTATTTTTGTACACATGGTCAACCAAGTAGGATGAGTATTTAGTATTGTCCGGCTCCTACACACTTGCTTCATCAGCAACGGCGCTCAATGAAGTAGGGTTGTGTGAGGTTGTGCCAGTTTGGTTTGGCTGGTACCTGGTGCTGGGAATTTGGTTTCATCAGTACCCGCTAAGCTGCGGTGGACGACGGAGGTCCTTCGTAGCTTAGTAGGGAAAGCACCTGTCATGCGAACTGGGGTTGTGGGATCAAACCCCACCGAAGGGGCGGTTACCCTCCAATACCTTTTCCGAACTAAATCTATCACATGTTGTACATATGCATAATCAAGTTTCAGACACAGCCATTGAAATGTTAGTCAACAATTCGAATTCTGGTCACGATTTCGATAGAATACAACCACATTCTTCCGAAATCCGGTTCAGGATCAATTCGACGGATTCCTGAAGATGATTTCGAAAGAGTTTTAAACAGTATTTAAACAGAACCCTGAGCAGAGCTGAAACAATAAAATTTCGATAGAATCCTGAGCACGATTCCAACCAAAGCATGAACGTAATTCAGACATTCTGAACTTGATTCCGTTCCGATAAAATCTTGAACAGAATTCGGACAGAGTTTCGACAAAATACTGTGCAGGATTCCAAAAGATTCGTTAGCAAAATTCCGATATAATCCTGAGAGTAATTCCCACATCTTCTTCTTCTTATTGGCATTACATCCCCGCACTGGGACAGAGCCGCCTCGCAGCTTAGTGTTCATTAAGCACTTCCACAGTAGTTAATAACTGCGAGCCAGATTACCATTTTTGCATTCGTATATCATGAGGCTAGCACGATGATACTTTTATGTCCAGGGAAGTCGAGACAATTTCCAATCCGAAAATTGCCTAGACCGGCACCGGGAATCGAACCCAGCCATCCTCAGCATGGTTTTGCTTTGTAGCCGCGCGTCTTACCGCACGGCTAAGGAGGGCTCAATTCCCACATAATCCTCATAATTTCGACATGAACAGAGTTCCTACGGGACCTTGAGCATTCTCCCGAGAAATTGTTAAGTTCTTTTTTGACAGAATACCGCGCAGGATTTTAATAGTATGCTCACCATAATTCCAGAAGAATCCCCACCACTTATTCGACAGAGTCGTAGGCAAGATTCCGAAAAAAATCTTCAACAGAACTCTTTTTCTAACTTTTTCTAAACACTAACAACAGAACTGTGGCAGAATCCTAATCCTGATTTTTAAACTGAATTTTGACAGGATTATACAGGATTCTGATAGCATTTTGTACATAATCCTTAGCAGGGCTCCACCTGAACCCTGAGTAAGGACTCTGCCAGAATTTGGAGAGAGATTCCGACAGAATCCTGCGTATGATTCCGACAAATTCTTAAACTGAATTCCGTCATAAGCCTAAACAAAATATCGGAAAGGATTTCAACAGATTCCTGAATATGATTATGACATAATCTTGAACAGGACTCCACCGAAATCCTGGAAAGGATTGCGACATAATCCTCACGATTATTTTGGGAAAGGAGGCTTCCGAGCCTCTTGAAAGGAGGCTTCCGAGCCTCTTGAAAGGAGGCTTCCGAGCCTCTTGAAAGGAGGCTTTCCAGCCGCTTGAAAGGAGGCTTTCGAGCCTCTTGAAAGGAGGCTTCCGAGTCTCTTGAAAAGAAGCTTCCGAGCCTCTTGAAACAAGGCTCCCGAGTCTCACGAAAGGAGGCTTCCGAGCCTCTTGAAAGGAGGCTTCCGGGCCTCTTGAAAGGAGGCTTCCGAGACTCTTGAAAGGAGGCTTCCGAGACTCTTGAAAGGAGGCTTCCGGTACTCTTGAAAGGAGGCTTCCGGGCCTCTTGAAAGGAGGCTTCCGAGCCTCTTGAAAGGAGGCTTCCGGGCCTCTTGAAAGGAGGCTTCCGGGCCTCTTGAGAGGAGGCTTCCGGGCCTCTTGAGAGGAAGCTTCCGAGCCTCTTGAAAAGAGGCTTCCGAGCCTCTTGAAAGGAGACTTCCCAGCCTCTTGAAAGGGAGGCTTCCTGAGCCTCTTGAAAGGAGGCTCTGAGCCTCTTGAAAGGAGGCTTCTGAGCCTCTTGAAAGGAGGCTTCCAGAGCTCTTGAAAGGAGGCTCAGAGCCTCTTGAAAGGAGGCTTCCTGAGCCTCTTGAAAGGAGGCTTCCAGGCCTCTTGAAAGGGAGGCTACTGAGCCTCTTGAAAGGAGGCTTCCTGAGTCTCTTTGAAAGGAGGCTCTGGAGCTTTGAAAGGAGGCTCTGAGCCTCTTGAAAGGGAGGCTTCCAGAGCCTCTTGAAAGGAGGCTTCTGAGCCTCTTGAAAGGAGGCTTCTGAGCCTCTTGAAAGGAGGCTTCCTGAGCCTCTTGAAATGAGGCTTCCAGCCTCTTAAAATGATGCTTCCTGAGCTCTCTTGAAAGGAGGCTTCCGAGCCTCTTGAAAGAGGCTTCCTGAGCCTCTTAAAAGGAGGCTTCCTGAGCCTCTTGGAAGGAGGCTTCCAGGCCTCTAGGATGGAGGCTCCCCGAGCCTCTAGGGGGGAGGCTTCCGAGCCTCTGGAAGGGGGGCTTCCGAGCCTCTTGAAAGGAGGCTTCCGAGCCTCTTGGAAGGAGGCTTCCAGCTCTTGGAAGGAGGGCCTGAGCCTCTTGGAAGGAGGCTTCTGAGCCTCTTGGAGGAGGCTTCCAGGCCTGCCTCTTGGAAGGAGGCTTCCTGAGCCTCTTGGAAGGAGGCTTGAGGCCTCTTGGAAGGAGGCTTCCTGAGCCTCTTGGAAGGAGGCTGAGAGCCTCTTGGAAGGAGGCTTCCTGAGCCTCTTGGAAGGAGGCTTCTGAGGCCTCTTGGCAGGAGGCTTCCTGAGCCTCTTGGCAGGAGGCTTCTGAGCCTCTTGAAGGAGGCTTCCAGCCTCTTGGAAGGAGGCTTCTGAGCCTCTTGAAGGAGGCCTGAGCCTCTTGGAAGGAGGCTTCTGAGCCTCTTGGAAGGAGGGCTTCCTGAGCCTCTTGGCAGGAGGCTTCTGAGCTCTTGGAAGGAGGCTTCCTGAGCCTCTTGGAAGGAGGCTCTGAGCCTCTTGGAAGGAGGCTTTCCTGAGCCTCTTGGCAGGAGGCTTCCTGAGCCTCTCTTGGAAGGAGGCTTCCGAGCCTCTTGGAAGGAGGCTTGAGCCTCTTGGAAGGAGGCTTCCTGAGCCTCTTGGAGGAGGCCTGAGCCTCTTGGAAGGAGGCTTCCAGGCCTCTTGGAAGGAGGCTTCCAGGAGCCTCTTGGAAGGAGGTTTTGAGCCTCTTGGAAGGAGGCTTCCTGAGCCTCTTGGAAGGAGGCTTCCGAGGCCTCTTGGAAGGAGGCTTCCGAGCCTCTTGGAAGGAGGCTTCCGAGCCTCTTGGAAGGAGGCTTCCGAGGCCTCTTGAAAGGAGGCTTCCGAGGCCTCTTGAAAGGAGGCTTCCGAGCCTCTTGAAAACAAGCTTCCGAGTCTATTGAAAGGAGACTTCCGAGCCTCTTGATAGGAGACTTTCGGGGCTTTTGAAAGGAGACTTTCGGGGCTTTTGAAAGAAGGCTTCCGAGTCTTTCGAAAGGAGACTTACGCGCCGCTTGAAAGGAGGCTTCAGAGTATCTTGAAAGGAAGCTTCCGAGCCTTTTAAAAGGAAGCTTTCGAGCCTCTTGAATAGAAGCTTCCGAACTTCTTGAAAAGAAGCTTCCGAGCTTCTTGAAAAGAAGTTTCCGAGCCTGTTGAAAGGAGGCTTCCGAGTCTCTTGAAAGGAGATTTCCGAGCCTCTTGAAAGGAAGCTTCCGAGGCCTCTTGAAAGGAGGCTTCCGAGGCCTCTTGAAAGGAAGCTTCCGAGGCCTCTTGAAAGAAAGCTTCCGAGGCCTCTTGAAAGAAGGCTTCCGAGCCCCTTGAAAGGAGGCTTCCAAGCCTCTTGAAAAGAAGCTTCCGAGACTCTTGAAAGGAGGCTTCCGAGCCTTTTGAAAGGAAGCTTCCGAGCCTCTTGAATAGAAGCTTCCGAGCTTCTTGAAAGGAAGCTTCCGAGCCTCTTGATAGGACGCTTCCGAGCCTCTTGAAATGAGACTTACGAGCCTTTTGAAAGGAGACTTCCGAGTCTCTTGAAAGGAGGCTCCAAAACTTCTTGAAAGGAGGCTTCCGAGCCTCTTGAAAGGAGGCTTCCGAGCCCCTTGAAAGGAGGCTTTCGAGGCTTCTTAAAAGGAGGCTTCCGAGGCTCTTCAAAGGAGGCTTCCGAGTCGCTTGAAAGGAAGCTTCCTAGCCCCTTGAAAGGAATCTTCCAAGCCTCTTGAAAGGAAGCTTCCGAGCCTCTTGATAGGAGGCTTCAGAGCCTCTTGAAATAAGGCATTAGAGTCTCTTGAAAGGAGGCTTCGAGGCCTCTTGAAAGGAGGCTCTGAAGCCTCTTGAAAGGAGGCTTCCGAGGCCTCTTGAAAGGAGGCTTCCGAGGCTTCTTGAAAGGAAGCTTCCGAGGCCTCTTGAAAGGAAGCTTCCGAGGCCTCTTGAAAGGAGGCTTCCGAGGCCTGTTAAAAGGAGGCTTCCGAGTCTCTTGAAATGAGACTTACGAGCTTCTTGAAAGGAGACTTCCGAGTCTTTTGAAAGGAGGCTCCAAAACTTCTTGAAAGGAGGCTTCCGAGCCTCTTGAAAGGAGGTTTCCGAGCATCTTGGAGGCTTTCGAGGCCTCTTGAAAGGAGGCTTTCGAGGCCTCTTGAAAGGAGGCTTCCGAGGCCTATTGAAAGGAGGCTTCCGAGGCCTCTTGAAAGGAAGCTTCCAAGCCTCTTGAAAGGAAGCTTCCGAGCCTCTTGAAAGGAGGCTTCCGAGGCCTCTTGAAAGGAGGCTTCCGAGGCCTCTTGATAGGAGGCTTCCGAGGCCTCTTGAAAGGAGGCTTCCGAGCCTCTTGAAAGGATGCTTCCGAGCCTCTTGAAAGGAGGCTTCCGAGCCTCTTGAAAGGAGGCTTCCGAGCCTCTTGAAAGGAGGCTTCCGAGCCTCTTGAAAGGAGGCTTCCGAGCCTCTTGAAAGGAGGCTTCCGAGCCTCTTGAAAGGAGGCTTCCGAGCCTCTTGAAAGGAGGCTTCCTAACCTCTTGAAAGGAGGGTTCCTAACCTCTTGAAAGGAGGGTTCCTAACCTCTTGAAAGGAGGCTTCCTAGCCTCTTGAAAGGAGGCTTCCGAGCCTCTTGAAAGGAGGCTTCCGAGCCTCTTGAAAGGAGGTTTCCGAGCATCTTGGAGGCTTTCGAGGCCTCTTGAAAGGAGGCTTCCGAGGCCTGTTAAAAGGAGGCTTCCGAGCCTCTTGAAATGAGACTTACGAGCTTCTTGAAAGGAGACTTCCGAGTCTTTTGAAAGGAGGCTCCAAAACTTCTTGAAAGGAGGCTTCCGAGCCTCTTGAAAGGAGGTTTCCGAGCATCTTGGAGGCTTTCGAGGCCTCTTGAAAGGAGGCTTTCGAGGCCTCTTGAAAGGAGGCTTCCGAGGCCTCATTGAAAGGAGGAGGCTTCCTGAGGCCTCTTGGAAGGAGGCTTCCTGAGGCCTCTTGGAAGGAGGCTTCCTGAGCCTCTTGGAAGGAGGCTTGAGCCTCTTGGAAGGAGGCTTCTGAGCCTCTTGGAAGGAGGCTTCCAGGCCTCTTGGAAGGAGGCTTCCTGAGGCCTCTTGGAAGGAGGCTTCCGAGCCTCTTGGAAGGAGGCTCTGAGCCTCTTGGAAGGAGGCTTCCAGGCCTCTTGGAAGGAAGCTTGGAGCCTCTTGGAAGGAGGCTTCTGAGCCTTCTGGAAAGAGGCTCTGAGCCTCTTGGAAGGAGGCTTTCCGAGCCTTGGAAGGAGGCTCTGAGCCTCTTGGAAGGAGGCTTCTGAGCCTCTTGAAGGAGGCTTCTGAGCCTCTTGGAAGGAGGCTTCCTGAGCCTCTTGGAAGGAGGCTTCTGAGCCTCTTGGAAGGAGGCTTCCAGGCCTCTTGGAAGGAGGCTTGAGCCTCTTGGAAGGAGGCTTCTGAGCCTCTTGGAAAGGCTTCGAGCCTCTTGAAGGAGGCCTTTGAGCTCTTGGAAGAGGCTTCTGAGCCTTGGAGGAGGCCTCTTGGAAGGAGGCTTCTGAGCCTCTTGGAAGGAGGCTTCTGAGCTCTTGGAAGGAGGCTCTGAGCCTCTTGGAAGGAGGCTTCCTGAGCCTCTTGGAAGGAGGCTTCCAGAGCCTCTTGGAAGGAGGCTCTGAGCCTCTTGAAGGAGGCTTCCGAGCCTCTTGGAAGGAGGCTTCCTGAGCCTCTTGAAGGAGGCTTCTGAGCCTCTTGGAAGGAGGCTTCCTGAGCCTCTTGGAAGGAGGCTTCCTGAGCCTCTTGAAGGAGGCTTCTGAGCCTCTTGGAGGAGGCCTGAGCCTCTTGGAAGGAGGCTCTGAGCTCTTGGAAGGAGGCTTCCGAGCCTCTTGGAAGGAGGCTTCCGAGCCTCTTGGAAGGAGGCTTCCGAGCCTCTTGGAAGGAGGCTTCCGAGCCTCTTGGAAGGAGGCTTCCGAGCCTCTTGGAAGGAGGCTTCCGAGCCTCTTGAAAGGAGGCTTACGAGCCTCTTGAAAGGAGGCTTACGAGCCTTTTGAAAGGAGGCTTCCGGGTCTCTTGAAAGGAGGCTTCCAAGCCTCTTGAAAGGAGGCTTCCAAGCCTCTTAAAAGGAGGCTTCCAAGCCTCTTGAAAGGAGGCTTCCAAGCCTCTTGAAAGGAGGCTTCCAAGCCTCTTGAAAGGAGGCTTCCAAGCTTCTTGAAAGGAGGCTTCCGAGCCCCTTGAAAGGAGACTTCCGAGCCTCTTGAAAAGAAGCTTCCGAGTCTCTTGATAGGAGGCTTCCGAGCCTCTTGATAGGAGACTTCCGAGCCTCTTGAAAGGAAGCTTCCGAGCCTCTTGAAATGAGACTCACGAGCCTCTTGATAGGAGGCTCCAAAACTTCTTGAAAGGAGGCTCCAAAACTTCTTGAAAGGAGGCTTCCGAGTCTCTTGAAAGGAGATTTCCGAGCCTCTTGAAGTGAGGCTTCCGAGGCCTCTTGAAAGGAGGCTTCCAAGGCCTCTTGAAAGGAGGCTTCCGAGGCCTCTTGAAAGGAGGCTTCCGAGGCCTCTTGAAAGGAGGCTTCCGAGGCCTCTTGAAAGCAGGCTTCCGAGCCTCTTGAAAACAAGCTTCCGAGTCTATTGAAAGGAGACTTCCGAGCCTCTTGATAGGAGACTTCCGAGCCTCTTGATAGGAGACTTCCGGGCCTCTTGAAAGAAGGCTTCCGAGTCTCTCGAAAGGAGACTTACGAGCCGCTTGAAAGGAGGCTTCAGAGTATCTTGAAAGGAAGCTTCCGAGCCTTTTAAAAGGAAGCTTTCGAGCCTCTTGAATAGAAGCTTCCGAACTTCTTGAAAGGAAGCTTCCGAGCTTCTTGAAAGGAAGCTTCCGAGCCTCTTGAAAGGAGGCTTCCGAGTCTCTTGAAAGGAGATTTCCGAGCCTCTTGAAAGGAGGCTTCCGAGGCCTCTTAAAAGAAGGCTTCCGAGGCCTCTTGAAAGGAAGCTTTCGAGGCCTCTTGAAAGAAAGCTTCCGAGGCCTCTTGAAAGCAGGCTTCCGAGCCCCTTGAAAGGAGGCTTCCGAGGCCTCTTGAAAACAAGCTTCCAAGTGAAAGGAGGCTCCAGAGTCTCTTGAAAGGAAGCTTCCGAGCCTTTTGAAAGGAAGCTTCCGAGCCTTTTGAATAGAAGCTTCCGAGCTTCTTGAAAGGAAGCTTCCGAGCCTCGTGATGGGAGGCTTCCGAGCCTCTTGAAATGAGACTTACGAGCCTCTTAAGGGACTTCCGAGTCTCTTGAAAGGAGGCTCCAAAACTTCTTGAAAGGAGGCTCCCGAGCCTCTTGAAAGGAGGCTTCCGAGCATCTTGGAGGCTTTCGAGGCTTCTTGAAAGGAGGCTTTCGAGGCCTCTTGAAAGGAGGCTTCCGAGGCCTATTGAAAGGAGGCTTCCGAGGCCTCTTGAAAGGAATCTTCCAAGCCTCTTGAAAGGAAGCTTCCGAGCCTCTTGATAGGAGGCTTTCGAGCCTCTTGAAATGAGACTTCCGAGTCTCTTGAAAGGAGGCTTCCGAGGCCTCTTGAAAGGAGGCTTCCGAAGCCTCTTGAAAGGAGGCTTCCGAGGCCTCTTGAAAGGAGGCTTCCGAGGCTTCTTGAAAGGAAGCTTCCGAGGCCTCTTGAAAGGAAGCTTCCGAGGCCTCTTGAAAGGAGGCTTCCGAGGCCTGTTAAAAGGAGGCTTCCGAGCCTCTTGAAATGAGACTTACGAGCTTCTTGAAAGGAGACTTCCGAGTCTTTTGAAAGGAGGCTCCAAAACTTCTTGAAAGGAGGCTTCCGAGCCTCTTGAAAGGAGGGTTTCGAGCATCTTGGAGGCTTTCAGAGGCCTCTTGAAAGGAGGCTTTCGAGGCCTCTTGAAAGGAGGCTTCGAGGCCTATTGAAAGGAGGCTTCTGTGGCCTCTTGAAAGGAAGCTTCCAAGCCTCTTGAAAGGAAGCCTGGAGCCTCTTGAAAGGAGGCTTCCTGAGGCCTCTTGAAAGGAGGCTTCCGGGGCCTCTTGAAAGGAGGCTTCCGAGGCCTGCCTCTTGAAAGGAGGCTTCTGAGGCCTCTTGATAGGAGGCTTCTGAGGCCTCTTGAAAGGAGGCTTCCTGAGCCTCTTGAAAGGATGCTTCGAGCCTCTTGAAAGGAGGCTTCCAGGCCTCTTGAAAGGAGGCTTCCAGGCCTCTTGAAAGGAGGCTTGGGCCTTGAAGGAGGCTTCAGGCCTCTTGAAAGGAGGCTTCTGAGCCTCTTGAAAGGAGGCTTCCTGAGGCCTCTTGAAAGGAGGCTTCTGAGCCTCTTGAAAGGAGGCTTCCTGGAGCCTCTCTTGAAAGGAGGCTTCCTGAGCTCTTTGAAAGGAGGCTTCTGAGCCTCTTGAAAGGAGGCTTCCAGGCCTCTTGAAAGGAGGCTTCTGAGCCTCTTGAAAGGAGGGTTCCTAACCTCTTGAAAGGAGGCCTGAGCCTCTTGAAAGGAGGCTTCCAGGCCTCTTGAAAGGAGGCTTCTGAGCCTCTTGAAAGGAGGCTTCTGAGCTCTGGAAAGGAGGCTTCCGAGCCTCTTGAAAGGAGGCTTCCGAGCCTCTTGAAAGGAAGCTTGCGAGCCTCTTGAAAGGAAGCTTCCGAGCTTTTTGAAAGGAAGCTTCCGAGTCTCTAGATAGGAGGCTTCCGAGCCTCTTGAAATGAGACTTCCGAGTCTCTTGAAAGGAGGCTTCCGAGGCCTCTTGAAAGGAGGCTTCCGAAGCCTCTTGAAAGGAGGCTTCCGAGGCCTCTTGAAAGGAGGCTTCCGAGGCTTCTTGAAAGGAAGCTTCCGAGGCCTCTTGAAAGGAAGCTCCCGAGGCCTCTTGAAAGGAGGCTTCCGAGGCCTGTTAAAAGGAGGCTTCCGAGCCTCTTGAAATGAGACTTACGAGCTTCTTGAAAGGAGACTTCCGAGTCTTTTGAAAGGAGGCTCCAAAACTTCTTGAAAGGAGGTTTCCGAGCATCTTGGAGGCTTTCGAGGCCTCTTGAAAGGAGGCTTTCGAGGCCTTTTGAAAGGAGGCTTCCGAGGCCCATTGAAAGGAGGCTTCCGAGGCTTCTTGAAAGGAGGCTTCCAAGCCTCTTGAAAAGAAGCTTCCGAGCCTCTTGAAAGGAGGCTTCCGAGGCCTCTTGAAAGGAGGCTTCCGAGGCCTCTTGAAAGGAGGCTTCCGAGGCCTCTTGAAAGGAGGCTTCCGAGGCCTCTTGAAAGGAGGCTTCCGAGGCCTCTTGAAAGGAGGCTTCCGAGGCCTCTTGAAAGGAGGCTTCCGAGGCCTCTTGAAAGGAGGCTTCCGAGGCCTCTTGAAAGGAGGCTTCCGAGCCTTTTGAAAGGATGCTTCCGAGATTCTTTAAGGGAGGCTTCCGAGCCTCTCGAAGGAGGCTTCCGTGCCTTCAGAACAAGCCGCCATGCGTCTCAAATGGAAGCCTCGAAGCCTTTAGGTTCTAGATTTTAATCACTTTACGTTTTGCCCTACAGCCCTTCATACACTATGTTGAATGTAGTGATTGATAGCTTTTGAATTACTGATCGCCATGCATATTATGTATAATACAAAGTTTTGTAATCTATCAAAACTTTATCAATAGGTGTTCATTGGAATTGTATTAATCCGCAATTACGCATTTTTGTCCGTGGTACTCCCTGGGACCAGCGAAGGTACCCCAGGGGTACATGTACCCCAGGTTGAGAACCGCTGATATAGAAGATATTAGGTTTTAGCGAATTAGGTTTCTTCTGTTATTATAGGTATTCAGGGTGTCGACTACCTGGAAAAAAAGAGTAATTCGAGAAGCAATATGTTTGAGTTCGCGGATGTAAATTGTCCGTGATCCGATTAAGAACCCTCGATTTAGAACAGAAATTTTCCTCGTTCCGAGAAACAAACTGTGCAAGTTCCGTAAAGCAGTTTTTTCAAGTACCAAAAATCAAATTGGCTGAAATGAAAAATGTTCGAGCTCCGAGCAGAATCTCCGTCACGTTTCGGTAAAAAAATTCTCCGCGTTTCAAGAAGAAAGAATTGTTCGAGTCCCAAACATCATTAGTTATTTTTTTGTGTAATTACAGCTGACCTGTACAGTGAAATATTTTGAAAATTAACCACAACGGAATTCATTGACTAAATCATAAATTTATGTTTTTGTGATGTAAATGAAAAACTCATTAAATTTTAAAGTGCATCGAATTCAACAACAGTCAAACCTCCATATGTCGACATTGAAGGGATCATTTACTAATTATCAAAATATGGAATAGAAAATAATTGGAAAGCTGTTTGAAGCGACCATCACAGTAACCCAGAAAATATTGTTTTAATATGACATAATTTGATTCCGTGAGTCGATAACGCGTCATAGAACATCGACTCATAGAGGTTTGACTGTATAGCCAGTAGCCTTTGCGTAAATTGGAAAGGAAATTATCAAAATATGTACAATATAAGGGTGAGTTGGGAGAAACCCCAATGCGATCGCACAAAAAATGATCTAGAGTGCGGTTCTGCCTTGAACTCAACAATGCCAAATAAAACCACCCCGAGAACCAAACGGGTAACAATCGGGTCGACCAATTTGCAAGATTTTCTCACTAATCGATTCGTCTTGGGATTCTTCGTGCTTATGTATACTAAGAGTAGGTCAATTTGACGAGAAGATTTGAAAAATTGTCGAAATGCAACGCATTCATGAATTCTAAGAAATCCATCAAGCTCGAGCTAAAATCGATCTAACGTGGGACGCTGCAATCAACCTTAATCGATTGACAATTTGACCGAGAGGGGAAAAAACAACCCGAGCGAGATCGGGCATGTTTGCCTAGTTTTTAATATATTTAAGGTACACCGGGGCAAGTTGAAATGCGGGGTAAGTTGAAACGGAAGCTGTAATTTGGATAGGAAATGACCCAATGCCCTGATTATTTTTTACGACAAACTACTCCCCTGAACGCACCTTCTGACTGCCATTCCCGGAAGATTACAGCTACAAAAACGCAATCCCTGCCTATGTTTATTTTTCGCCCTTCGCAAAATTTTAACCAACTTTTTGACGTGCCAATAAAACAGGTCTCAAAATGATGTTTGGAAGAGTGCTTTCCTCAAATTTGCACAGTAGGTAATCATTCAATGTTGAACAAGCATAATGATTATGAAAAATCGATGGAAGATCCGTTTTAATTATTGTGTTTCGGTCGTTTGAAATTACTCCGCAATTTAAACCCATCGGGCAAATAGAAATGTGTGGTGCGGGGCAAGTTGAAACAACGATTCAAAACGTCTCCCTCGCAATTATTTTTTCTTCTAAACTTCAGATAATTGATAGTAAGCTTTTAGGGCAGTGAAATGGAAAGTAGGCTTTGAAATTAAAACAACAAAAGTCAAAAACAAGTCGCCACCCACATAACGCAAAGTTTCTGCCGCCATTGTTCTACGGTAGAGCATAATTGCACCAGAAGTAACTGTGTTTTAATTGCTAATTGCGAATCATTACGTAAGATAAGCGGACTACAAATCGAAGGGATCGCTTTTCAAGGTGCGTATTGAACTATTTACAATGGTAGTTCGTTCAATCAGTCTGCTTCAATTTAAATATTTAGTTTAAAAATAGCTGTACGGATTATGATCCTTTGAATCGAAATCCATGCGCGGTGGAAGGATTTCGATTCAGGAGTAGTTGATTTAATTCATATTTTTCTCATGTTTTTCCTAGTTTTTATGTGTAAATGTGAAACACTTCAAAAGTAGAAGCCTTCATGTCCCCTTGTCAATGACAAACGTTTCATTTGCATTCGATTTCTATAGTCTAGTCTAGAGTAAGGATTTCGATGTCCCACGGTATATGTTGATATGAGACAATTGAATGGACCATATTTAGGTTTATTTTTTGAATAAAAGAATATCAATATCTGGAATGTGACCTTTATGCGAGTAAATATCAAGATGAGGCAACAAAATTTGGGATTTGGTTTTAAAATTTTTAGAACAAAGCCTGCTATGTTATCAGTTTTTCTGATAAGGAGGAGACAATTTGAGGCTAGTTTCTAGAAAGAAAATCAAAATTATCAAAAAATTACATGGGACTCTTATGCGAATTTAGTCACCATTACAACCTCGTGCATCTTGAGTCTCACTGAGTACATATATTGTGATTTTAATACGGAAAAAAATAGCTTATCTCTGTATGTAGCGCAGTGTTTCAACTTGCCCCGATACGCGGGGCAAGTTGAAACGATGCACACAAAATAGTAATTTCAATATATAAAATATTTATAAAAAATTTAGGTGAAGTTGCTTATTTTTTATGTATAATCTTTGGCCCGAACTAGCAAACAACGTAAACGGATTCAAAATTTATTAAAAAGCGATTTTTTTATAGCACTTCAAAGTTCAACTTTGAAAAAACCGTTTCAACTTGCCCCGGTGTACCTTAGAGATTAAAAAATATGGGTTCTGAGAGATGACCTGAAAGTGGAAGAATCGATTGAGAAAATAAAACGTTAAGAAAATTTAGCGGGAATGGTCAATTGTATAGAAGAATTTCATGGAAAAAAATATATGTAACTATACTGCAGTATATTGTCATGTCGTTAACCTCTCGTAAAGTTGATACCATTTCATCATTCGTTTTCCATGTAACGGAGAAGATGAGTCTAACCGGAAATGGCAGTTGCCATGCTTTCTTCGAATGTTTCTCATGGTAAGAATATGCGCCGCTACCAGTTCAATGCACTTTCAGACAAATATTGGTTGCCATTCTCTCTTTAATACATGACATCAGCGAAATAAATGGAAAAATGATTTGTTCGAGATTTCATTTATCATGGACATGACAAATTGGGATTATAAAAGTGTATGATGAAATTTTAAATTTCCTCGTAAATCATGTGTAAAAGGTGTCCAAAAGTTGTAAACGTTTGCCACATGCAGAAACCTTCATATGCCATTTTTCAGACGATCGACCATTTGAATGAAATCAACCAATGACCGTGAACCGTCTACGCTCTATGATTAAGTGTCCAGTGTCTTCACCCATTAATACAATCCGCGAACCATATAGCAATATTATTACCCAGCAATTGAACGGTAGCCGAATTCTGCGAAACTAGATACGGCTACTAGTGCTAGCCATTCGTTTTCGCCAGGAACAAGTAATCAATCCAACGATCGGCGATGGAACGAAGAGAATGGCAAAAATCCTGACGGAAGTGTCTGTAGCGTCGCTCGGTGGCAAATCGCCCATATGTGATGCTCAACGATCGTGACTACGCTTCGTCATCGTTCATGGCCTGCATTCAAGGCGTGTTATGGTTTCTGTTTTGACGTTGTGTTTAGTGGGTTGGTCGAGTGTGAGGAATTTCGAATGATACTGATTGAATTATTAATTCATTAAGATGGAAAATTTTCATTTTTGAGTAGATTAATTTGTTTAAAGTGTTTAATAGTATTAGCCGCTTTTTTGTTTATCCATTAGTTATGACGGTTACTGAGTCTCAACTCAACTTTTTTCGCATACTGAGATATTTGCCATTGAAGTTTCGATTCGCATTTTCCTTATAAAACTTCAAAATAATCTAATATATTGAAACATCATCGAATCTTGTTGCTCATCTTTCGATGAATTACTGTGAAATGATTTGTTTTTTTTCAAACATTGTTTAGTTTTGTGCAATCAGGTCATGTAACTGGGACTGTTGTTATGTGGGTGGGTGCTTTCAATATGGGACGCACATGAATTGGTATCTTTGTCACTCATGGATATTCAAAATTGGAATTTTTTATTATGATTTATAGAAGTGCATTAGAAATACACACTACATTGGGTTAGCTTAAAGTGACCAAACGTCCCGGATTCAGCGTACTTGTCCCGTATTGCTAGGCGTCCCGGAAAACGTCCCGCATTCCATGATGATTCTTTAAAGTTTGGAAAATCTATGAAATCTATAGGAAATTGCAAACTTAAAGAAATCCAAATACTCAGAGAAAGATTAACTTGGGTAGGCTAGAGGGTCAACTGAATTCAAAGAATGAAGGTTTGAATAAGTATTAAAGAATCTATGCATGCCAAGGATTATTGAGTTGAGTTTATATGTCAGACTCTGGATAACGCAAAATTCTTAGAAACTTGAAGCATTTGAATCGGAAGGATCTGAGTCTGCTCTAGAATCTGAAAAAAAAACTGGGGTATCAGAAAATATGACAGATAAAGATCCTTCAATCAGCAAAGATCTAAAAATCTGAATATGTAATCAGGAAAACGACTGAAACATCCGAAGATTGAAAAAGACAATTTCACTGTTTTCAGCCAGTGCTTTTTCAGACTGAACAATCACCTACAGTAGAATGAAGAATATTTGTGTTATAGAAAAGCTTCGGGAGCGGGAATCGAACCCTTATCTCATAATACACAATATACACTGAAATCGGTTTTAACGTGGGGGAGGTGTTCCACTTAAATCAAAACTGCGTAAATCTCAAATTCCGCACAAAAATAACGATTTCATCGAAAATCAAATTTCTGCGGCTCCCACGTGTTTCGGGGGCCGAAAAATCGTGTAAAAATCGTGTCGCGTAGAAACTATTCGTGTGAAAGACAACCACATTGTACAAAACAACATCCTCAGACGAAGTATTGATTGTAAAACATTTGTTATTTCAAAAATATTTTAAAATCCCAATATTTTGGGGTATTTGTTTGTATAAAATCGAGTAGCTACCATCATAGGTTGATAGGACAAAACATCTTTTGAAACGATTTGATACGCTTGTGTCCCGGATCGGCCCTTTAGCTCGAAAGTGATGAAAAGTCAAGACTGTTATGCGAGAGGGGGCAGTAAGGCATTGAAGCAAATGTCAATTCCCATATGATTTGACGTAAGAAAAATCCATCGATGAAACGATGCAGACCAGCGTTCAGTTCTCTTACACATCCGATTCTTCTCTCCAAAGGTCACGGACCAACCGCCGATCCATCAATTGATTCATTCATGGTGCAGCCAAATTATTAGGTTGAACCGATGATGCCGGACGCATCGTTAATCGGTGCCATATGCTGCCTGATGCCAATCGACAGAAAAGAAACATAAAAAATTCATTCCAATATTCCGAACGTGTTCCGCATTTCCAAGTGGCGAGTAGAAATTTTCCTTCGCAATAATGTGAGCGATGCATACACTTTGGGGTGCAGACGACCACGTGCGCTTTTACCCAGTTTTTTTTCGATTTCTGTGTCTTCAATTCGGACTTTCCGCATTCAGTCGATTTGAAATCAAGTGGGCCCCCCTTCGCACCACACGCCGCATCTCGTCCGAGGGGGGCCGTCAGGTTTCACACTTTGAATATCGACAGTGACGTTGATGATAGGTGCAATGAACTAAACCGAAGAGTACCCGGCAAGTTTCACCTGCGCCTGCCAAACCTGAGCAGCGAATGAATGAATGATGATTTTTCTCATATGTTCATATGTTGACTGGCCTACAAGTGCGGGCACAAGTTCGATAAACCTCGTTGAAGTTCCACGTCAGCATCACTCCACAAACAGCCGGAATGCGTCAAAAGCCAACGACCAACGGGACTCGACGACCGGCGAAGGTGAATCAATCGCCGGCAATCCCATCGCGCGTATGATGACCCGATTGGCATTGTTTTGGCTAGCGCGTGGTCATTATTAAAATGATCGATGCAAACACGGTTCGATCGTGATTTGCACTTGTTGGAATAGGAACTGCTCTGCGGTCACCGGGACTTCAGAAACTCGATTGCACGTAAAGTAGGTGCGCTTTCCGTGATTTTTTATATTCATGCAACGACGCAAAACTGGTAGCATTTATGAATTTTCAATTAACCCCATTTTAAGTTGATTGGATGGCTTCAGCAAACTGATTCATTGATCAAGGTAAAAATGGGGATGGAATAGATATCTTAAGTTTATTCTTATCTGAAATTTCTTAGATTTTGAATTTAGTATTTTAGTATTTTTTTTTTAATAAAACGACTACTTTCTACTTGTCTGATATACTATTTTTCACTAAGTATACATACAGTTATGTACATATAAATTATGTGCAAAGAACGTAGATGTATTGAAAGATATCTTTGAGATTTTTAATCGCTTTTCAAGGTGTTTAATTTATAACTTACATACAGGTCTAACGGAAAGAGTGAAAATGAACTTGAAAAAAAAAATTACTGGGGAAATTTCCGACTGAATCTTTAGTCTGTGTTGTTAAAATCCCATAATACTTTGATTGACTTTTTCAGACATGTTCTGCCCATATTGGAACTTCTCCTAATCAATATTCTGGAACCGGCTATAAAGAAGCATATCCCGTGATGGCCGAATTTCAAGAAAAAAAAACAATCATCTTGCGACACATCATATATGGAAAAAAATGACATCCGGAATACGTTTGCGATAGATCAGTTTCGCAAAAATATGCCTTGTATTGCGACAATTAACGCTGCTACGATCAGGCATTGCTGATAGAACTACAAAGGAACCGTTTTGTCCACGGGGCCATTCCAACACCGGTTCCGGAAGCAAGTATCCGGTTCCATAGGTCTAAATCAATACAGTGAACTCTCTCTTACTCGATATTGAAGGGATCATCGAGTTAGGGAGGTATCGAGATAGGGAACACATTTATAATTGGCCGAGTGCCGTTTGGTCAAATAGTAGAAATTTGGAACCGAGTAGTGAGAAATGAGATGTTCGAAATGAATATAGAGTAGTGAGAAGTGAATATTGAGTAGTGAGATGCGTGCAGTAATATGTGAGGAGTGTAAAGTGAAAAACGAGAAGTGAGTGGTGAGAAATGAGTAGTGAGAAGTGAGATAGTTGCGAAGTGAGAAGTAGGATGTGAGTAGTGAAATAAACAGAAGCAAGGGATGAGAAGTGAGAAATGATAATTGGGAAGTGAGAAGCGAGATGTTGAGTAGTGAGAAGTGGAGAGATATAAGACAGAAAGAAGGCAGAAGGAGGAAGAAAACATTAAAGAAGGAAAGAGAACGAATCTCGTTTCTCGGTTTTCACTTTTCTTATTACTTCCTTCTCACAACTCACTTCTCACTTCTTACTACTTACTTCTTATCTCTTCGCACATTTCGCTTTTCACTTCCCTTTTTCCGTTACTCACATCTCACATCTCACTTCGCACTTCTCACTACTAATTTCTCACTTCACTCTTCTCACTTTTAACGAATATTTCAATTCGAACTTCTCACTTCCCATTTCTCACTCTCTTCTACTCACTTCTCACTTCTTACTTTGCACTTCTCATTTATTTCGGATTTCTTACTTCTTACGTATAGCTTTTCATTTCTCATTATTAATTTCTAACTTTGCTTATCTCACTTCTCACATATTTTTTTAATTTTCACTTCTCACTCATAACTTCTTATATCTCACTGATTTATCATTTCTCACTTTTCATTTTTAACTTCTTACTTTTCACTTCTCATTTTTCACTTGTTACTTTTCACT
Organism: Armigeres subalbatus; assembly: GCF_024139115.2. NCBI lineage: Eukaryota > Metazoa > Arthropoda > Insecta > Diptera > Culicidae > Armigeres > Armigeres subalbatus. The sequence goes on from NC_085141.1 coordinate 29,899,110, forward strand.
TCAGTTACTCTTGCACACTTCAAACTTCTCACTCTATTTCTCGCATTTCACTTCATACCTCGCCCTCCTCACTTCTCACTTTTCACTTCTTTCTTCGAATTTCTCACTTCTCACTTTTCAATTCTCATTTCTCGCGTTTAGCCTTCTATTTTTCACTTCTCACTTTTCATTTCTCACTTCTCGCTTATCACTTTTTAAGTCTAACTTCTAACTATATCGTGCATGTGAACTGATTCTGACAACATCGAGTTAGCGAGGTGAAAATGCATTGAGAAATTACTTCGACTTAGAGAATATCGAGTAAGGGAGATATCGACTTACGGAGGGAACGCAGTATGCTAGATTCAAGGGACTTTGAATTTCATCGAGTAAGGGAAAATATCGAGTTACAGAACATCGAGTTAGGGAGAGTTCACTGTATTTCAGAGAACTTCACTATGCGACGCATCAATTAATACTACCTTGATGAGACATGGTCGATGAAACCAGTACTGAGTGGAAACATGGTGTCGAATCGCTGGTATCCGATTCCGGTGGACTAAATTAATATTTGAGAGAACCTCATCATGGCGCATCGCTGTCGTGATGAGACATTGCCGAAGGAACTAGAAAGCACATACATATTCCGGAACGCCGGTATTTGGACCTGGTGAATCAAATTAGTATTTGACAATTTCAAATAACACTTCATCGTCGGTTCAACATCGTCAAATATAGGCGTTCGTAACCGGTGATAAAATGGTCTTATATTTATAAACCAATTTCTTTGTAGTTTCAGCGATTGAAACCCAAGTAGACGGTAATAGCTCAATAATATCAAATTTTGATTAGACAGCAAAATGTGATATGGACATGATTGATATAAGAGACGGGAATAGCAATATTTTGCACTGAAATATTATGCTATTTGTAGGAAGTGATCAATATCATGTGCCATTAGTTTGTTCTTATCCATAGCATATCTTGATATTTAAATGATATTTCGGTGCAAATTTTTGATGTTATTGCCTGTTCTATTAAAATCAGATAATTTTTCTGTGGAAATATGGTAGTCTTGAATCATATTTCAGAGCCCAATCCTATGTTCATTCTTCTTCTTTCCACTTTCTTTCTCTTGCTTTTCTTCTGTTTTATTCCTTCTCTTTTCTTTATTTTTTCTTTCTTTTCTGTTTTTCTTTTCGTTTTCCTTCCTTTTTCTAATTTGTTTATACCTGCTTATTTCCTTCTTCCTTCTATCTTTTCCCTCCTGCCTTCTCTATTTCTTTTTCCTTTTTTCTTTTTTCTATTTCTTGCTTCCTTATTTCTTCTTACTTCTTCTGTTCATCTTCTTTGTGGTGCCCATCCAGTCGGGAAAACCGGGATTCTAACCCGACCGGGAAAAAACGGAAATAATGCGGGAATTCACCCAATCAACCGGGTAATTTAAGTATCGATCAAGTCACATATGTTCTTAATCAGAGTCATGATCTTTTTCAATGTCTTGAGTAACTATCATTAGAAAATTATATGTCTGTCAACCCAAAGTTTTTTTTTCAACTTTAGAAGAAAATAATGCAATCCCCAACAAACATTTCAAGCTGAAAAAGGGTTTATCTCGTGTAAAACAAGTTCTTCAGCAAAAAAACTAGCTTGTTCAGCTTAAATTGTTTGTTGGGTAGGATTATTAAAATTATTAGAAATTAAAAAAAATCTCTTCAAAAGAGATCTTTATGAGTATTTCCCTTTTTGACAATTGTTTAAATTTTAATATTTCCCGTTTTCTAAACCAATAATTTGTTTACATACCATGTCGATGTTTTGTTATTTGGTTGAAGGGAATATATAGCAATTTCATTTTGAAAGAGCCATTTCTCGAGCGAATCACACGACCAATTGAAAGATCTCTACCCTGGGCTATAGCCAGCTGTAGCTTTAACCAGTTGGTAGGATGGATTTTTTTTGTGGTTCAACTCCTGAAAATAAACTTTTAAAGAAATTTTTTTATACAATTTCTGTATGTTCTTCCCGTAAGCAATTCCTAAAGAAATTTCTTGAGAAACTCTTGGAACTACACATTTGAGCACTCTCCCTCATGGAACTTATATAAAATACGAACTACTGTAAATAATTCAAAAGTTTTTTTTTTAATTTCTAATGAATTTTCCGTTAACAAACTGTTAATCCCAAAGGAATTATAGTGAACTCTGAATTTGAAGGATTTCTGACTAGGTTTTCCCTGAGGTAAAACAACATAGCTTTGAAAATTGTTTCTAGTGCTAGATTAGAAAAATAAATCAAAGCTTCTTTGTTAGAATAACTTGTTTGAAGAAATCCTAACGTGCAAATTTATGACAAAAGTTCAGCTCCTTATTTTTAAGAATTTAACGGTAAGTCGCACATTGGCAATTATCTTACTCAAATATCCAGGGAACAAAAGAGGAATAATAATATGACAAATGGGCAATGGTTAGTAATAAATTCAAGAATTTTGTAAAACAACGACTTTCAGGAGAAACCTTGCTTTTATGCACTTAAAAGCTCGAAAATCACTTTAACATGGTCAAAACGTGAACGGAATGAATCGCAATGTTCACAACACTTGAAGAGCACACCAAAAGCTTCTGTTAAGAAATTGTAGAGATGATTTTTGTATTTTATATCTCTTGATAGATATTTTTCAAAACTGAAAATAGCCCAAAATCACTAAATCGACTTGAGCCACCTCGAAATTTTATCCGAATCAGTTGAAATTTTGGCAGGATTTTCATTTAAGCATAAGAATTGTGATTCTGGGCTGACTGGTTGAATTTTTGATACTTTTCGAAAATATGAATAGTTCTAATCCCCAGGGTATCTAGAAAGTTTCCAACCCGAAAACATTCTAGTCCGGATCGAGAATCGAATCGAACTCGCTATCTCCGGATTGGCAATCCTTTGCTCGCAAGGCTACCGGAGTCAAAGATTTCCTGAAGGGATTTCCCAAGAAATTCCAAATGGAATTTCCAAACTATTTCTCAAAGGAATTCCTAAAAAAATCGAAAGAATTCTCCGAAGGATTTTCCGCTGATATTAGCGAAAAACATTCTAAAGGAATTTCTTCAGAAATGTTTAAAAGAAATTCTGGAAATTCTGAAGAAAATTCCAGAGGAATTTCCGAAAAAAATTCTTGAAGAGTTGCTGACAAAAATGAGGAATATGCTAAATAACTTCCGGCGGAAAGTTCTGAAAAATTTGCTGGAGAAAGTTCTAAAGGAATTTCGTAAGGACTTTTTAGAAAATTCTGATTTTTTTTAAATTTTTATAAACGTCATTTTTTTAACTTAGAAATTGAGTTCAACGCTAATAGGAATTTCTGAAGAAATTTCTTAAGGTAGTTGTGAAAGAATCTCCATAGGGATTTCCGGTGCAATCCCTGAACGAACTCTTAAATTAATTCCTAAAAAAATATTTAAAAAATATTCTAAAGCAACTTTTGAAGAAATTCCTACGTGAATTTTTAAAACCTTAATAATTTTCCCAATGAATTTGTAATTATCGAAATAATATCCGAAGGAATTACCAAAATATTTTTCGTAGATATTCCTAAGGTAGTTTCGGAAGGTATTTTCGGAGAATGTTTAATAGGAATCCGTGAATATATTTCAAAATGAATGATTCGAAGAATTTCCGAAAGAATTCTAGGAGGAAGTTTTGAATTCCGAAGGAACTCCTGAGGTAGATTCTGAAGTAGTTCCTAAAATTCATTCTTTTACTTTTTGAAGAAACATTGAGGAGGAATTTAAAAATGATTTTTAGATTTATTTCCGAAGTTGTTTCCGGAGGAATTCTCAAAGAATTTTTGAAGGAATTCTTGAAGCAATCCCAAATATATTCTTGGAAAAATCTTATAACGTCGGAAGCATACGTTACGTTACTAATAACGTTTGAATCCAAGGGAGAATGTGAAAATCTCTCACTTATCTTGTCTGTATACACAATAGAGGTAATAAACTATAGAGTAACATTGTCGCTGTCGTCACTGGCGAAACATCTTTTGCTGGCGAGGATAGGGCACTAAATGTCAACGAAGGAAAAATCAGTACGTTTTGACAGATAGGTACCCAACATGTTTGGGGACGATAACAAAAGGAACCGCAGCAACAATCGTCCTCTATAGTTTATTACCTCTATTGTATACACATGAGTATAAAATTGCCATTATCACCAATCGAGTGTCTTGTTGATAGTTGGATGGCAACTTTCTGTTTCAAATTTGGTATTTTTTTCGTTTATTTTTTTCAAAAAATCAAAAATCCAAAGTAGCCCCCGGAATCAAAAGAGCCCCGCACGACGGTAGCGGTTACGATAATAAACCTATTCGGGGGGCTACAACCCATGATAAATTTCATTTAAAAAACCCCAATTGCGGGGACCACCGGTTCTGATGATGCATTTCAACATATAATTATAAGTCTCACAGACTGTTTATTATAAAAAAAATAACTTTATTCACTTTTAATTACATTAATATGGTTTCACTACTTAAGATCTAATTGTAACTAACACTTCCTACTCTGAATAAAGACTAACTGTCCGTTTTCTGATCGAACCCTATTTATTAATTAAATCTGTCTACGCTGCAATACCTGGCCAACGGGGTCGAACTCCTCCAAAACTGCTGACTACACTTGGTAACAACGGTGACTTGGTGGCGTGGTGACTCGGTGGCGCGATGATGTCTTAGCAAGGGCGGTTATGCTGACCTTGCTGGTTGATCGGAAAGGTTCACGCGTAACTCCTCCGGGGGGTAAGATTGGACGTCCTCGGACAATTTTGTAGAATTCTTAGAAGTTTTCTCAATTCTGGTTGCTTTGTCGTTGGTGTGAGGGTAATGAATCTTAAAGACGACTCGTTTCCTGTAAAGACAGATAATTGCTATTGCCAATATTAAAACAGTGGTGGTTGAAAAACCGCCGAAAATTCAAAAAGGCATCCTCTATGCTCGAATTGTTTGAGTTGTACGTGATCAATCCGTTTTCTGTTGCTCAACGTTTGCCAAGTTAACGTTGAAAAGTTTGATTGACTGATGATAGTCTTGTTGATAAGCAATCCTGGGAGTATTCCTTCCAAATGATTTGTTTGTATGGTTATCTCTTTGGAGATGAATGTCTGGTTGTCAATTTTGATGGTGCAATTGATGAAAACTATAAGATAATTTCCTGTTAATGCTCTATCATGCGGTCCGCAATTCGTGGTTAAATTCAGGTTCACTGCGTTGTTTACGAGTACTCTATTTCCTGATAAGAGTTGAAGATTCGTTTGATTTGTAGTTGTTGCGTTGCAATGGCTTACCATTCCTATAATTATCGGGTATACACAAGAGTCGATGAATGGTTTTGCTTCGTGTAGTTGCTGAACGGTGTTTTCTGGATGGTTTGTTGTAAAAGCTTCTTGTTAGACTTGATCACGTAGTTGGGGGGTGTTCGTTAGAACCGTGTTATTTTGTGATCAATGGTAAAATTTCGAAAATCTTACAATCTCCATTCGTCTGTGGAAGTTCTAGAATGTAGAGCATCATCTCATTGGTACTGGCTATTTTCGGGGTGGCATAGTTAAGTGCGTCTTCAGGAAACCTTGTCGCAATTCCTTGTTTGTTGAGAATAGATTCTATCAAAAAAATTTCCTTGATTGTTAGTAGCTTGCTGTTCGGTAATGAAACTCGGGCTCGTAGAATGGCGTCTTCGATGTCTTCGAGAATATTGTTTGTTGCGTCCATGGATAGAAGTAAGATTATTGCGTCTATATCCTTCAGTAGTATGGTGTTCAAAGTTGTATGATGATCGATCAATGTATTCACTGTGTCCGAGATTTTCGTAATCCTTTCGTTTATAACATGATTGATCTGTATCTGCTTGTTGGTCTCGTTGATTAACTCGTTGAAGGTGTTGTTAATGATTCGCAAGTCCTCTGCGTCTGGACTACCTGCGATCCACTTCCAAGCTGTCCCGACGGAGTCCCATCTCTTCTGTCTGCGAGTTTTCTGTAGGGGTTTTAGCTGATATAAGTTGTCTAACAGTTGCCTACTTTTCCGCGCAATTAAATTCGACATTGGAAGGGTTCTATCTATTTTCCTTGAGATATCTAAGAATAAATTCACGTTTTCTTCTAACACAGTCAAATTTATCGGATGTATCACTTTAACAATGCCTGTTTGAATATAACAATCTCGAACATGTAGCAATAAAAGAGGATCATGATTTAAATTTTTGATTTCCAAGTGCTGACAATTTTTTTTTTTTTTTTTTTTTTTTTTGGTGGTTACAATGGCAGCTGTCCCTTGCTATTAATCTACACTGTACCCCGCCCATATTGGCTTCTACGAGCCTCCCGTTTTTCATCATCACACAGACGTTCCTAAGCGATGTTGCTCATGTGGTCACTGTTATGGGTCGTGTTGATGAAAACAAGGATTTGTATAACAGCCCACCCCCATCATTATAAGCACTTAGTATTGTCAAACTACCATCACTAACATCAACATCACTCTTTTCATCTTCTTTACATTTACAAAACTATATAAGTTTTTCTGCCACTACGAATAATTTCACTCAGTATAAGCAATGAAATCACGCATAATATTCACCTACTATCATTACGTTAATTTTAACATAGTCATCATGATCATTAAAAATTATTGCGGTCACTATCACCGTAGCGTTCTTTCTTCACATTCACAACTCCTCCACTATCTTAACTCCCTTAAGCAGGAAACCAGCCTCAGAAACGAGTCACCGAAAAATAACCAAACCGTCAAAACCAAATTACTAAATCGTCGGAACCATATTTGTTCATAATTCCGTTCAACTTTTCCAAATTCACGTCACGATTTATACTATGTTTACACTAGGGCCTTGTAACATGTTATTCGGCTATCTTGATGAGCTTTCTTTTGTCGATAATTTGAATAACATGTTATTCAGGCCGTAGTGCAAACATAGTATTAATAAGTATATAAGTCACTGCTCACGATTTTGTTGAACATAAATTGCAGTCGTGTGTTTAATGATGAGTCGATTCACTTAATGTAGACCCATGACTGCCAACACCATCTAACACCGCTACATCAATTTCTTCATCAACTTTATTTTGCACTTCTCAGTAAACATCCTAACCAACACTTCAGCATAATTTTCCACCTATTTCCTAAATCAATTTTTGGGTTATTGTTTTGATATAATATACACACACACACACACACACACACACACACACTCACAGAAACATATATACATTTTTTTGTTTATATAACAAAGTATGGTTATCATTTACAAAGTAAACAATTAAGATATATACATTTAGGCAATGGTATAAAAATATGATAAAGTTATAAGTTATTTGCACTTACAATGTATGTATTCTTTTTATTTACTTACCACTTATTAGCATTAATAAGTGTTTAACGTTCCAGATTCTTCCGATTCCTGACGATATTAGTAGGATCATGCTGCATTTGGTGTTGGCTCGGAATCTTGTTAATTTCGAAGCTCCATCATAATTTATTATAGTTGAGATCGGGTTAGATAGTGAGGAAAATAATGAAAAGAATGGATATTAGTAAATGTCATTTTATTATTTGGGATTAATGGGATTCTCAAATTAGTGTAGTGTTATATTTAATATCAGTCGGATTTAATTAAGTAGCTTGTTTTTTTTTCTAATTTCAGTTAAAGATTTATATAATAGGGGAAATCGCCAAATGTTGAACAGCTAATTTTTTCGCCTATTGTTGAACGCCCATAAGAAATGCACGTGCGTTCAACAATAGGCGAATTAGCCGTTCAACATTTGGCGAATTACCCTAAGTGATTAATTTGGTTACAGCATAGCTGGGCCTTTCGATAATTTTTCCTCAACGTGGTCCACGTTGTCTTGTAACTGATCTAGCAGGAAATAATGAGCACTCCATTTTATAACTTATTTTTAACATAAACGTAGACTACGATAAAATTATGAGAAGTCTCTTCTAAAGTAACTCTCTAGTACAGGATGCTAGACTTGGATCAGCTAAATAGTATCTTCAAAACTATGTCGCATAGGACATTAAGCTACGGAGCCAATGTTGAATACATTCAAATGAATTATAGATTGTTGTGAAAGGAGGTGTCTGTATCGATTATCTATATTGACATTATTCAGTTACAACACAATAGGAGGCTAAGCACAATTGACTGACTATTAAAAGGCTCTTTATTCAATAAATTCAGTCGAATTATACCACACCTCCCTTAGCTTCTATCCGCGACATGTAGCACGCACCCTGTCGGTCATTGAGGAAACCGAATAGGAGTATACGAACTTAAAATTCAATTCCCAAAATCTATATCACTTTCTTCATGTGTATTCAAATAGATTCCAACCCCCAGTTCGTAGACTCCTACCAGCACAGATTACAGTTCTCCTAAAATATATCAATATTTGTGGAGAATTATAATCCAAAGCCCAGGGAAATTTTTGATTTCCAAGTGCTGACAATTTGCATTCAAAATAATCGAAAATAGTATTAACTTCGTGTACATTTTTACTTTGTGTCTTCTGAATAATTAGAGGTGACTAACGCTCGAATGCTGTAACGAAATCAGAAAAAGAAGAATCGGATTATGAGTTTTATTTCCTAATACGTTTGATTTTACTTTTATGTCTTTTCACGTTTCTGTTATTTTTAAAAGTTTTTTCCTTTATATCGTGTGCTGTCGTGGCTTTTGCTCTAGGATCCAATTTCTTTCTAATATTTGGAATCAAAATACATCTTGGTTTTCTGGAATTTCTGGAGGATCTTCCCTATTCTGGTTCCTATTAACCTGAACTTGTTTACCTTTCTCTAAGTTAGCTTTAACTTTTTCAAATAGTTCTTCTGAATTATTGCGAATTGAATTTGGCTCTCAATATTGTTATTATTGAATATAATTTCATTTGGGGTAAACTTAGTAACTGAATGAACTGAAGAGTTATAAAGGAAATGGCTAACAGAACGATAGCTGTAGTACTAAGATCTGGAAATTTGTATTTGTTGGTGTTTACTATTTCAATAATTGTTGAGTGGGTTTTCTCTACTTGTCCGTTTGATTCAGAGCATGACGCGTATTTCAATTCTATGTGCAAATGGTCTAAATAGTTTTTGAGATCAATGGATCTGAAAGTAGTTTCATGATCCGTAATGATTTGTCTGGGTATTCCGAACGATGTAAAATATTGTGCAAGGGCGTTCTTAACGTCGATCAAGTTTTTCGTCTGCATTGGGATCATTTGAGCGTGTTTGGAAAATGAGTCTACAAAGGATAGGAAATTGTGTTTGTCTATTTGGAAAATGTCCATATGTATTCTATCGAAGGGTCTGTCGCAAATTGGTCTCGGAGAAAGCTTTATGTTATAAGGCTTCCTTTCATACTTGTGGGTGTTGCAAATTTTACAAGTTTTAGTTACTATTTTGATTTTCGAGGTCATTTTTGGGAAAAAATAACTACGTTTAATTTGGTTTTCTACTTCGTTCACACCACGATGAGCGCGTTCGTGTTCTTTATTGATTATGGCGTCTTGTCGTTCTTTGTTTGTAACGTCTTCAACTTGTAATTGTGTAATTACGAAGTGTCCGGTCTCGTTGAAGTTTTTTCTATAAGATTCCTGAATTGTTGGTAGTAGATTCTCGGGTGCCAGGATAGCGGATTGCTTTTCTTTAAAATATCTGTAACGGTATTTTCGTCGAAGTTTTGTCTGCATATTATTATTCGTCGAAAATGTTCAAAAGGGGTTTCAGTAATGTCAGTACAGATTCGGGAGATCCTGAAAATAATTTGATTTCTATAGTAGTTTATAGGCCGCTCCGTGCAGTGGATGAAGTAGTCATCTGATGTTTCCGCTGAATGGATGGTATCAACATCATCTTCTTCCGAGTTGGATGGGTTGCTTTGGTTATCCTGTGGTTCATCTTCTGGAATGGGGGGAAGTATGTTATTGAAATTCATTTCTAAATTGTCTTCTAATTTTCTGCTCAAAGCGTCGGCGACGACGTTTGTTTTACCTTGTTTGTATTTGATAGTATAGTCATAGTTTTCTAATGCCATTCTCCAGTTCAGAATCCTAGAATTTTTGTTGCAGTTTTTGATGTACTGCAAAGGTTTATGGTCCGTGAAAAGAGTGAACTGATTACCATGAAGAAATGCGTTGAACTTGTTCACTCCCCATACGATGGCAAGTGCTTCTTTTTCAATGGTGCTGTAGTTGATTTCACTTTTGGTTAGAGTTCTGCTTGTGAAAGCGATTGGCCTTTCCACATTTTCTTGAATTTGGGATAAAACAGCGCCAATAGCATAATTACTAGCGTCTGTTGTTAGAATAAAGGGCAATTTAAAGTCCGGGTACGCCATGATTTGGTCGGACGCAATAATGTTTTTCAATTTTTCAAAAGAAGTTTGGTAATCAGTGTCATCAGTGTTAACAGTCTGATTCTTTTTTAAAAACTTTGTCATAGGCTTAGTGAGCTTTGAATAATCTTTGACGAACCGTCTGTAATATCCTGATAACCCTAAAAATTGCTTAATTTGTTTTGGTGTTTGAGGAAGTTTCCAATCTAAAATCTTTTGTATTTTTCTGGATCAGGCTTAATACCGTCCTCAGAGATAACGTGACCTAGAAATTTAGTTTCTCTGCGCATGAACTCGCATTTATCCAATTGGATTTTCAAATTGAATGATGCTAGTCTATTAAGAATTTTTGAAAGATTTTCCAAGTGGGTTTTCAAGTCTTTTCCGATAATTATAATGTCATCTAGATATACGAAACAGATAGTTCCTATGTATTCGCAAAGTATGTTATTCATTGCCCGCTGAAAAGTGGCGGGTGCATTCTTTAAGCCAAACGGCATCCTAGTAAATTCAAAATGACCTAAACTGGTGGAAAATGCTGTTTTAGGTTGGTGTGCTGGATCCATTTCAATCTGGTGGAAACCTGATTTCAGATCTAATGTGGTAAAGTAGATGGACTTTCCTAGGCTGTCTAATATTTCCTCAATTTGTGGTATTGGAAATTTATCACTAATCGTTTTATCATTCAGCTTTCTGTAGTCGATGACGACTCTAATTTTCTGTTTTCCGGAGGCATCTTTCTTCTTTGGGACTACCCAAATAGGAGATGAGTATGGACTAGTACTATGACGAATTATACCATTATCCAAAAGTTCCTGTATCTGTTCTTCGACGTCTTTTTTGTAAGCATGTGGATATCGATAAGATTTTGTATAGACAGGGGGCATCATCAGTGGTAGCGATTTGATGTTTTATAATAGATGTTGCAGTCAATTTTTCCCTTGGTTTCAAAAGTACGCTTTGATTTTTCAGAATCGTTTCGAAGAGTCTATCCTTTTCAAGTGGTGATAAGTGTTCGGTACGTATTATTTTAGATAGTGTGTCTTTGTCAATTGAAGAGCATGGTTCTAAATCAACGGGTGTTATCGTTTCAAAATTATTTACTTTAAGGTCAAAATATCCGTTCACTAATGGATCAATTGAGTTTTGTTACTAATTACTTTAACTATGGATTTTTGTTGGTGGAATTATAAAGTCCTGGTTCAATTACTATCGATCTGTGCAGTTTCTGAAAGGTAGGGACAATCCAATCTCCATCTTTTGATGTATTAATTTCGAGGGTGTGTGAATATAATCTTCTAGCGGGGAAATACTTGTCAAACTGTATCTTTTGGTTATTGATGATAAGGATTTCCTTATTGTAATCGATTGTAGCTTTACATTTTGCCAAAATTCAGAACCGATAATACCATCGAAATAATCATGAAAGTTCAATTCGTAGTATGTTTGTGGGTAACGTTTCTGTCAATTAGGTTTGCCTTTCCTTTCTTATTAATTCTGTGGTTTCCTGAAATATTCTTTATTCTGGTGTCTTTCGTCGTGGTTATGTTTGTGATTATACCGGGACGTATAACATTTTATTGGCCCTGTATCTATTAAAGTCTAATGGTCTGTCCTGTTTGTGAGTTTTACTGGTCAAGTAAGGTAGGTAGTTCAAGTTTCTCTTACTTTTTGCTGAGTCCAGCAAAAATTTAGGTCAATGTTTTCGTCTTCTGATTCTGATTCTGAGGATTTATCTGGTTCCGCGATTTCAGTATTGTATAATTGTTTCCTATTAAGAGTCAATTTCGATCTTGTTGAACCTATATCCATAGGTTGAGTTGATTCCTTATTTTCTAATTTTCTGTCTTGCCTGTCTTGTCTTTCGGTCTGTTCTTTTTTCTCATCGTTTCTGAAGTTCTTGTGTTTCTGTCTATTTCTTGTTGGGAGTTGTTCCATATTGGAAGCGGTTGCCTCTTTGGATCTAAATTTGCAAACAAAAGCATAGGCTGCTTCCATGTCCTCTGGGCAAGCGGCCTGAGCGTAACCAAAGTACGGCTCTTTCAACCCGGCAAGAAATGCGGCTAGGGCATCTTCCTCAATAAATGCGTTGATCGCATCCCAGTTATCCTTGTACTTCTGTTTCTGCTTAGCCAAAGTCTTGATATTTTGCGTAATCTCCTTACACCTTGAATAGTATTTATGGATGGACATAGTGTCCATCATTTTGTTTTGCCAAAGTTGGCTCTTGTAAAATGTTAGCTCCTGCCTGTCGCCAAGAGCGTTGGTTAAAATTTCTTGAATTTCCTCGAATGTCTGAGGGTTTCCCGCAAGACAAATTATGTCTTTAGCTTTGCCTTCTATTTTGTGTATTACAGCAGACACATAGATGGCAAACTGATTTGGTGTTACTAGGGGTTTAAAAATTTCTAAAGTGTTTTCGACCGTTGTGAGCCAAGCAGTCAACTGCTTTCGGCTACCATCGAATTTTGGAATGACTTTAATTGGATCAGGAAGCTTAAAGAAGTCTTCCATCGTTCCTCTATTTTGTTGCGGCGTTGCAGCGACGTTTGGCTGGTTCAATGATAATGAGTTAATAGCCAGTTGTTGCTGATCTTGCCGTTCCATTAACTGTTGCATCATTTGAGTAAGGTTACTCATCTGGGCGGAAATCTGTTCCATCGTAATGTTTTCTAAAGTTAGAGAGCAGATATCTGGGGTCTCTTCAACTGGGATATGAGAGAATTCACCAGAATCTAAACTGGAAGCTTCTGAGTCTGAGCTACTGTCGGTAATTTTAATTTGTACCTTTTTGAGCAGCGCTCGAGCTTCTTTTAACGCTGACTTGGTTTTTGGCATCAAATTAAACCACTGAAAACCACAGTCGAATGCGTATGTAAGGGGGACAAAGAAAAATCTCTGTTTGTGAAGTAGTCAAGGAGCCCACTAAAAAGTGTTGATTCGCTTCTCTCTTACTTGCCAAGAAGCCCACGTAAAGTGTTGATTCGCTTCTCTTAGTTTGCCTATCTGGTAGTACAAACTAACGACGTGAATGTTTATAAAAATATCACACACTGATGCCAGCTCTGCGGTTGAGGCGCACAGAACGAGGACACTTACATACAATTACTCACGATTTGATGTTGTCGTTGTGCGTAGTCACGGCTGGGCGGTGTGGGTGGTGCAAGTGTTCACTGCGGGGGGAGCCTCAGGGCCTAAGCGGTTCACTTTGATGATAAAGCTTCCCTGTGGTGCTTCGGATGTTTCAGATATTTTGGAATACTTTCCACGGAATCACTTCAATCACGGTTATTAATCGTAACTATTCCACTTTTTTTATCACAATGATTCACTCCAGCCAGTTCCGTACGGCTGCGCCAATTATAAGTCTCACAGAATGTTTATTATAAAAAAATAACTTTATTCACTTTTTATTACATTAATATGGTTTCACTACTTAAGATCTAATTGTAACTAACACTTCCTACTCTGAATAAAGACTAACTGTCCGTTTTCTGATCGAACCCTATTTATTAATTAAATCTGTCTACGCTGCAATACCTGGCCAACGGGGTCGAACTCCTCCAAAACTGCTGACTACACTTGGTAACAACGGTGACTTGGTGGCATGGTGACTCGGTGGCGCGATGATGTCTTAGCAAGGGCGGTTATGCTGACCTTGCTGGTTGATCGGAAAGGTTCACGCGTAACTATATTTTACACAGCTGTGCGAAAAAAACATGGTCCCCAAGATAAAATAAGCGAGAACAACGCGTTTTATTAAAACCCCTCGGTTGGGCCTCCTATCCGAATCGGTTTTTTTCAACTTGTATACAAGTGCGATAGTTTTGTTTTCATGATTTGTTATGATTCGAAGAGGTTTTTGCCTCTGTTTTATCGTTGTTCGTTATCTATTAAGAGCGGTTTCTGCAAATCCTGCTCCGGAGTCAAATTTAAAAATCCTTCAGGAAATTGTAATCATCGGGTAAGTTTGTCCAGCGCTATGCTGAGACTCCCTGAACCAATGGCCTCAGGATCGGCATGCTCACTAGAGTGATTCAAATTTTGACTTTTTTGCACCCCGATGCTTAAACGATTGCATTTGCCATTTAAATAAACCTCCTAAATTTTTAGCTAATTTGGATGTAATTTGATTGTGCACACGTCATTTGAAGTTTGTATGAAAATTACTATGGAAATCGCCATTGATGTAAAAGATCGTTCCGTGAGGTGGCCCATGAACTATTTGAATATAATTAACGCGTCGACTTCATAGAACACTTCCTAAGCTGAAAGACAGTTGTTGTTGCGAAGCGATTTGACTTTTGTAAGCAAAGTTATATAGAAAACAAAAATGCTCATTATTGATATTGATGTTATTCTTTTACGTGTTAAATTGAATTTCCCACGATTCAGTGTTTCCTTAATAACTTTTCTCGTAAGCATCAAATCGTTTCGCAACAAAGATGAGCTGCTTCCTTGCTAAATTTTATATGTAGCCAATGCATTCATACGTTGTTGAAGCTTAATGGGAAGCGTTGTGGAACGGTTTGCCCCAAAGTTACTGTTTTCATATCGATTTTCATACAAACTTCATATTGCGCGTGCTCACTCAAATTACAACCAAATTAGCTAAAAATTTAGGATAATTGTTAAAATAGCAAATGTAATCGTTTAAGCACAGGGGAGCGAAAAAGTCAAAATTTGAATCAGTCTAATGCTCACCTCAAGCAACTCGTGGACAGGGAACTCTCGCAATCAAATGCAGGGAAAACCACAGAGCTTCACTTTGCGACACTTTATTCACTTCTGTCTTCACTCTCTCTTAAAGCTAGATAACCTGTCTTTAGAGCCCCTCTTCCTGGCAGCACTGCATCACTTCATTTCTTTCCTTCCTCTTCTTCCTTCCTTCCTTCTGTGGCTGACGACCCGGCAGCGAGCAATTCTGTTCGCTGCGGGCTTACTGCTGGCATCGCCGGGGTGGCTTGGGGATCTTCCTCGCTCCTTGCTTCGTTGCATTGCAACTCGACCAATAAGAAGGCCGATCGACTATCGGCGGAAACAATGCCGGATTAGGCCAACCCTAAAACAGTGGGGTTGTCCTCCACCTACTTTTTTCCCTACTCTTCAACTTCCAACTTTGGTAACTTTGTAACATCCGTTCGCTTCGAAATACTTTGGAATAGTGACCGCATCCCAGGGTCATTACCTCCTTTTACAGGTCAGTCACCTCGTCTCATAGAATCGACCCAATTACGCCACCCCTTAATGACTACTTAACGAAGGTGCGTCTGGCCCTCTGGTGTTGAGTTGGAGGACGGTCTTATAGGGTGGTGGAAGCTAATCATGCCCTGCTCTACTGCAGTTGCTAAAGAACTGGAAAAACATACACATAAAGGCAAGTTTTACCTGTCGTTCACAAACAATTCACGCATTAGACTACATTTTCATGAATTTCTCGGCAACACTCATCACATAACATAACCAACACTTACAAATTCGTTTAGAAATTCCCCAGGAGTTTCTTTGAATTTTATTCTAGAATTTTTTGAGAAATTCCTGGGATAATTTCTAAAAGTATTGCTCAAGGAGTTTCCGAAGGAATTCTTGCAGGAATTTCCGGAGGTCTTAGGATTTTCTTGAAAGAAATTAAAGAAAGAATTCGATGTGGAAGTATTGACCTAATGTCCAAGAAAAATTCCGAAGGAATTTCTGGAAGAATTTTCGAAGGAATTTCTGGATTTATTTCTGGAAGATGTTTTGAAGAAATCCCTCCAGGAATCGCCGACCCTTTCGGCCAGATGGGTTTCGGCCTAATGGTCTGTTCGGCCTAGTGGCATTCGGCCAAATGGCTTTCGGCCAAATAACCCTTCCATTTGGCCGAAACCCATTCGGCCGAATGCCGCTAGGCCGAACAGACCATCTGGCCGAAAGGGTCGTTTGCCCGAAAGGGTCATTTGGCCGAAAGGGTCGTTTGGCCGAACGGGTCATTAGGGTCATTATTTGATCCACGAATGATATGAATGAATAAGATTCTCAAATTTCTACAAGAAATCATCCCAAAAACCATAATGTTTTTTGCTTTTGTTTTATGATTATAAGATACAGTTGATCATTGGGTAAAGTTTGATGAAGAAATTCTGGAATCGACTGGTGACATTTACTATTCGACATGGCAATCAGCAAACAGAAAATGTGTTAATATCCTTTCATTCGGTATACAATGAACGTTTTTGCTTTTGAAGACGAATATTATAAGAGATCACATTGTTGAAAGCTTGGTGTTACACATGAGAGAATGGAGACGAGATTTTTGCCTTTCTCGTATACAAATTATACTTAATTTCTAATTAAGGCTAGTACCTCGTTACTAGATCGTAGAATACTTTTACACAGTGTGTTACGGAATGAGATCTACCAAAGTCCTAGCTTAGTTTTTAGTTCCATAACAGAGGTGGTTTTCGTCGGCGAAGCAACGGTATATGCTAAGCAAAAACCGTGTTGGCGTTATTTGGGAAGGTAACATTGAACTTTTAACTTTTTCTTCGATAGGGACACTTGGTTCGAACGAACATTCAACCGCGAAACGCAACAGAAACGCAAATCTTCGGGCAAAGTAGAAATATTAAGTAGGACCAGCATAAGATCATCATTCGCTGCCCTATTTTTATTTTTCAATTATTTTTTAGAGTGATTTTTTCAGTGTTAGAAATTCATCACTTATTCGCTGCCCTACAACTAAGCGATCATAACACAATCTAAAAAAAAGCATGCGTAATTAAAATGTATTCAAATAAAAATAATTATAGAAAAAGTGAATTTTGATACACGAGTGGATTTCTTTGTTGATAAAAAATAACATATTTTGGGTTGTCGTTGGACACGAATAACTTCATGGGATGCTTCGACGAAAATTTCAGTTCAGTATCGGGAAGCAGTTAATATCAAATTTGTTATAGCATCCGCCATTATGGCGAGCGTGGAAAGCTGGATTCCTGCACAAAATACACCAGAAATTATTTTGGGAGCTCCTCCAGGAATTTCATCTAGCATTAATTTAACCTTTTGTCTGTGCTCTGGGGTCAATATGACCCCAGGCCACTTTGAGTGGCTGCCATTTTTTTAGTTTTCAACCGATTCTCCTAATTTTTGGTAGTTTGGTAAAACTCGCTGAGATCTGTCTCCTAGGTACAAATTCGCTTGAAAAATATTGAAAATGTGCGCTACGGTGTACTTTTTTCAAAAAACTTACGTTGTCTGTGCTCTGGGGTCAAATTGACCCCAAATTGAAATGCTATAACTTTTTAATGTTTGGCCAATTCTGGATTTTTGGGCTGTTTCGAAAGATAATTTAATCATCTTTCAGGTCGTTGCAAAGATTGACTATAGGTGGGCGGGTAAATCGAGGAGGGGTTTTCGTAAAAAGGGTGCAAAACAGTGATTTTTCATGCTTATTTCACTTATATTTGAAAATCCTACCCATTTTGAACTGCACCTTTTCAAAAGGTTATTCAGGAAGGCGTCTGCTTTGACATGAGGCATTGATTAGTTTAGCCGTTGGTCGCTAGGTGGCGGTATATTTGAATTCATTATTTTAGACTACTCAAGTAACTCCGATATATGGAATTTTCTTCATTTTAAATATTCTTATCGCATAATTTTGAAATTTGTAAAGATGACGTCTGTAACAAAGTTCGTCTGGTGGGAATAGACTGTCATGTGATGGAATAAATAATAAGGAAATTTACAAATAGGCGGCGCTAGTGTACTTGCAATATTTTTACATATTTGAAATATTGCTTTAGCTTGAGATCCCTCATACCTACACCCAAGTTGTATTCGGCAACATTACTCAGGATGTCTAGCACTACAAAGCGGTGCTCAATATAATGAGCACTTCTTCCCATTTTTTAATTTGTGCGATAAGAATATTTACACTGAGGAGAATTCTATATATCGGAATATCTTGAGTAGTCTAAAATAATGAATCCAAATATACCAAAACCTGGCGGCCGAGTTCTAAACTTATCAACGCCTCATGCCAAAGCACATGCCTTCCTGCATAGCCTTTTTAAAAAAGTTGCAGTTCAAAATGGGTAGGATTTTCGTATATAAGTAAAATAATCATGAAAAATCACTTTTTTTGTACCCTTGTTCACTAAAACCCCTCCTCGCGATGTACCCACCCACCTATAGTCAATCTTTTGCAACGACCTGAAAGATGATTAAATTATCTTTCGAAACAGCCAAAAAAATCCAAAATTGGCCAAACATTAAAAAAGTTATAGCAATTTCAATTTGGGGTCAATTTGACCCCAGAGCACAGACAACGTAAGTTTTTTTGAGCACAGACAGAAGGTTAAAAATATTCTGGTACACATTTCAAGCCTGGATCTACAATACCAATACTTTACTCGACATTGGCTGACTTAGACCTGAAAACAACCCGTCATCAATTCTGACTTTGTCTAATATCAACAGACCTCGAAGAATTCTGAGGATAGTGCAATCTGGGGAAAACAGTAATTAATGCCTTTAGCTGATAAACAAAGACTCCATTCAATAATCCCTACATGAATGATCATGACAATTTAGTAAATTATTTTGTAATAACTACCCAAAATAAAATTATTTTTCAAAGTGTACGTTATAACAGTACACTATATCGAGTGACGTTATATCGAGTGTACGTTATATCGAATATTACCTGTAATACGCAATGGAAAGTAGGAACTCTAAAATATATGTTGCATACAACTTAGTAAGAGTCAGTAGTTGGGCTGGCGTTTAAATCAGATTTGAAAACCAAGTGGTACAAACTACGACGAAAATTAGCTCACTACCTTTTATAGTGAGAATAGTTTTCTGATCCCAAAAAGGCTATTCAATTGGTGACAATTAGCAACTACGAAGTGTATATACATTGTACATCAAGCTTAGCAAATCGCTTCCCAAATCATATGTATTTTTATGTCTTTAGTTCACGGTGACGCAAACCCTACCAAGTGAAAGTGTATTTTTTGGAACTTATCAGCAAATACAAATCCTTCGGGAACATCTCCCTGCGCCACGGGTATAAAAAAAATTTAACAAATTCCAATCATACTCAAAAATTGCGCCATTTTTCAACTTGATCACCTTGAATTTTTATCGCAGCTGTGCAAACATTTTTTGGGACTACGACCTGTTTTATTTATTTTAATTTTACCGGGCCTTAAAAAAATTGCATTACTGAAAGAAGAAAGCTTTCTAAACAATTTGTTTTCAAAATAATCGAGAACGGATCACCAGGAATGCTGTAAAAATGCAAAAGGTCAGAAAAGTAAAAAAAAGACACATGACTGATCAACTTGAAGCTGCCAATGTTGCAATACTAATTTCAGAATTAGAAATTTAGGGGCGTTCTTCGAAACGCCTTCCATAAAGTCTTTTGAACTCTTATCGATTTCCATGCATGTCGTAATCATAACTATCAACATGTTCTTGCTTCGCTTGAATGGAAATGCCACTTGCATGGAGCAGAAACCCATCATTTCCGATCGAATATTTCAGTTCCAACTGATAAGCAAAAAACAATCGCTGCCACCCGCGCTTCATGCAATTGCACGAGTTGTGCAATTCGGATGTATGCAAAGGCGTTGTTTCGCCCTTTTTTGCGTTGCGTGCAGAAACGCGGCTGATGGTGTTTACGGTCGTCGTAATTTCCTCCGGTTTGAATCTCCATGTTGTCGTCACCACGCCGCCGCTCGCCGGCACCAACAGCTGAGCGGTTCGTTCGGTTGAATTGCCACGAAAAATGGGTTTCCCTTTCAAGAAGCGTCCGCTGCAACTGCAACAATCGGATCAAGCGCCGCGCATTGAAATTGAAGAATTGCAGCGGCTCGTGGTCATGTAAATTAGGGGCGGCTCAACGCCACAGTGGCCGAATGCCGGAGAATAATCCATGGTTTATCGACTATGAAATGTTTCCATTCAATTATTCTTTGAAAATCATCGAATATCATTGAATAATAACGATATCTGTTGATTTTCAACCCTCATGAATATGTAAGAGACCCACCACTGTGCATAGTTGCAACCATCGTCGTCGTAGTCGCCGTCGACATCGTCATCGAAGCGCCATTCATTCTTCGCAACGAACCGCGAAGCCAGCCACCGCAACCAAAACAACAATGGCCATATGTTGGATTGCATGAACGTCGAACCGATAACGCCCCTCTCGATTTCATCGAAGTGATGAGAGATCTCACTTTTCCTTCGAGCCGCGACCTCTTTTTTGCGTACGACCGACGTGTAGAAGAACTAATTACATAGTATGGAACCAATCTACGCTTCTTCGGGAGATTCACACCCGTTTCGTGGCGTTTCGACAGACCATCGTTGGACGGGAGGTGATGACAGTCATTATCGGCACGTTGAGGCCACGCTAGATTGCCCGGCTGTTCACTCCGGTGCTAGTCGGTGGCCGCCTGTGCTGAATCCCGAACCAAAGTTGAGTGTTATCTCATCTCGAATATTCATCACGTTCATCGTATCGTACGGCAAACGTTTCGGTGGAGTTAAGTTGTTATGATTGCTCACATGGAAGCGTATTTGCATGCCTTCCAACTACTCAGATAACGTTCCTCTGCTTGATTGACGGCATTAAGCCGGAGTCATGTGAACACAATTTTATCATCTTGAAAGAAATTATACGGCTTGCTCTTGACCGAGATGTACTGAAGAAGCACCCTCCAAATGTGGAATTTGGTTATTCAGGGCGAAAGCTCGCCGAACATTGAAGAAAGCGACGGAGGTTGCATCTCGGAACGGAAGGGATAATCTCCCGCGAGTGGAAAAATTTGTATCAACTGATAATTCCTAAATGGAGACAAATGCGTCAATGTAAGCCGGTGCCCACGCCACCGTCTGACGGTTGATTAATGAGGTGGTGCCAGTCGGCACAAAATGTGGTGATTTTATAAATCACGAACGATTTTTCATTTCGACGCAAGTATTTCTTAATGGAGAAATGGAGAAAGGCAGCTTTTCAATACAGATCGTAAGGAAATATTTTTAATTATCAGTCTATCTTATAGCTTTGGAAGAAAAAGTAGATATAATCCAAAATTAAACCAAAAGAAATCCGATAAAAGAATAAACAATAAATACTTCTGTTTGTCTTCTCTGCGATCCACATTTACGGTAAAAGTTCATCCACGGCATCCATTACGCGCAACAACTCAAGATCACGAACACGGTTGGAAAACAGTCCTAGTTAAGCTGTTTCTCGAAAGGGATCTGGTCGCAAATCGGCTTATTTCAGTTAAGGTGTTATTTGTCTGGCACCTGTCGCCATGCACAACGAAACATAATCCTTTCAATTTGGTTGAACGTCGTTATTTTACTACAAATTATTCAATCGCAGATACACATATCTTAACAAATGATCAAATGATCTGCCCACCGGGAATTTTGAAACTCTTTTAGGCATGTTGCTCTCGCATTACAACGTTCTTAGCGGATCCCTAAATTTAGATTGCAATTTTTTATTTATTCAAAATAATCACTTTTTGATTCTGAGTTTTGTGTTTCTAACACTTTTGAAAAGTAAAAAATTGTAATTGGAGGAAATACTCATTATTATAATCACCTTTCAATCTAAATATGGCAATGCGTAATGATAACACGCAATAACGCCTAAGGTCCAAATTAGTCATAAGAACGCGATGTAAAAAAAATCATCGCGACCGACAAAATCTTCAAAGAACTGGTGCACAATGACGCATTCCGTCGATCCATTTTCGGATTCTATCGTTCATTGTGAGCGAATAAATCACCACCCTGCTGGTCTCTGATGTCAAAACCTGTCCTGGGAACTCGCTCCGGAAGACCGACCAGTAAGGTGCTGCGTTTGATTTTGGCAATCGTTTTATCGCCGTTTGTTGCACCGCTTCCAAGTACTGCGCTGCGCTGATGGACACGGTTTGAATTAATGCGATCCAAGACAATGGTGGCTCTGTGGTGTATCAGCGAACTTGTTAATCGCTTTGGGTCAAATCCGGTCCACCGTCGTCGCACGATTCGGAAGTTGTCTTATCTCTATATTTGCTGTGCGCTTGGGACTGGTCAGATTTCGGTAGTGTGATTGCGAGTGATGATTTATAGTTTTATTTTCTGTTTTCGGTGGGAATTTCGTTTCTAACCTTGTTTCTATTTTTTCTTTCATTCCAGGTGAGTAACCAACCCGGTAGCCTTGTCGCTTGACGGTTGTTGAAACAATTTGTCTGTTTGGAATCTATCAAGGAATCTATCATTGAAGGTAGCTCATGTTTGTACGTAGGTATCTTCTCTAGCAGCATAGTCATTACGCATGTTACTCTGAAGACATGCGACAAACAACTCAGGTTCGGATGTGTAAAGGTATCGTCTCAGTATCTATTCATACTAGTCAAATAGTTCTCAACATTCTATCGATGTTCTCCTGGGAAACTTTATCCATAAGTCAAAATCTACTAGTATTCAACATGTTTTGTACTTCTAAGGTTCAACGAATTCTTTTGAACATTTAAAAAAATCAACTGCAAGAAATCCATATTGTGTCAATATTTTTAACGCGTGCTGTTGTATTTTGTACAACACATGTGACATTTCTGCTGCCATTTTTTACCTAAGTCAAATATCGACCTGAAACCAACGTGTATTCTTCAAATTACTTACCCTTTAGCCGGGAATCCGATGATACGGAGTGATAGTCAAAATTTGTAAGTTTTAGAAACCTGGCGTCTTCCACAAAGACGTTCAGATGGTAAGAACCATCCTAGATGAGATAAGTTTAGTTTGAAATTCATCCGCTTGGCGGAGCTAGTGTATAAGGAATTATTATTTAGGTGAGATTTCACGGAATCTGTTGGATTTGGAAAGTTATCATCTTGTACAAAGGTGTTCGGGAGGTAATATCCACAATGGTCTCTACAAAGTTGTTCAGGTGGCAATATTTAATCTGGAAGCAGAAAAAGTTTGGAATTCATCCGGCGGCGCTAGTAAATGAGGAATTGCTTGTTACGTGAGATACATCGTATTCTGTTAGATTTAGAAAGTTACTGTTTTCTCAAAGTTGTTCGGTTGGTAAAAGTCGATATGGAAGCATGTTAATATTGGAATGCCACCGCTTGGCGGCACTAGTGTATGATTAATTACTTTTCAAGCTAAATTAATCGCAATCTGTAGAATTTAGATAGCCGACATCTTCTAAAAAGTTGATCGGTTGATATAAGCCAATATTAAAGCAGGAGTATTTTGGATTCCAACCGATTGGTGGTGCCAGTGTATGAGAAACTACTCGTTAGTTCAATCAAAGTTAATTGACTATATTCCGGGTATTAAACCACCCAACTTGGACATTAGTTTACAATGTTCTTAAATCTCAGATGGGAATATATACATTATGTGGACCACTTTCCCTACGATAGGACTCGAACCCACGACCCACAGTATACTCGTTAGTTTTTCAGACTATGAAAGCCAATATGGAAACAGGTTTATTTAGGAATTCAACCGCTTGGGCGAGCTAGTGTGTGAGAAATCACAACATAGAGATCGTTTTGTTTGGGAATTCAACCACTTGGCAGTGCTAGTGTATGAGCAATTATTTGCTAGGTTAGATATGTACAGGGTGTTCAATAAGTTCGAATACACTTTAAAAATGTGCTAAAAAAATAAATATACAAGATTTTCTTTTCTGATTCAATTTTTATTAAAATAATGTTTATTGAGAACCTTCACGACATATTAGCTGGCAGCACCCCTCCTTTGTGCTTTATGACGAGCTTGAGACGTTTCTCAAATGAATCGCACGCGGCACGCACTTGATCCATCGGCATCTCGTCCCAGATCTTGGAAATGAGCTTCTTAAATTGGTCCATAGTGCTCACTTTATGTTCGCTCTGCTTGGCCAGCATGTATGACCATACATAAAAGTCCAGGGGATTAAGGTCCGGGGAGCTGGGAGGCCACAAAGACTTATCGAGAAAATCAGTCAAATTCTCCCGACACCACGCTTGGACGATATTCGCCGTGTGGGCCGGTGCGCCGTCCTGTTGAAAGACGTAATGATCTTTTCCGTAGATGTTCCGAAGTGCCGGAGCCACAACCTTCTCTAGAATCTCGGTCTTATAGTATGCGGCGTTGATTTTCACGTTTTTATCGATGAACACCAGTGGGAGCTTCCCACGGCTGCATACGGCCCCCCAAACCATCACCGACGCGGCGCTCTGGAACCGCGGGATGTTTATGTGGGATGGGGGGATGCTGGCAAACGTCGGCGCCCACAACCGATCATTTTGGACATTATGCGGCTGTTGTAAGACAAAGAGTTTCTCATCAGAAAACACGAACTCCTGACCAGCGTGCCGCGAAAGTATCAGTTTGGCTCTGTCCCGCCTCTTCTTCGTTGTAGCCTCCGTTACTCCGTGAACCTTGCGTTTCTTGTACGGCTTGTATCTCAGGTCTTTCGTCATGATGGTCCACATCGTCCCGATCGACACATTCAAGTCAGAAGCGGTCTTCCGGACCGAGCGGTTCATTTTTCGACGAACCCGCTCCCTCATCACCTTAATGGCTGCTGGCGTCCTTGCCGAGCGCGGCCGCCCGGATCTCGCACGGTCCTTGGATGATCCCGCTACCGACGGATGGTGGTATAGATGAAATTCCGTGGGATTTCAACCGTCGGAATATGTCACCGGGTCGCTCACCTGTCGCAAACAACTTTACTACGACGTCGCGGTACTCCTTCATCGTGCACGGAAAACAAAACACAAATGACAACAAGTCAATACCATGCGCATCGGTTAGCCTATATATGAGGCTAAATCTGACACCAATACCAATACATAGAATGCACATGGTTCGCACCCATACAACGATGAAAAGTTGTATTCGAACTTATTGAACACCCTGTACACCCAACCGGCGGATGTTAGATTTTCTAACATTTCTGTATAAGAATCTACCATAACCTGTATAAGAACTGGGCATATGCGAAATTGTTAGATTCTTATACAAATATTGTATAAGAATTTTACAATTTTGTAAGCTTTTCTAACAATATTTTTTTGAGAGCTTACATTTTTTTGTATAAGAATCTAACAATTTTGCATATGCCCAATTCTTATACAGGTTTTGTTAGATTCTTATACAGAATTGTTAGTAAATCTAACAACCGCCGGTTGGGTGTAGCAATCTGTGGAATTTATAAAGTTATCATCTTTATCAAAATCGCACGAGTGGTTAAGCCAATATGGAAGCAGGCATAGTTTGGAATTCAACTGCTTGACGGCGCTGTTGGGATTACTGTGAGATTTGATATCTTGCAATCAGTGAGATTTACAAAATTGCTAAACTTGGAGGCAACTTTAGTTTGCAGTTCTACCGCTTGGAAGCAATACTGTATAAGAAATCTCGCTTAACTTTTCAAAAGGACCTAAGTAACATTTTTTTCAAGAATTAATTTGAATAGCGCAATCAACAGAACAACATGAAAGCTTTTGATTGCAGTCCTCAAATTAATTCATGAAAAAAATGTTACTTAGGTCCTTTTCAAAAGTTAAGCGAAAATCACTTATTAGATTAGGTGTATCGCAATATTGTTTACGTTTTCTACAATTTTTCTTGGGGAACAAAATTCCTAAAGATTTTATTGTTTTGAATATTGGAGATATCTTTCCCAGACACAAGCACTATCCAACGGTTCAATTCTGTGAAAGTTTGACGCTGCACTTTACTGCTTATGACCACATATTTGTAACAATCGAAAACAGTAGACTTGGGAGAAACGACACGTTAAAGCCAGCACATGATTTTATTAAACTTCCCAAAAATTGCACAAACACTTTATTTAGTTTGAATCCTCGGTTAAAATATTCCCATTACATTGTATTTGAATGCAAACTAGTTGCGAAAATGTTTGTACACAGCACATGGCGTACCGACAATAATGTGTTCCAGTGTTATGGTTATGCGGTCACTTTCTTTAATGTTACAAGACATCATAGTTTTATATACCAATCGACTCAGCTCGCCTATTTGAGATGATGTCTGTCTATGTGCATGTACGTGTGTGTATTTATGTGCGCAAAATAAAACTCACTCATTTTTTAGGAACTTATCTTGAACCGACTTGCTTGCAAACAAATGCATTCTACGGAGATTCGTTTCTTTTTGAAAATTGGCCAGATCGGACTATGGGATAAAAAGCTATGGCCAAAACACGATTCCATACAAATAAGAAAAGAAAATCACCCTCAAATATTTATGTATATCTGCACGTCTATCTGTCTTTATGCACGAGAAAGGCATAAATACCGATAGGTGGATCAATCAGGATTTTTGTTTACTTTTTTGGAACGAATTTTCTTATTTCAACTAGTAATGTGAAGATGATTCATGAGCTTATCTCAAAATCAACAAATATTCAAATGTTGCAAAATCATGGGCAGTGTACAGGATGATAATATCATACTTGTTCACATATAATGATTAGATTATTTGTTCCAACTGGTATTTGATGACCCAGACCTTAAAAAACCTTATAGAAGGTTCATGGAGTGACTATTGCTTAGACCAGCATATGCCAGTCATCGGTCGCATTGGTCGATCTTCATCGATTTGGCTTAACGATTCGGCCAGCATTACATCGTTAGAGTCGATTGACAATCGTAAGCTTTGGAATGTGATGGCATGTTTTCACGATTCAGGAATGAACTTACCAAATGTTCTTTGATTTGAACTCGTCGAATTATCTTTAAAGCATTAATAATCTTCAATACAATCATTTTTACATGAAGAACTGCATAAAAAACTGCAACTGCAACATATTTCAAGATACAACCCTAAGCGGATAAATTGCAAAACAGTTTCCGTGAGGATTGTTTTGATCATTCGAACAACTTTGTAATATAAGACATCTTTTTGAGCGATGCAGATTTGAAGAAAACAAGCTTATGGAACTTTCAAATCAAATCAGATTTGGGGATAGCCAACCTAACCTATATTCTGATTATCTGGAAAGTTTTATAGAAGACAGCGATTTACTTACTCTGGCTGATTTATAAATATCTAACGTAACAAATAATTCCACAAACAACAGTTCCTCCTAGTAGCTGAAATTTCTGATCTTCGTCACAATGATTTGTACCACCCGGACAACTTTTGTTGAAGACGGCAACTTTTTAAATCCAGCAGCTATTTAACCTAAAGTGTTATTCCTTACCAGCCAAACAACTGTACAGAAGACGGCAAGATTTTAAATCTGGTGTATTGCAAGATTTGTATACTAATTGATATTGGTTGATCCCGTCCAACATCAATCACCATCTAACCAACTTTATAGAAGACATTTTCGACAACATTTTATTTAGAGACATCTAACCTGTCTAATAAACTCATACACTAGTGACACCAAACAATTAAATTCCGATCTGGTTATGGATTTAACTCTTAAAACGATCTCGCAGAAAACGGAAACTTATATATTTTTTGTTCCTTTTTAATTGGAACAACAACAGCTGAATATCAAATAGAGAAAACAGTGATAACCATCCAAACAACTTTGCAGAGATTGCCAATTTCAAAATCTCACAGATTTAAAGATATATAACCAAACAAGAAATTCTTCATTTACTAGCGCAACCAAGCAGTTGAATTCCAAACTAAATTTGCCTCCGTATTGATTTTCATCGCCCGAACGTAGAAGAAACCAACTTTCTAAACCTCACAGATTTTTAGATTTTTTTTATCTTAGATGATTCTCAGGAATCCTCCGGGATTCTCAGGACCTTAACTTACATAAAACTGATGTCCGTGTTGGGGATGCAGGAACGGGATTGGCTGGTTCTAAAATGTTGACCGGGTTTGGTAAGAATTGAAATTTTTAATAGTTTAACTTTGTAATCGAAAGATTTAATAAAATTTGCAAATTGGTGGAGAGTTTCCGAGTCGTTTGATATATAAATCTAGAAAATGCATCGAAAGATAAAGGCGCTATTAACGTTCAAAATCTTACATGATTTCGTGACGGTCCCCAATTTTGAAATTTCCATTTTACACACTGTATCCGAGCCTTTCACTTACAACTGTTACTCAATAAAAGGTTATTCAAATTCACATGAATGAAGAATAGTTTGCCCTTCGCCTGGAACTGTTTCAATGCAGTATAGAATTAAGCATTGTCACTCCATAAAATCCCGTTCCACTTCGTGTGACTCCCTTCAAGAATCCTGCAAGGTAGTTGAAAGATTGTACAACACGTTCTCATGCCGAAAATCGAAGACATTTGTGGTCCACGCCAGCATGGCTACAAGGTCAACAAGGGGTTGAAATAAAAACAATAGTTTCCGTATGAAATGTGATCCAAATCTCAGTGAGTGATTGAGTAAGAGTGAGCGAGTGGGTAAGAATGAGTGAGTAAATAAAAGTGAGTGAGTGAGTAAGAGTAGCGTGTGATCAAGAGTGAATGTGTGAGTAAGAGTGAGTAAGAGTGATTGAGTGAGTAAGAGAGAGAGTGAGTGAGTAAGCGTGATTGAGTGAGAGAGTGACTGAGTGAGGAATAGTGAGTGAGTGAGTGAGTGACAGGGAGCGGGTGAGTAAGAGAGTAAGAGTAAGTGCATGAATAAAATTGAGAGAGTGAGCGTGCATTAATAAGAACGAGTACATAAGTAAGAGAGAGTGCATGAGTAAGAGAGAGTGGAGTGAGTGAGTGAGTAAGAGAGTGTGAGTGAGTAAGCGTGAGTGAGTGAGAGAGCGAGTAAGTGAGCAATAGTGAGTGAGTGAGTAAGAATTAGTGAGTGTGTGACAGGGAGTAGGTGAGTAAGAGAGTATGAGTGAGTGCATGAATAAAATTAAGAGAGTGAGAGTGAATGACCCAAGTAACCGTAAGCATTAAAATATGCAGTACATGCGACTATAACGCTATCACAGGGCTTACAAACTTTCTACTGGCTCTATAATAGCCCTATATAGCCGAAAAGGCGAAATAAAGTGCTAATGGTTAAACCGTCTAAGACGAATTAAGTACTGTCCATTTAATTCCACCAGTTAATTTTCGTTATCTTTGCAGATACGTATTTCGACCACAACTGTGTGGTCGTCTTCAGTGTCTTGTACTTGACTCGACTCGTACAAGACACTGAAGACGACCACACAGTTGTGGTCGAAATACGTATCTGCAAAGATAACGAAAATTAACTGGTGGAATTAAATGGACAGTACTTAATTCGTCTTAGACGGTTTAATACATTCCACTAAAAGTGCTTAATATATTTTTCTGCTAATGGTTACCTGGGGAGTGAGTAATATAAAAAGAGCGAGTAAGAGTGAGTAAGCGAGGAAAAGTAAGTGAGTGGTAAAAATGAGCGTGTGGAGTGAGTAAGTGAGTGAGCAAGAGAGAGTGAGTAAGAGTAAGTTAGTTAGTAATAGCAAGTTAGTGAGTAAAAGAGAGAGTATAAGTAAAAGTGAAT
Organism: Armigeres subalbatus; assembly: GCF_024139115.2. Classification (NCBI taxonomy): domain Eukaryota; kingdom Metazoa; phylum Arthropoda; class Insecta; order Diptera; family Culicidae; genus Armigeres; species Armigeres subalbatus. The sequence continues at coordinate 29,928,958 of NC_085141.1, forward strand.
TAGTGAGTAAGAGAGAGTGCATAAGTAAAAGTGAGTTAGTGAGCAAGAGAGAATCATAAGTAAAAGAGAGAGTGCGTGAGTAAAAGTGTGTGAGAGAGAGAGAGAGAGAAAAATAGAGAGATCTTTTTGTCTTCGGAAAGTCGCGTTAATTTAAAGAAGGCATCATTTCCTCCGTTCTGCGTATTCCGGGCAGACGCGTTTTCTTGAAAAAAGGCTTTATCTCCTTTGGGCGCCTTATACCGGGCAAACGCGTTCATTTATATGAAGCGTCATCTCCTCGCTTTTTACTAGTAATGATATCAAAGTAGACTAGGGGAAGTGCACCGGTTTTGGCCAACTTAGCGCCTAATTTGGCCAACCGTGAAAAATACATATTTTTCCAAAATAATCGATTAGTTGGAAGTAGCGTCGAAGGGTGAGGGATATATCTCTTGTTGGAACTAATAAAACCCTTGCGAATTGGTTTATTTTTGAAGTTATTCGCAAAATTGGCCAAATTAGGAACATGGCCAAAACCGGTACAGTTCCCCTATTTAATTTATTTGCATCTGCCTAAAACAATGACCATGTCAGCAACGTGGCTTAGGAACATCTGTAACAAATCTAAAATACAGGATCATATAAACGATTGCAGTGGGAAATAACAGAGATGGACCCGAAGTAATTGAGAGATTGCCAACGGGTCAAATGAAAAAAAAATCTTCGGAAATTCGTTTTGCAATTCCTTTTACAATTCCTTTAGAAAATCATTCAGGTTTCCTTTCGAACATTCTTCGAATATTCCTTCAGCAAATCCTTCAAAAATTCTTTCCAAAATTTCCTCCAGGAATAATTTAGGAAATTACACAATGAATTCCTTTTGACGTTCCAAGCCTTTGTAAATTCATCCAGAAATTCCTTCGGAATTTCCTTTTCTTTTAAGTAACATCATACAATTTCTGCAGGAATTATTCCGAAAATTTGGTTGGAAGAATTTTTTTCCGGAAAAAAGTATTGGACTTTCCAAAGAATTTCAACATATTATCCGTGCATTCCTAAAAGAATTACCGAAGGTTTTTTTTATATATCTTTATTAGCGCGACTCTCATCCCATTTTTCATTTCTTCAAGAATTTCTGTCGAGAGATTTCTTCAAAAAATCCGCTGGTAATTACTTCGAAGATAAATCCAGAAATATATTGGGAAATTCCTCAAGATGTTTCTTCGAATAATGAAATCATGAAATCAATCATGAATAATGAAATCATTTTGAAATACTTTCTTTCAACAGAAATCCTTCAATTCATTTAAAGATACCGTTGAAGAATCTTTCAGGAATATCTCCCGAAATTTATTTAAGAATTTCTTTGAAATATATTTTAGGAATTCTTCCAGTAATTTCTGGATCTTCGAAGGTTCCTTTTGAATTTCCATCAAAATTTCTTTCTAGCATTCTTTCGGGAATCTCTCCAGAATATTGTTTAGAAATTCTTTTAAGAATCCTTTTGAAATTCCTTTAGTAAATCCTTTGAAATTAATTTGGATTTCCTATTTCATTCTTCAGTAATTATCCGGAAGAATTAAACAATATTTCCAGATTATTTACTGCAGGAATTTTGGCAGGCATTTTGTTTCAATAAAGGAATTTCTGGTGAAGTTTATAAAAGCCTTTCGGGGGGTTTTCCGAAAGAATTCCTGGGAGAACGTTCAAAGGAACTACTGGTAAATATTATAAAATATTCGTGGAGGAGTTCTCGAAACAATTTGTGGAGGAATATCGGGAGATATATTTAAAAAAAAAAACAGATTAATCCACCTAGCGGTGATGAAGCCTTCCGGCGTCGAATGCAACTTGTTGCGAGCAAATCTGGTAAGGATAAGTGCCTGAAAATGAGTGAGAATTTATTTTGTAAAAAAATATTTCGACCATAACTCCGACTCCCATAGTCTGATTCGGCCAATTTTCAATACGAAACAATGGGACTGGATCCCGCGTCGAATTTAACTTATTGCAAGAAAATCGGTTAAGGATAAGTGCATAAAAAATTAATTGAGGTGATGTCTGTTTGTGTGTATGTATGTGTGTGTATTTGTGTATGTGTACAAAATTTCATTCGACTGAGAATCCTGTCCCATTGTTTGCTATTGAAAATTGGCCAGATTGGACAATTTGATCAGAAGTCATGGTCAAAATACTGTTTTATATGCGCAAAATACGCTAAAAAGCACTCACTCATATTTTTTGTATTTGTTTTGCACGAGAAAGGCACCAACACCGCTAGGTGGATTAAACAGGGTTTTTTCATAATGCTTTTGTACATACATAATTTGGTCTATAAAGCATTGCTAAATCACCCAAAACGGTAGAACGAACTGTTTTTGAATTGTATATCTTTGATCATTTTCTCTTTGATGTGCTCCTCGGAAGTCATGCAAATGACGAATCAATTTTGATAAGAAAATTATTTTGAGCTTTTTAGTGGAATGTCTTCACTTGTCCTAAGACGAGTTTATACCATCCCATTGAATTCCACCACTTAATTGTATCTTGACAGATACGTCAAGTCAAGTACGTACGTACGTCAAGTACGAGACACTGAAGACGGCCTTACTGTTGAGGTCGAAATACGTATCTGTCAAGATACAATTAAGTGGTGGAATTCAATGGGATGGTATAAACTCGTCTTAGGACAAGTGACGAATCAATGTTGGAAATAATCTTTTTTGGTCATAAAAATGACATATGCAGAATTCCTGAAAAACAAGTAATAAACAAAAGAGGCGCCATTTTCGGTGTAACCGCTTAAATCATCAATCAAACGTAATCTCCAACAAGATGATTTGATGCTAAATTCATATCGCAAATAATCATTTTGAAATGTCTTGATTGCAGCAAGGAGACATCAATCAATCATGCAATCACCTCAGTGCTGCAAAGTGTCACCGTACAAGTCACGCAAAGCGTGACAATAACAAAATCCAGGTCATGTGTCAAGCACTCAATTGTGATGCTCAATGTGGATCTCACATGCTTGGTGTAACGATCACCATGAAAGTGACATTTTAGCAACTAGCGCTTGGTCACTCACCATGTCTTCACTTCTTCTGCCTGTGATCACCAGCATGAATGATAGGAAAACTTTCCTGATGTTGTGGTTGTCATATCCATGTCATCTTGACTATCGTGATGATCACTTGACCTATGCGGTGTTTGGTTCGAAATCAACGCTCGACAGCAATGGAATAATCCACTTAGCGGAATTAATGGATTTTTGCTGTGATAAAAATGCATGAAAGCCAAAATAGAATTTTTGGGAACATTTAAGTGTTCTTATTGTTTATATTGACTTTTGTGCAATATTTTAAGAGGTGCTATTAAAAAGAAAAGTACATACATAGTTTTTCCAAATTTGATCCAGACTATCTTTTGAAAAGGCCAAATTTTTTTTATTGATTTTTCAAATGGATACAATTAAAAACGACGCATCCTACAAAAAAATGTTGTATGGGTGACTATCGCAGAATCAATCAAAGTGTCTAGTAGAGATATTGGAAACGATTTAAAGTGAGCCCTACACTGAAAAAATCAGTTTCAACAGTTTCAAAAATTAAAACTCGATTTGCGAAAAAACGCTTTGATTTGTATGAAATTGTGTCTCAAGATAGGTGATTATGTTCCCTACCAACCGTCCATACATCGCAAGCTTGACACTTTTAAGGGAAAAAAGTTTTTCTAACAAAAAATTTTTCTTGTCGGAATTGGTTTTTTTTCTCAGTGTCAAGGAGTGCCATTGGATTTAACATATACATACTTATATTTAAATATTCCTGTACAGTCAAGCAGAGTACAATATTTAGGTCGTAACTAATCGCAACGGATAAAAATACACTGAAAATAATTTCGACAAGAAAAAGTTTTTGTTAGAAAAACTTTTTTTCCTTCAAAGTGCCCAGCTTGCGATGTATGGACGGTTGGTAGGGAACAAAATCACCTATCTTGAGACACAATTTCATACAAATCAAAAAAAGCGTTTTTTCGCAAATCGAGTTTTAATTTTTGAAACTGTTGAAACTGATTTTTTTCAGTGTAGGGCTCAATTTGAATTGTTTCCGATATCTTTATTAGAAACTTTGACTGATTTTGCGATAGTCACCCATATAACATTTTTTGAAGGATGCGTCGTTTTTGATTGTATCCATTTGAAAAAATCAATAAAAAAATTTGGCCTTTTTTCAAAAGATAGTCTGGATCAAATTGGTAAAAAACTTAGTTAGAGCCATTCACAAATACGGCCCATACAAATTTCAGAACCCTCCCATACAAAATACGTTACGAGAGAGGGTGGGTGGGGCTTTCAGCCCCAGGTCCATTTTAGCGTTATGTAATTTGTGAATGAACCCTTAATTTAACTATTGATTTATCCAATTTATCAATTAAAAACGACGTCAGTCCAATCAAACGACAACAAAATCAATCAATAACGGTGCTCACCTGCACTTTTGACAGCTGACCGACCTGATGCTCTTTATGGCTCTCAGCTTGTGGTTGTCAATCTGGGTGTCACGCTTACCGAAGGTACTCACGTGTCAGCTTCTACATGTCACGATGCGCTTGCAGTGATTGTCAGTAAAGAACATCGTTTAAAAGCGTGGTGGTTTTTGTTTTCATATCTGATCATCTGGTGATGGTCACGACATTTTGCAAGACTGAATCACCAATCTGAGGCAGCCTAATTTCTAAGATGATTTCTCCAGGGGACTGACATCGTGAATAATTTGTGTTCTGTTATCGTTCGACATGAATGATCTGTAACCTAAAGCAAATATTATTCAAAATATGGTACTTTTCGTGAATTACCATAACAAAGCCAAAAAAATCCAGGGAATATCGACAAATGCTAACATTATGCTTTCTATATTTTTATTTATTAATAAGTTGAGAACTGTGTGGTACTGGATGAAAAAAAATCGAGAGTACATCCCACATGTCAGCCGTTATAAGACAGCGCCACGCATTGTAATCACTCACGCATCATCATAGCAACCCATAATAAATTGTCTTCTTTCTGCTCCAGTCAATTGGACAGATAGGACGTGCTTACGCAAGTGTGTCTTTTGCCCTAGCTACAAAGGCCATCCTGCCAGGAGTTGTAATTTTTTCATCATAGCAACGTTTGAAGGAACTTAATAAAGCGATGAAGGCGTTTGTACAGGTAAGTGAATTTTTTTAAGTGAAATTTATACGCCAGTAAAAAAGTGTCAAGTGGACCAGCAGGGCGGATCAAGTGAACCGCGGTGTAAAAAAAAAACAGAGCACTAAGCTGTATAACCCGAGTAGACGAAAGTAGCTCAACAATATCAAATGTTGATAAGATAGCAAAATGAAATACGGACGTGATTCATATAAAAGATAAATGATCAGACGACAATGTCAATATTTTGCACTAAGATATCATGAGGCGATCCAGTTATGCTATTTGTAAGAAGTGATCAATGTAATATGCTATTAGTTTGTTCGTATCCATAGCATATCTTGACATTTAAATGATATTTCGGTGCAAATTTTTGATATTGTTGCCTGTTTTTTATCTCTTATATCAATCAAGTCCATATCATGTATTGTTATTCTATTCATGCCTTCTGCTAATCGTAAAACACTCGAAAATGAAGTAAATTTCATGATAGACGAATTGTATTATGAGCATTACCTATGCATCTTGTTTGAAAATGTTTAAATCCCGCCTTCTTGTGATTATTTTTAAACTAAATTATTAATACATGCATTTTTCAATTAGACTAGCTGTTCTCCTTAGCCTAGCGGTAAGATGCGCAGCTATAAAGCAAGACCATGCTGAGGGTGGCTGGGTTCAAATTCCAGTGCCGGTCTAGGCAATTTTCGGCAGATCGGCAGAACCGCAGATCTCCTGATCTGTAGGCCCTGACACTACCACATAGCCCACTCTAGATCTATACCAGTGGGTTGAACATACTGGATGACATTGTTCATAAATCATAGTCAACTTTGATCTAGCATGGGGGAAATGGTCTTGCTTGACTACCCTATTCAACTGTTGAGCATTTCATGAAAACTGCATTTTTTTCATGCCGAAGATTATTTTTCAGAATAAAGTGATGTATGGACGAAACTCGACTAAGTCGAGTCAAGTACGAGACACTGAAGACGGCCTTACTGTTGAGGTCGAAATACGTATCTGTCAAGATACAATTAAGTGGTGGAATTCAATGGGATGGTATAAACTCGTCTTATGGCAAGTGAAGACATTCCACTAAAAAGCTCAAAATAATTTTCTTAACTCGAAGGAAGTTAACGGAAAAATTGAATTGGGCACATATTGAAAATTTAAACTACCCCCAGAAACACCTGAAATTATTTTTCTGGTTTTTAGGCATTTTTTTCAGCTAAATCTACTAAAAAGCCATAGAATAAGCCCTCTAAACATCCTAGTATCAATGACAAAGTGGTAGATAATAGTCTAAAGAAGCTATTAAGGACTAATGCTTCTATTATGTGGAGTAAAATTGATGCATTTAGACGACATTTCTTTGGGAAAGTCTGAAAAAACACAAATCTCGTTTGATGCACCTATAAATTTCCATGGATTTGGCTGAAAATTTGTCAGGAGACTCCATTTAAGATACTCATTGATATAGAGGGGTGGCACTTTGAATCTGGAATACGTTTGAAAATGGTGAACAGGTCTATTGTACATATTGTATACATACTGTAAAATTTAGGTTTTATGCTGGTTTTATAATACTCTTGTAGAGTAAATTATGGTCTTCAAGAGAGTTATAAAACTGGATGTGACTATACTTTCATTTGTTTTTGATTCGTTTAAGAATAGAAGTTTTAATCACTTAATCACTTTTGAAAACAATTGCATATTAACAATAAAAAATATTTGACTTTCAGCGCAAGTTTCTGCAATATGCATTATTTTTCCCTAAATTTCATTGTTGAACGTTAAAACTAACCAAATTAAACAAAAATATTGTATTGTTTTACAATAAAAATACTAATCAAACTATCGTATTTTGAGCATTTTGATCTGTTAGGGCTACAATATATTTATCATACAATGTATTGTTTGGCGAAATAAGTGTATGGAAAAATCACTAACTTTGTAAAGTTGTTGTTTGTTTGTTTATTAGAGACACTTCACACCGCCATGGATGCATTCGTGTCAGCCACTAATTTTGTAAAGCTACGATACTTAACAACCCGTATATTCTATTGTGAAAACTTCATTTACAATTAGGTAAATAGTTTAAAACAAAACATTTTGATGTGTTTCTATGGTTGCATCTACACTATATTATATAGCAAATTTACTGTTTTGAATAGTTGTTGTTACAATTAGAGTTGTGCGCCACCGCCACGCTGACATTTTTGCATCGGTGCGCCGCCGTCCAAAATTTGTCACGCCGAAAATGTTGGCCGAAAATGTCATTTGGTCGAACAGTTAATTGACCGAATATGCCCTTTGGTTGAAATAGTCTTTTGGCAGAAAGCGCGGAAATGGACGAAATGGTTTTGCAGAAAGCGCCGATAGTGTCATTCGGCTCAATTGGTCATTTTGCATGAGCATGAGCATGATGACCGTGCATTTCGTAGTTGCTACTCCTTGATCGAGCAGAACAATCGCCATTGCACAGGGAACCAATGGATGGAAGCATGGGATTTGCTCTCCAACCTCAATGTGCACAGTCCGAGAGCTCTAGTATTTTGGATAGTCGATAACGGCGCTGGCCACGTCCTCACGGTCATCGGGGATGGGAAGGTATTGATGATGCAGTCCACTCGCCCACTGCAAGCCGAGAACACCTCTGCACTCGCCACGAGCTCCTTCGGAATTTTATTGGAATCTTGGGGTTAAGGTTTTATGGCAGAGGTTCGTCTTGGTTAACGGGTTGCCAATGTGATAGTTATGAAAGGGTGGTGTAGTATTCTAATTGGATGCCGAAACGAACGTTTTTCGCTCATTTCGAATTCTAACAGTAACCTGTCAGAACTAATCAAGTTGTAGGTATAGAGATAGAAGATGGAAACGGTATGAAAGCCCATTTCCAGCTCTAGCGATTGCTAGAACATGAGAAATATATGAAAAAATACAAAGTAGGAGAAATGGAACGGGCCTGGGATTGAACCCACGACGGAAAAATCTAATCGGCTTCCTTAGAGAATACTTTATTTTTTTTTTCCACAATATTCATTCGTTCATATTCCCAGATTTTCCACGGGAGATACTTTGAAGTTTCGAGAATCCTTTGGAATTACCAAGTGGAACTCTTCGGTTTGGAATTGTTTAGAATTTCTGCGAAAAATTGTTTGGATTGAGAATCTCATTAGAATATTCAGAAGTAGTTGTTCCGAATTTCCACAGGAAAATATTGAGAATATCCGCGATAAGTTCATGTTGAGTTTCTGTTGAGTACTCCTAAAAATGTTCACAGTAAAATCTTCAATTGTAGGAGCTGGAGTAACTAGCAGAATGCTTCAACGTTGACTTTCTCAATCTAGATTAATTAAAACGACTACTTTAATATATGCAACGTTAAAACAGAAAATTCTTTTGAATATCCGCGGAAGACTCTGTGGAATTTTCACGAGAAATTTTCCTAAATATCCGCGGAAAATTCTTCAAAGTTTCCACAGAAGATTGTTTAAAATTTAGATTTCAAAATAAAAAATGGTTTTTAGCTCGAAATTTTTAAGGATTTTCTTTGGATTTCTACTGGAAATTCTTCGCATTGTCCATAAGAAATTCTTGGGAAATTTGATTGGCCGAAAGCACCAGACGGCAGAACTGGTAATTTGGCCGAAAAAGCAGTTTGCTCTATCAAGTCGTCTGACCGAAAATGTTATTTGGTATACTGCCAAATGTTAATTACTCAATGGATAATATGGTCGAAAATGGCTACTCGTTTGGCGAAGTAATCTTTTTTAAAATGACAATTGAACAAAATTCCGTAATCAGTCGATACTGGCCTTTAAGCCAAAAGCTATCTAGCCAAATTCCATTGAGCCGAGCCGAACTGAACGTTTATCCTCAACTGTTAGCAGGTCGAAAATGTAATTTGGCCGGAAGCTACATACAGCCGAAAGGAACAATCAGCCGAAAATGTTGTTTGCCCTAACAGGTCATCTGACTGAAAATGCTATTTAGCGGAAAAAGTCGTTTGACCTAATAGATACCAAAAATGTAATCTAGTAAGAATGTTTATTTGGCAGAAAGAGCCATTTGGCCCAAAATGTCCTCCCCGCCAAACAACCATTTCGGCCAAATGGCATTTTCTTCGAAAAGGGTCGTTCGGCTGAATTGATCATTTTGCTACGAAGTCATTAATCCGAATAGGTTATTTGGCCGAAAATGCCGTTTGGTCGAAAGGGTTGTTTTGCAGAAAGGATATTTTCGGGCTGAATAGCTCTTTCTAGCGAATGACGTTGGATAACTGCAACGCATTCTAGACGGTTGTCAGCTGACGTCAGATGCAATAAAAGTGCATCGTTTTGAAGTTCAGCGGTCCGATATCTGCAAAACTGTTGCAACTATCGAATTGCATTTGAAAAGCATTACAATTAAGTGACTTGCAGTTATCGAACGTCTACTGTACAAAGAATTCCACTTAAAAAAATCAAAGAAATTCCTTAAAAATTCCGAGCAATTTTCCGTTGAAATCCAAAGTATTTATTATTGAAATCTACATTTTGAACAACCTTTTTTAAAGAAATTCCAGAAAATTTTGCTTGGCAACTGCATAGAGTCTCCCACGGATATTCTGAAGAATTTTCTATTTTAACCATGGCCATGGCAAACTAGCTACCTTAATTATTCTAGACTGTGCAAACCAAAGCTAAAATACCCATTCTACTAGCCCCACTCTTCTACAATTATGAAAATTATTTTGCCTAAATTTCGAAAAATATTCAACAGAACTCAGCAAGAATTTTCCGTAGATATTCCGAACATTTTCGTGTAGAAATTTGGAACAATTTCTCATGTAAATTCTTCTATGGGTTTTTCAAAGAGCCTCTGTTGGTAATTCCAAAAAAATATCGAAACTGCAAAGTAATTCCTGTGGAAAATCCGAAAATAATTTCCAAATGAATATTTTGGAGAAACCTCAATATTTTTTCGAAGAAGCTCATTAGATTGTTTAGGCGAAATTCGAAAGATTCTTCCGTGAATGTCTTGAAAACTCCGAAAACGCCGTTGCCGTGACCAACGTCGCCGCCGCCGAATATCGGACCGGCGCACACCTCTAGTTACAATACAATGTATTGTTTCTCTATAATATTTTTATTCGGGTAGGAATTTTATTCGAGAAATCAATCAGGGATTGCTCTGTAAATTCTTTCCAGTATTCCTTCGGAAATTCTTCAGTAATGTATTAAAAAAAATATACTAACAATTTTTCAAAGCAATTTCTGGAGGAACTTCTGAAGCAATTTCTGGATCAATTTGCAAAGCAATTTTCGGAGGATTTTCCAAAGTAATCATTAAATAATTCCTAACTTTCTGAATTATTCCAGGAGGAATAACCAAGATGAGTCTCACACAGAATTCCTGGAGATTTCCGAATTGATTTCTAAGGAAATCCTAAAGGAGGACCTGAAGAGATTTTTGAAAAAAAAAAATCTAAAGAAATTTGTGAAGGATTTTGTCTAAAGGAATTTTCGACGGTATTCCCGACTGAATTCCAAATGGATTTTTCGAAAAAAAATCGTAAAAGAATTTCCAAAGAATTCCTTAGAAGGATTTCAAAATAAATTTCCCAATAAATTTCTAATAGATTTCTATGGGCTCGTACACTTATTACGTAAACATTTTTCCTCCTCCTCTATGTAATTTTATTTTGTTGACGATCATCTTGATTACAGTGCGGATCTGATGTATGTCGGTTCTGATTCATCGGTTAGCTGCGCCTGGGTGCCCGTGCCGATTGAAGTGTAACGAGTTTGGATGTATCCTCCTATTCAAACAGAAGAGTGTTTAATTGCTCGAAACGACGAAAAACATGCAAGACACGTAGCTTTGTGTAGGGATTCCTTAACCCCTACGCAATACATTAAAAATACATTAAAATTGACGAACAGGAACTTGATTCGACCTTGGATGGACCAGACATCAACGGGGTGGACAGCAGACATTCGGACGAGCGACAGCATGGCGGATGGACTTGACTATGGAGTACAAACATTCTCTGAGCTTTTTGATTATATTTTATAAAACAAAAACTTAACTGGGACGCGGAGATCCGAAGGCCTCCGCAGCACCACCATGCGCCTGCTGGAGAAGGAGTTAATCCTCCTCGTGAGTTGACGTGGACGGAGTGTCGTCGTCGAGAATTGGTAGGACACACACTTTGGAAATCGCCCGTAGGAAGTCTCCGTCCTTCGTGCGAACTGTGACAACACGGATGCTGCCGTCTTTACCCGGGTGGATCTCACTGACACTACCCATTCGCCACCTGAGAGGTGCTAAGTTGTCCTCACGTAGTAGTACCATATGGTTCCGACGAGAATGTTGTTCCGTTGTCTGGTCCAAGCTCGTCAAATATTGTGTTGACCAATGATTCCAGAAACGTTGTAAAAAGTACTGAACTCTCTGCCATCTTGAAAGCCGTGAGTTACTGAGATCTTGCAGAGATGGTTCTGGCATTGGTGTGAGTGACTTACCCGCAATAAAGTGACCCGGTATCAGTAAATCCAAGTCGTCTGCGTCGTTTAAAAGTGTCGTAATTGGCCTCGAGTTGAGGCAAGCTTCAATTTGTGCCACCAAGGTAGCCATTTCGTCGACTAAGAGTACGGTGGCTACAACAGTGCGTTTAAGATGATCTTTCATCGACTTCACGTCGCCTTCCCAAAGTCCACTGAAGTTGGGGGATTTTTCCGGGATGAATTGGAAGTTGATGTTCTCCCATAAAGCTTCTTCAGTCACTTGGTCGTTGAACAACTTTCGAAGATAGTCTAACTCGTGTCGGGCATCAACGTGCAGGGTTTTCTTGTAATAGTAATCCGCAAGGAGGGTCGAAAGAGGATGCTGATTGTCCAGGACTATAAGGTGCTTTCGACCGGCTGAAATCTTAGAGTAAAATCAGGAGTGATTCAGTCTCATTCCAAATTTTCGACCACTATTCTAGTTTGAATCTGGAGCCAAATAGAACAAACTCGCTGGTTTCCCCAGCAGTGTTCTATTCATGTTTTTCAAATTTTCAATTAAATGAAATCATCATGTTGGCGCCAAGAAAGGCGCCGTAATTGCAAAGTGGATTGATCCGTAGATAAAATGACGCATTCATACACCAAAACAATTGGAAAATATTTGAATCTCGTGATTCAATCGTGGTTCAAATCTGCAGAAAATAGAATGGAGCGTTATACCAGTTTTATTTTTTTGACATTTGACTGGTATAAAAAATGAATCTAGAACAGCTGCTGGGAAAATGAATGTTTCAGATTCATATTCAAACTGACAGCCCCGAACGATTTGAATCACTGCTGATTTGACCCTTAGCGTTTCGAAGCCGGCTGCCGACGAGGATTAAACCGTTTACCAAACGAGGGCATAGTTGCTTTAACCTTTAACCGTCCCCAACGTCTGTTTTTAAGGGCTTTCAAAAATATAAACTGCTGAAAAATTGTCATTTCTTGACCGATTCTTTCGCAACAAGTTGCATTACATCCGGATGGATCCCAATTTTTGATTTATACTAGTTTCGAGGCTATCCACAGTACGATTCCAGAATTATTCCAGATTCCGTTAAGGTCAGTTGTCCCCGAAATAAGTGGCCATTAACAATTTTAGGTCAAAACAGGTCGTGCGACACCTCAAACTTAATGAAATTACTCAAATTACTCCGGAAAGTAATCCACAAATTCCTCTGAAAATCGTTCGAAAATCTTTCTCATCTAATTGTAATTTCTCCTTATCTAGAAACCCCTCACTTAATTTGTTTTTTTAGGAAATTCAAGAGGAAATTCCTTGAAGATTTCTTTTCTTCTCCAATTTTTCCTTCTAGACATTTCTTTGGCTATTCTTCCAGAAAAAACCTCCGGCATTTGCTTCAGGAATACATTCGAGAGTTCCTTCAAGAATACAAACGGAATTTTCCTTAAAAAATTCCGCTAAAAGTTTCTTCAGAAATTTATGACGGAAATCCTCCGATTTCGCTCCACAATTTCACTTGTAAATCTATAAGAAATTCCTTCTGAAATTCTTCTAAAAATTTCTCCGAGCATTCCTCCAGGAACTCTTCCTTTAATTCCTCCAGGATAACTTTCAGGAGTTTTTCCGGCAATACCTCCATAAATTTAATAGCGAAATCCTCTAGGATTTCATTCTGGAATTCTTTCCGCTATTACTTCAGAATATCCTTCAAGAATTCATATAAAAATTTCATTAGAAATTTATCCAGGAATTCGTATTTATATTTCCTATATATTTCCTCGGAAATTCTTCCAGGTATTTTCCTGGGGATTGCTTCAGGTACTTCTCCAGGAATTCCTTCAGGAATTTCTCCCGAAATTTTTCCACGGAATTATCCTGGAATGCTTCACTCCAGAATATCATTCGGATATTAATTTGAGAGTTCCTGCAAGATATCTTTCAAGAGTTCTTCCAAGTATTTCTTCAGAACTATCTCCGGGAATTCATCCGGTAATTTCTTCAGCATTTCATCTGGGAATTTCTGCAATAATCTCTCCTGGTATTTTTCGGGAATTCCTTCAAATATTTATCCAGAAATTCCTTCATGAACTTCTCCAAGAATTAGTTCAGGACTTCCTTGTGAGAATTCTTCCGGAAGTGCTTGTGGGACCTCCTCCAGGAGTTTTTCCAAGAGTTCCTCTGGGAATCCCTCCAAGAACTTCACAGGGAAATCCAGGAGGATATATGGCAGGAATTTCACGGGAAATGGGATTTCGGAAGTTCCTCTAGAAATTCAACTCCGGGTATTCCAACGACTGTTCCTCTGAAAATTTCTCCGGGAGTTTCAGCAGTAGCTTCTCCGGGAATTCATTCAGGCTTTTTTTTTTAGAATTTATCTACAAAATCCTCCAGAAGTTCATCGGAGAATTTCTCTGGGAGTTGCTCTAGGAGATCTTTTGAAAACTCATCCAGGAGTTCCTCCTGGAATTCTTACGGAAGTTCATTTGGGAGTACATCCAAGAGTTCTTACGAGAGTTACTTTAGAAATTCTTCCTGTAGTTCTTTAAGAAATTCCTCCAGAAGTTCCACCGGAAGTTCCTCCGAAAAATCCTCTGATAATTTCTCCGGAAATTCCTCCAGAAATTCCTCCAGGAGCTTCTCCGGAAATTACTCCAGGAAGTCCTTCTTAGAGGAACACTCGGGGGAACTACCGTAGAAACTTCCGGAGGAATGCTCATAGAAACTGCCGGTGGATCTCCCGAAGGAATTCTCGTAGTAACTGCCGAAAGAGCTCCCTGAAGAGCTCCCGGAGGAATTTCAGGAGGAACTCCTAGCAGAATTTCTAGAGGGACTCCCAGAGAAACTATTGGAAGAACTTTGGGAGGAATTTCCAGCTAAATTTCTCAAGAAGGACTAAATGATTTCCTGAAAAAAGCCTGCATGATTTCCTGGAAGAGCTACTGGTGGAACTCCCGGAGGCATTCTTGAAATAACTTCCGGAGGAATTTCTGAAAAAACTCCCGGGAGAATTTTCAAATGAACCCCCGAAGGAACTGCCAGTGAAACTACCAGAAGAATGCTCGAAAAAATTCTTGGATAATTCATCTTATACACAAATCTCGTCTAGCTGAAACCTTTCTAGGGGTATGTAGCTGAGCTGGATCATCATCATCATCAGAGGACCTCCCGGAGATTACCTTCAGGAGCTCCCAGAGAAATTCTCGGTGGAGCTTCTGGAGGATTTTCTATGAAAAATTCCTGAAGAAGGCTGAATGAATTCCATAAAGAAAGCTTGAATGAACTCCCGGAGGAAATTCTGGAGAAACTCCCGGAAGAGGAACCCCCGTAGGATCTGCCGATAGAACTACCGGAATAATTCTCGGAGAAAATCCTGCAGGAACTCTTTGAGGAACTGCCGGTGGAATTCCCGGAGGAACTGCAGGAGGAATTTTCAGAAAAACTCCTGGAGGATGTCCCAGTAGAAATCTTGAAGTTTCCACCGGAATTCTATCGGAATTCTTTGGGAATTAATCTGGGAATTCCTCCGAAAATTCCATTGTTGATTTCATTTACGGTATAATTTCTGTATAAATTTTCGGTGGAATTCTTGGGTCTCTGGCAGGCTTGTAAAATGTCATCTGCATGTCATTTTACTAATTTGTTCATAACTTTCTTTAGAAACCAAATTTATTCCAAAATTTTAACGCTTGAGTAGGGCTATATTTTTGTCCAAGAGTACATTGCTCTAAATATAACATCTGAGGCTGGAGAGTGAAAACTCTCCAAAATGTCACGTGTCATTTGACATAATGTCATTTGAATGACATTTTGCCTCCCACGCCCCAGATTACATATTTACAGCAATGTCTTGTAAGACAAAGTTGTAGGCACATTTAAGCGCTATAAGTTCGTCATACATCATGAATTGATAGATACCTTCTGGAAAAAGTTCTGGGAAAATTATACAAACGAATGTAAATGACATTTTACAACACTGGCTCTGGATTGTGCCCCTGTCATAAGACGAGTTTATACAATCCCATTGAATTCCACCACTTAATTGTATCTTGACAGATACGTATTTCGACCTCAACAGTAAGGCCGTCTTCAGTGTCTCGTACTTGACTCGACTTATGTGGTCTTGTGACCGATGTGGTCCGACTGAATCCGAGTGGGCCAGGAACCCTAAAAATATCATTCTCATCATTGCTTTATGAAATCATGAAGTTTGAGGTGTCGCACGACCTATTTTGAATCAATTTAGAAAATGGCCATTCCGTAGGACCTCCGTATTGTGGCCGGAATGGATTCGAGTGGGCCAGGAACCCTAAAAATATCATTCTCATCATTGTTTTGTAAAACCATGAAGTTTGACATACGACATTTTTTGAATCAATTTAGAAAATGGCCATTCCGGTGATCCCCGGATTGTGACCGATGTGGCCAGATTGAATCCGAGTGGGCAAGGAACCCTAAAAATATCATTCCCATCATTGCTTTGTGAAATCATGAAGTTTGAGGTGTCGCACGACCTGTTTTGACTTAAAATTGTAAATGGTCACTTATTCCGGGGACAACTGACCCCAACGGAATCTGAAATAATTCTGGAACCGTACTGTGGATAGCCTCGAAACTAGGATTTTTGAAAGCCCTTAAAACAGACGTTGGGGACGGAAAGGTTAAGCAAGACGTAGGTTTGACTTCTCCATTCTTACGTAAAGTGACAGATCTTCTGGAAAACTTTCTCTTTGGGCTAGGATCAGTTGCTGGTGTAAAGTTGCTTCTCTTCGCTAGTGTTTCGACAGTTGTGCACAAACCTCCGGACGAGGGATACGATACGAATCAAATTTTGAAGTGACGATCGAAGGCTGAAGATTGTGCTAGGTTCAATAACTTGAGCTGGAGCCGACACCGATGTGCGTTCCTCGAGCAACAGAGGATCTAGGTCCTCCTGATTTATGTTAGCCGTTGTCGGCCATAAGGTTTTGTCTAACCATAAACAAGGTGGTCCTTGCCACAACATTTGGAAATCCTTCAGCTGATGAGGATCCATTTCTCTTGATAGAACATCTTCCAAGCTGTCCATACCGGCTTTGTAATTCCAGATACCTCCACTATGATGTGCTGAATTTCAGACACCCTGCTGGACACGAAAATGTTCCAACGAGAGGGTGGCGCTGCGATCTAACACTAATTCAGTCGGTCCAAAAGTATGGCTGAACTGCGATCTTGAAACTCGACGGACAATGTTTTGCTTCCGAATGCGATCCAACGAGGTACAACAGAGTCAGACCTTCCAAACTTTCTCTGAATCCTGTCCACCATATTTGAAGCTCTTCAGGTAGAATATCGTTCCAGGAGCACTTTGTTCTCCAAAGATCTTGGAGAAATACCTGGGCTGAAATATGACTTGGCCTAATGCAGCGGTTCTCAACCTTTTTCTTGAGAGGTACCCCTTCGAACTTTTGCATGATTTGAGGTACCCCCTCTCGAAATCAGGCTTCCAATCCTCCTGGAAACATAATTCCGAGCCCTTTGAAAGGAAGCTTCTTTAAGCTTTTGAGTCCCTTTAGATTAGGCTTCCGCGTCTCTTTATTAGAAGCTTCTGAGCCTCTTGTAGACAGGCTGCCGAGCCTCTTGAAGGCGGTTTTCAAGCCACTTAAAAGGAAGCTTCCGTTGCATCTTGAAAGAACGCTTCTGAGCCTCTTGATAGTATGCTTCTAAGCAAATTGAAAGAAGAATCCTGAGCTTCTTGAAGCGAAGCTTCCGAGCCTCTTGAAATTAGACTGCCGAGCCTCTTGAAAGAAGGCTTCCGAACCACTTGAAAGTAGGCTTCCGAACATCTTGAAAAGAGGCTTCCGAACCACTTGAAAGTAGGCCTCCGAACATCTTGAAAAGAGGCTTCCGAGCCTCTCGGAAGGAGCCCTCCAATTCTCTTGGAAAAAGGCTTCAGAGCCTCTTGAAAGGAGACTTTTGAGCCTCTTGCAAGAAGGCTTCCAAGCCTCTTGAAAGGAGGTTTTTGAATAGCTAGAAAAGGAGGCTTTCGAGCCTCTAGAAAAGAAGGCTTCCAAGCTTCTTGGAAGGAGGCTTCCCAGCCTCTTGAAAGCATCCTTCAAAGCCTCTTGGAAAGAGGCTTCGGGGCCTCTTGAAAGGCACTTGAAAGGAGGCTTCCGAGCCTCTTGAGAGGAGCCTTCCGAGCCTCTTGAAAGGAGCCTTCCGAGCCTCTTGAAAGGAGGCTTCCGAGCCTCTTGAGAGGAGGCTTCCGAGCCTCTTCAGAGGAGGCTTACGAGCCTCTTGAGAAAGGGCTTCCGAGCCTCTTGAGAGGAGGCTTCCGAGCCTCTTCAGAGGAGGCTTCCGAGCCTCTTCTGAGGAGGCTTCCGAGCCTCTTCAGAGGAGGCTTCCGAGCCTCTTCAGAGGAGGCTTCCGAGCCTCTTTAGAGGAGGCTTCCGAGCCTCTTCAGAGGAGGCTTCCGAGCCTCTTCAGAGGAGGCTTCCGAGCCTCTTCAGAGGAGGCTTCCGAGCCTCTTCAGAGGAGGCTTTCGAGCCTCTTCAGAGGAGGCCTGAGCCACTTGAGAGGAGGCTTGAGCCTCTTGAGAGGAGGCTTCCTGAGCCTCTTCAAAGGAGGCTTCTGAACCTCTTCAGAGGAGGCTTCTGAGCCTCTTCAGAGGAGGCTTCCAGGCCTCTTCAGAGGAGGCCTGAGCCTCTTCAGAGGAAGCTTCCGAGCCTCTTCAGAGGAGGCTTCCGAGTCTCTTCAGAGGAGGCTTCCGAGTCTCTTCAGAGGAGGCTTCCGAGCCTCTTCAGAGGAGGCTTCCGAGCCTCTTCAGAGGAGGCTTCCGAGCCTCTTCAGAGGAGGCTTCCGAGCCTCTTCAGAGGAGGCTTCCGAGCCTCTTCAGAGGAGGCTTCCGAGCCTCTTCAGAGGAGGCTTCCGAGCCTCTTCAGAGGAGGCTTCCGAGCCTCTTCAGAGGAGGCTTCCAGGCCTCTTCAGAGGAGGCTTCCGAGCCTCTTCAGAGGAGGCTCTGAGCCTCTTCAGAGGAGGCTTCCGAGCCTCTTGAGAGGAGGCTTCCTGAGCCTCTTGAGAGGAGGCTCTGAGTCTCTTGAGAGGAGGCTTCAGAGCCTCTTGAGAGGAGGCTTCCGAGCCTCTTGAGAGGAGGCTTCCGAGCCTCTTGAGAGGAGGCTTCCGAGCCTCTTGAGAGGAGGCTTCCGAGCCTCTTGAGAGGAGGCTTCCGAGCCTCTTGAGAGGAGGCTTCCGAGCCTCTTGGGAGGAGGCTCTCGAGCCTGCTGGTTGTGGTAGGCAATATTCAATTTGGATTTATTGATCGCCTTACATATTATGTACAATATAAATTTTTGAAATAGAAAATACACAATTATCAAAACTTTATCAATGAGTTTTGATTGAAATTGTAATATGTCCGCCATTACGCATTTTTGTCCGAGGTACCCCTAGGGCCAGCGAAGGTACCCCCAGGGGTACATGTACCCCAGGTTGAGAACCGCTGGCCTAATGGATCGAAAAGCTTCGCGAAATCGAACAAAATGATCTTCTTGGTGATCTCAGTAGCAGGGTTCTGCTGAGGTACAGTAAATAGTAAAAATGTCCGAACGGGGTTACCATTTTGTTCCTAGGGTCTTAATTGTGGGGTTAGAGAGGTCGAGATCTGAACACGGTGTAATATGATCAAGCAATTCTCGAGAGTTGGAGCTCCATTTCTTCAAGGTGAGCCCAGCTGTGCTTAGAACATGGATCAAATCCAATCGGATTCTTCAAGACAGTGGCGGCAAGAAAGTTGTTCTTCTCAACCTCCGCCAACTTCTTCAGGCAACACGTAGCCAACAACGGTGCCGAAGACGTACGGTACGTGACTGTGGTCAGCATAAATATTCGCAGCGGCTTGGTAGAATCCTCTCTCCATACTATGCATTGGAGCGGATGATCCATCGGATGCATCTTGATCATCCTATACATTTTCTCAATGTCGGCTGTCATCGCATACTTTCTCAGACGGAAGCGTGGTGTTATGGCAGTAATGTCCTCCTGAACCACAGGACCCACCATGAGAGCTTCATTTAGTGAAACTCCAGACGTGCTTGCGCACGACGCATCAAACGAGAAACTGCTTCTTGGGTAGTTGAACAACGAGTCTGCCGGTAGAGTCTCTCGTCGTCGTTCCCTCGAAATGCGTTTCGCAAGCCGACTCTTCTAGTGACAATGACAAGAACGGCTCAAAGAACCGTTCAGTGATCTAGTAGTATTGGATAAAATACGATTGAAGACAATAATAATAATTTCTAACTTAGCGATACGATAACAGTGGTTGGCCAGCGCGAATCTTGAAAAAAATGTTTGAAGACGGATATTTCTGAATTCATTCTTTTCGATTCGAAGGAATTCCTGGAAGAATTTCCGAAGAAATTGTTGCGAAGGGATTCTTAGAGGGGGCTGCGAAATGGTGAGTTGACATCCGGGAAGGGGCGCCTAACATAGCTCTGGTCCTCACAAGTTCCAATACTCACGCTTCCACGGGTCCACCGATGACAATCGACCGCCAGCTAAGGGTTTGCGTACTTAGCTGGTAGTGTAGCCTGGGCACTTGTCCTTCTGACATCAACTAGAGTAAGAGGGTGCGTCATGTGGGATCTGGCTAGGATGTGGCGGGGTTCGACAGTGGGCTCTGTTGAACTTCTATAAAAAGCTGCATGTGTCCCCAAGCAGGCCCTATCAAAGCGACCGTGTGCCGCTCAATGCGCACTAGTCCTGGTGTTGGGAGGACTTTAAACAAATTGACCCGACTGACCGAGCGTCTGTTCACCAAGGAGGTGCGGCTCCAACAGCGTCTGTTCTGGCATTCAGCGGCTGAGTATGAAATACTAGTCTCCGGGAGCTATACCTAAGATGGCAGCCCCATCCGGTGGATAGGGAACCCTTGGGCCAACAACCTACTGTTCCCGAAACATCAATTTGTTCGAGAATCAATAATGAAAAAAGAATACGGACTGATTTTTACGGCGACGACTCTTAGCGCGAAACAACGGACAAGAATAGGAACATGGAACGTTTTAACCCCTATCCCAGCAGGGTAAATTGGCACAACTTGCCAATGAGGCACGCCACATGAAGCTTGAGATCCTGGGACTGAGTGAAGTCCGTTGGCCAAACTTTGGAGAACACAGAACGCCGTCGGGACAAGTTCTGCTATACTCTGGTTTACGAGGTGAACACGCTCCCCGGCAACGCGGAGTTGGCTTCCTACTAAGCGCTCAGGCACACTCTGCGCTTATGAAGTGGGAACCTATAAGTGAAAGGATAATCGTTGCCAGATTTAGAACACGGGTCCGAAACCTTACTATAATCCAATGTTATGCGCCAGCCGATGCTGCCGATCTGCAAGACAAAGAGATCTTTTACAGTCAACTCAATGCCGTCGTAGATAGAATTCCGAAGGGTGATATCAAGATCTGTTTGGGCGACTTCAATGTGAAGATCGGATCCGACTCAAACCATGAGCGCATTATGGGACGCCATTGTCTCGGAGAAATGAGCGAAACGGAGAGCTGTTTGCAGAATTGAATTTGGTGGTAATAACGACATGGTGATCAGGATCGCTCTTCCCTCATCGACTGGTTCACAAGGTCACGTGGGTCTCCCGTGACGGCTTTACAGAAAATCAAATCGACCATACCTGCATCAGCCGAAATGGAACGGAGCCTTCTTGATGTATGGAACGTAGTGCCGATATCGCGTCTGATCATCACCTCCTCATCGGCGAAATACGCCTACGCATTGCGCGGATTCGTCGGCAGGAGGAAAAAATTGGACGACGATTCAACACACGCCGACTGGAAGATGCCACGGTGAAACGGTTCTTCGTTGAAGAACTGGAGACGCGTGCTGCAGATATTCCGGAAGGTGGCAGCGTGGAAGACCAATGGACCGCCATCAAGAATACCTTCATCGCCACCAGCGAGAACAATCTGGATGAACTACACCCAGAGAAAACAATGGATCACCGATGAGACCTGGAGGAAGATAGAGGAGCGAAGAAGAAGCCAAAGCCGCGATGAGCGATCAAAACCAGAGGAGCCAAAGTTCTAGCCCGCCAACGATACGCGGCTCTTGAGAAGAAGTAAAACGCTCATGTCGACGGACAAGCGAGCGTGGGCAGACTCTCTGGCCGACGAAGGAGAGAGCCGCCGCAACCAGGGACATTCGCCTCCTCTACGATATCTCACGACGCAGCGGGGGCGAATGAATGCAACGATGCCTGTGAAAAAGCGAATGATCAGTTATTGACCGACCGGCTGACCAGCTGAAACGCTGGTTCGAGCACTTCGAACAACTTTTTCAAGTGCCAGCCAGGCCATCACCACCTCGGCATGATCTGCCTAGGATCCGACGTATAACACGCGTCAATACCGAAGCTCCATCACTGCTAGAGATTCAAACAGCCATCCAAAGCATGAAATCGAATAAAGCCCCAGGGGTCGACCGCATATCAGCCGAGATGCTCAAAGCTGACCCCATGACATCCGCTCAACTACTGCATCGTTTATTTCATAATATCTGGGACACCGCAACTTTCCGGTCGACTGGATGCAAGGTATCTTAGTAAAGGTGCCCAAAAGGGTGACCTGACTGTATGCGATAACTGGCGAGGGCATTATGTTGCTGTGTACCGTTCTCAAAAGTTCTGTGCAAAAATTATCCCTAGCCCGGATTCAGGAAGATCGATGCGACTCTCCGGCGGCAGCAAGCCAGATTCCGTGCCGGAAGATCCTGTGTGGATCATATTGTCACGCTCCGCATCATTCTGGAACAGGTCAACGAATTCCAAGAGTCCCTTTACTCGGTACTCATTGACTACGAAAAACTTTCAACCGTCTCAATCACTAGAATATGTGGGGCGCCCTGAGACGCACGGGGGTTCCTGAGAAAATCATCGGCCTCATCGAAGCACAGTACGAGGCCTTTTCGTGTGAGTGCTGCACAATGGGGTCCTGTCCGACCCTATCCGGGTCAGCTGGTGTGAGGCAAGGATGTATCCTATCACCGTTACTGTTCCTCATCGTAATCGATGAGATTCTGGTAGGTGCGATTGACCGTGAACCAAACCGCGGGCTGTTATGGCAGCCTATAACCATGGAGCATCTAAACGACTTCGAATTGGCTGATGACGTTGCACTCCTCGCGCAACGGCGCTCTGATATGCGAAGAGTAAGCTCAACGACCTTGCCGAGCGCTCCTCTTCGGCAGGTTTTAGTCATCAAGGTCAACAAAACCAAATCGTTGGATAAACACGGCGACTCCTTCCAGTTTCACAGTAGCCGGGCAACCAGTGGAGAATGTTGAAAGCTTCAATATCTTGGTAGCCAAATGGCGTCGGACGGCGGTACCAAGATCGACATAGGCGCACGGATCAAGAAAGCAAGGCTGCCTTTGCGAGTTTAAGAAATATCTGGAAAACAGGCAGATAAGTAGACGCACCAAAATACGAATTTTCAACTCTAACGTGAAATCTGTGCTTATACGCTAGCGAAACATGGTGTATATCAGTGGAGAACACTCAATGGCTGCAGGTGTTCATTAACAGATGCCTGCAGTATATAACTCGGGCCTGGTGGCCTCACAACTGGATCTCAAACAATGAGCTCCATCGTCGTTGTCACCAGAGGCCGATAGCAACAGAATTTCGGGATCGAAGTGGGGCTGGTCGGCCACACTCTACGTAGAGCAGAAACGGAAATCTGTAAACAAGCATTAGACTGGAACCCAGCGGGACATCGCAGCAGAGGCAGACCCAGAGGCTCATGGCGGCGAAGCCTCAATGAAGAAATAAAAGAAGTCGACTGAAATCTAACCTGGCAACAGGTTAAAGCGATAGCCGGGCAACGCTCAGGATGGAGATCTTTCAAGTCGGCCCTTTGCACCACCGGAGGTGTACAGGATCCGTAAGTAAAGTAAGTAAGATTCTTAGAGGATGTGGTTAGGGCTCCAATGCATGACCACCTGGAAAATCAGGTAATTTTGTTTTTACAGATGAGTAGACAACCTAGTGCAGGAATTTGACTTGAACTAAACCTAACCTAATTAATACAATAGTACTAGGTGCTGATTGTAACAATTTGTGTCTAAAATTTATTACAGTGTCTCAATATTAGAAATTCTATGAAGTTCATTGGTACAGTAGCAGGAAGGCAACTTCGGAATCGATTTCAAAATTTTATTTTGAATCCTCTGAAGTTCCTTCCTCCTAGTATCACTGCAACTAATCCAAAGTGGCACATGGCTGGTCTGAAAATGTGTTTGTGAACTAACATTTTTTCCTAAGAGTCTACGTAGCATATTCGTTGGAAACGCCTTCAATAAGTCCTAATATACCATCACTATACCAATTGATCGGTAACCACATTCAAAGTGACAATATATGTGTATAAGTTTTTAAATAAGAAGCTCTTGGCCTATGTAGGAAAATCAAAAGCCGATTTTTTTAAGCATTCGGGAAAATTTTCTATTTTTACAAAAGTAACCAGATTTTTCTGAAATCTACTACGAATGATACGAATGCTTCGTCGCCCTTTGGCGTAAAGGTTCGTGTCATCTGCAAACAACGATTTTTGACACCCTGGTAATTAGGTAAGACATTGCAGGTAATCTATCCGATTTCCTATTCTGATAGTTTTCCTATAGTGAGCGATCTGATAAAAAATTTCAATTTATTGACGTATAGAGGAAAATTAAAATTCATCAATTCTACGTTCAAACTGTAATACGTCAATTAAATGTAATACGTCTTTTCATGGGCCACTTCCTATACCAAAAAATGAAGTGCCGGCCAAGGTTTCACGAAACTGCATCGTTCAATTCTCCATTTAAAACCGTTCAATTATCAGTAATGGATAATGATCAGGTACACTAACCAAACCAACCTAACTCAGTGATTGAAAAAGGTTATATAGGGCACCTCAACTGAGGTGCCCTCAATGGTATAAATCTAATTGAATAATTTGTTCTTCTTTTTCTATCATGTTCATTGAGGTCTTCCTACCTATTTACAATTAGTTGCAGATGTACTCACCAAGGTCACACCAAACCTTACCAACAAACCCAACAATTACAATTAGAGTTATTCGTCCATCACCGCCGGTGCAACCCATTCAAAACCTATTGACTTATTTCGCCGATTGTGATGACTTTGCACCGTCAAATATTCCGATCGAAGCGATCGATGATGATCATATTTATTTCGAAGTATCCATCACCATCGAATGTCTATTGCCAAGCCGATTGGCCCCTAATCGTAATACGCATGCTATCGATCAGAGACTCAGACCACGTCCAACCAGGATCGCTGACTTGGGGCACCATTTTTTGTACCGCAAAAGTTGCGATCATGCGCCGGCACGCACGCACGCTGGCTGGCTGTAACTTCCGGCCTTCACATGACGACGGTGGCGATCATGGTGCGTTGAATGGAATCATCAATCGCCGATTTAAACACTTAACCCATTTTCGTATTAGAAATTTCATTCGGAACGCTTTGATGCGTGAATGATAGATCAACCAATTATAGCTCCATTTAACACCTTCTGCCTCTTCTCGTCCGTGCATCGGATTCTCAGCAAATGCTCCGGCGATGCTTATGGTTGAAGACTCGATCACCTCCATTAGTTGTAGACTGAACTGCTAGGGAAGCAAAAAATAGGAAGAGATTGTGACGACACGATCGAACAAGCAGCGCAGCGGTTTGCCCCCCACTGTCTCGAGACCAGATCGACGAGAATTTCAAATGAGCGCCTCCGTATATCTACTCGCCTATTCAAAGTTGATTGTGACTGGGTCTGAAGGCGCGATAATGGCGCGTCAGTCCATCGATTGCGCAGCCTGTTTTGGTGACTGATCTAGAACGCGAGCCAGGGTGAGTGTGAATGTGGTCGACCTTGAAACAGGTGCGATCTGGCTGATGTACTTCGGTGGAATCGCTGGCTAATGGGATGTTGCATTGCTGGGTCGAGGAGGAGGGGACTCGGTCCGGTGAACTAATGGACGGGATTATTGGATGTTTTTCGATTTGATGGTCGATACATTTCTGTTCCTGGTAACTGGTATTTTATTCAATAAGTAATGGAACGATAGCATTGATGGTGAATAGAAAATAATTCATTTGAAACCACATTCCAGAGTATGTGTACACACTTAAAATAAATCGCAGATTTCTATGAAATTTCATCGAAATCTCAACAGCAGAACTGTTCGGTAATTTTTTTACAGATTTTTTTGGTGGTTTTGACAGTTGAACAAAGGAAAATACCGCAGAAAATCGGTGAAATAATTACCGAACAAATCTGCTGTTGAGATTTCGGTGAATTGAAGCAAAATTCACCGGAATCTGTGATATGATTTAAGTGTGTAAGAAAGTCTTGAACAATCTGATATCAACGCTTGCTCAAATCATTAGATAATTTAGGACTTCATATAAACTACTGGTTGAACATAAAAGTAATACTTTCTTGAATTGGATAGGGGAAGTGCACCGGTTTTGGCCAACTTAGTGCCTAATTTGGCCAACCCTAAAAAATACATATTTTTCCAAAATAATCGATCAGTTGAAAGCAGCGTTGAATCGTGAGGGATATACCTCTTGTTGGAACTAATAAAACCCTCGCGAATTGCTTTATTTTTGGAGTTATTCGCAAAATTGGCCAAATTAGAAACATGGCCAAAACCGGTACAGTTCCCCTACGTATAAAAATTACATGGTATGTAGAACTGTGTGCTTGTATTAAAATTTTCGGAGCAGGCGCTTGTCGTAATTTCTCTCGATGACGGCGACGTTTTCAACGAAATGCTTATAATGCTTTTAGCTGGTAGCGTACCGATTTTTTTTGGAGTCCCGTTGTGGGATATTGTGTAAAAAGACAGCATTCTATACATATAATCGAAAGCGGAAGCATGAGCATCAATTCTTGAAAAACCAATTGAAAGGTTCCTACAGTTGTATAACGGGCAGCATGCAATCAACTTTAAGTTACGATTTTTAGCATCAGATATTTTATAATCACAGACGCTATCCAAAATCCTTCAAAATAGATTATTCAAAACAAAATTAGATTTTTGAATCCGCAAATAAAGCTTTATTTTAGTGTATACAACAAACTATAGCATCAAAAACTACTAAAGATTATACCTCATATTCTGCTTGACGGAATCAGCCGGTACAGTTTCCCGCCATTCTAGTTGGTCTTCTTCAGATGTTACAGATGTTACATGATCGGGTTATTACGGGACACATGATTCCAATATCTTATAAATTATAAGGCTACATGTGTAGCCCTAAATGGCCGGAACAAAGTTTTGACAGCGACTCTCCGTGGATGCGTGTGCACGCCGCAGAGGTCTGACTAGGAGAGGAAAAGTCATGGCTTGCTGCTCGCCGATTGACACGCTGATATGTGAATCTATTAACACACGCTGAAGGCATTTTACTCAAACCCCGCACTACACTGTACTACTTTCACAGTTCTTGTGTTTGGTTTGTAGCGTGCTTGGGTTGGGTCGTCGACACTTTTTGAACGTTCTCTCAATCGCCATGGCAACTGGTGGTCTAGATGAACTATCCGATTGTAATCCTGCCTCGTACGCCTCACTACGTGTCGTGTCCATACATTTTTGCATATCTGACTAGTTCCTGGTTCCACATCACCCTAAGAAGCTGGAGTTGTACGATTTGTGTGTGGTCGCCAGGGCAATACTCGCACAACCGGACTGTTTTCAACTAATCGAACATGAAACCGGATGATCGACACGCCTTACAACTGTCGCATATTCAATAATACTTCATGTTCAACGGCCGGATGTGACATGAACTTGAAATAATTGTCAATGCTCCCGTAGTAGTCGGCGTCATCGAGTATCAAGTAGAGTAAGGAGTTGAGCAGCTCGCACTACAGCCTACATCTCCTCACCCATATACAGGTAGTAGTCGGCATCTGTCCACCGGTGTATTGGCATTACTGAACTCTGCACCAATCTCGAAAGTTTCCAACTACCGATATCAAGTTTTCCACAGTTTAGACGAGGATACATCTCGTGGAAAATACCTGAGATGCTCCCAGCGAATATTCACAGATTCGTTCCTGTGCCGAAGCAAAGATTCACTCCATGGGAATTAGAACAATTCAAGACAAAATTTTCAAAACGACTTATCTGCTTTTGTAAACAATGATTCAAACGTCGGTTTGACGAATCTGATAGCACTTCGACGCAAACCAACGCCATCAACAGGTAGCCGAATCCTTCACCTACCTATTGATAGTGTTGGTTTGCGTGGGAGTGCTATAAGATTCGTCAAATCGACGTTCGAACCTTTGTTTACAAAAGCAGATAAGTCGTTTTGAAAATGTTGTCTTGAATTTTATCAATTGTGGTAAATCTGGGTGAGATGCCGCGGCGGTATAGATGCCGCACTTCAGAGATCTGATAGAACCAGGAGGGTGAAACGCCTGTCATTCGCGGAACAATGGCACTCTACCCAACATCGTTTTTGGTACTTTTGATTTTGGTACCCAGTTTCTGGGTGGTATACCCTAATTCAGCTGCTCGTTTTGGGTGAGTGGCTCGTATGTAGTTAGTGCTAATTATCGGCAATTAAATTTTCCTGACGAAAACTAGCAATTAGTTGAGATTTATCGAGTCTTTTGTATTTGTATAGCTATTTTATGTCGAAAAATAGCACGTCGATACCTCGGAAGCTTTCTTATTATGAATTAAACGAAATAAAAACAAAAACGCCATATTGAATGAATGGTGGTTAGGCGAATTAGCCACCTCTTCAGTCCCCTGGATAGAACAGACTTGATTTTTTGGCGCAAATGTATGTGAAAGTGTGTCTTTTGTAGCAAAAACAAAAACATAAGTAGTAACCGGCTTATGAGCCAAAAACATTCATACGTTACACCCTTTTATTTATGCCGCTGAGGCCAAATAATTTCTAACGCTATTTTGAATAAAGATTTTTCGTATGGTTTCGCGAATAAATTTTACGAGCCCACATGTTTATTTCATTATTTGATCGTCTACGCGTAACAAATATTTAGCTACTTTTTATTGTATATTTTATGCTAATTTGAAGATAATAATAATTTTTTGAAAAATTCAAATATTTTTTCTCAATACAATTAATTTATTACGCGTAACAATTTCTCGAAGGACCCCCACCCCCTATATTTTGCGTAACAAATCGTAACAAATATTAAACAACCCCCCACCCCCTATTGCGTTACGTAATATTTGAACAGACCCTATGTGAAAGTGTGTCTTTTGTAGCGAAAACAAAAACATAAGTAGTAACTGCTCATTTTTATCAGCCAAAAAAGTAATATGAATGTTACACCCTTTTATTTATGCCGCGGAGACCGACAAATTTCTAACGCTATTTTGAATAAAGATTTTTCGTATGGTTTCGCGAATAAATTTTACGAGCCCACATGTTTATTTCATTATTTGGATCCTCTAAAACGCTTGTAGGTTATGTTTTTAGAAAGTTTACGTTTGCGCCTATCCCTTGTAATCGGTATAGATGTTTACAATGGATCAATCGCCGCGAAATTGCTGGTGGGGATTCTCATCGATTTGTTTTCGGCGAAAAATGACAAAACAAAACTTTGCCAGACTGTCCGGACGTTTCGACCAGTAACTTCGACCATCTTCTGCGGACAAATCTTCCAGTCACTTATTTTCTAACAGACAGCCATTACTACTTGGCTGTCTAGTAATGGCTGTCTGTTAGAAAATAAGTGACTGGAATATTTGTCCGCGGAAGATGGTCGAAGGCCAGTAAATCGACCGAAACGTCCGGACAGTCTGGCAAAGTTTTGTTTTGTCATTTTTCGCCGAAAACAAATCGATGAGAATCCCCACCTATAATCGGTATAGATGCCGCAAAAAAATCAGGGTGATATGCCGCACCTACCTACTATCAGCACTTTAATGAGATATTATTTTTAAGTGGGAAAATCATGTGAAATACGAAGACCAAGATATTGCAAGGGATTAGGAGGAGAATTCTGCCCAGAAAATTCAGACGTCCTAGGATATTTGTTCCTTTCTTAATAACATGCTCCAAAATTAAAGATATTTGCACAAGAAACGATTTCGATTTAAACTCTGTCGTTATTTATTATTATCATGCGCGCACACTACTGAAAATATCACAATAATGAGAAAGAGATCAATTTGCGCCCCAATCCTTCGTTTTTGATTGATATTAATATGGGTACATGATATAAAATAATAGAGCAGATACAATACTAAAGAAAACCAGGAACGAAAAAACATTGCTTCGAAGAATATAAGGCCATTTTAAAATGTTAGACAAGTTTGGAAAGGTCGTGAATATAGACAAAGGAAATATGTGCAATTTTTGACGATTTGTGTAATTGATTGCGGGAGAAAACCTACAAAATAAAACCTATTAATGACTAATATCCTCGACTGTGTATTGTTACACAGTAGAAATGAGAAATAGTTCACGCGATAAATTTGTTTGTTTTTGGGTTGAAATACAAATATAAATGATTATGCTTTGCTGAAAAAATATCGTTTATCGCAAAACCAAATTTCTAATCTCAAAACCCTGAGGTGTGGCATCTCACCCGGATTTGACTTTTTTTGTATCGTAAATAGTACAGTTCGATTTTTTGTTTGTTTCGCAAATGACCTCTACACTATGTAGTTGGATCCCTAAACTATCAAAAACAATAATTAGAGTTCCATTTTAACGGTTTGTTTCGAAAAAATGTCGATTTTTAAAAGAGTGTGGCATCTCACCTTTACAGGATTTACAGGAATTCTGTTTTCATATTTTTTTTTCGGACGTATTTTTAAATGTGCGTTTACCAGTTAAAATGATTAAAACGACAGGTCATATGAAAGAAAAGAATGAAAATCATTTAGCAGTTTTGTTAAATAAGATTATCAGCATCTGTTTCGAACAACAACTTTCGAACAACTTTTTTTTGTTGAAATTAGTAGAGCTTTGGTTATTTGTAGCGGAGTATTCATCACGGATTTTAGTAACTCAGAATTTAACTTACGGATTTAACTCCGTAAAAAATACTCAAACACCAACTTACTTGAGCTACCCTCTCTGCTAATTACGACCCCAAGGAGCTTTAAA
This sequence comes from Armigeres subalbatus, assembly GCF_024139115.2. NCBI lineage: Eukaryota > Metazoa > Arthropoda > Insecta > Diptera > Culicidae > Armigeres > Armigeres subalbatus. Next base: position 29,959,779 of record NC_085141.1, read on the forward strand.
CTCCGCTTTGGTGCGATTGCGACTTCACCCACGTGAATCACTGCATGTTGGACCGGCTTGCGGTTGTTGACAATAACCACCTCTGTCTTATGTTGAGCGAGCTCCAGGCCTCTAGCACTCATCCAATCCGCCACCGTGCTGATGGCGTGTGCGATCGCACTCCTCCAAGGTTACGGAAGCCGACGATCTTAACACCAGGAGGGAACTTTAGCTTCAGAACCCAGTAATACATAAGGTTCTATAATACCAGGACCATAGTTGAACCCAATGTACCCAAAGTACCCATTTTTTCTGAAATCTACTACGCCCTTTGGCGTACAGGTTCGTGTCATCTGTGAACAACGATTTTTATTCTCTGGTGGTCTCACCATACATAAGGTTCCATAATTCCAGGCCCAGTATTGAACCTTGCGGAACTCTTGCGGTAATAGGTACGCTTCTCTGACCGGCATCGGTCTCGTATAATAGTACACGGTTCTAGAAATAGCTTTCCAGCGGAGTCCAAAGTACGTACGATTTCCAGCCACTATGCGTCTCCGAATTTCTCTGCTGATATCATTTTCGGCAGTCACCAGTAAGCCCAAGTACACAAATTCTTCTACCACCTCGATTTCGTCACCACCGATGCAAACTCGCGGTGCGTGACTCACATTGTCTTCTCTTGAACCTCTTCCTTGTACCATGTACTTCGTCTTCGACGTGTTGATGACTAGTCCGATCCGCTTAGCTTCCCTCTTCAGTCTGATGTAGGCTTCCTTCATCTTCTCAAAGTTACGTGCCATAATATCTATGTCGTCGGCGAAGCCAAATAGCTGGACGAACTTATTGAAAATTATACCACTCGTGTTAATCCCTGCTCTTCGTATAACCCCTTCCAAAGCGATGTTGAATAGGAGACACGAAAGACCATCATTTTGCCGTAACCCTCTGCGTGTTTCGAAGGGACTCGAGAATGCCCCTGAAACTCGAACTACGCACATCACCCGATCCATCGTCGCTTTGATCAACCGTGTCAGTTTAACCGGAAATCCGTGTACACCTGGTCCGTGGTAGAGCGTTCTCCCATAAAACCCGCCTGGTACTGCCCCACGAACTCCCTTGCAGTTGGTGTTAGTCGACGGCATAAAATTTGCGAGAGTACCTTGTAGGCGGCGTTCAGCAATGTGATTGCGCGGTGGTTGCTACAATCCAGCTTATCACCCTTTTTGTAGATGGGACACACGACACCTTCCATCCACTTCTGCGGCAAAACTTCCTCCTCCCAAATCTTGGTAATGACCCAGTGCAGCGCTCTAGCCAGTGCCTCACCACCGTGTTTAAATAGCTCTCCTGGTAGTTGGTCAACCCCAGGGGCTTTGTTGTTCTTCAGTCGGCCAATCCACTATGGGGCGGCTCCATACAAGTAGGTGGCCGAAAATATTTTCATTTCATTTCTGCAATATTTCACACTTATATCGTAGATTATTGTCTAAAAGATGTGAAATACTTGTTTTGCAGGTCGTTATTACTTCTAAGGTCTCCAAACTCCCTGGAATACAGACCTTTGATCTCTATGGAATATATCCCTTTTATCTACGAATGTCTCATGTACACAGCAGTCTATAGATGTGTATTTTATTGCAGCGCAGACCTGTAGAGTTCAAACTAGAAAATTGTATACTGTTTTTATGTGAATTGAGTTGTACAGATGTTCTAAGTTGCACAAGGACTCCGTCAAATACAGGCCATTGCATCTACATACGTAACAGGTTGTCTTTGTAGGATTTTTCAGATTGGTTCAGGCTCTTAACCCGTAAAACAAGTAAAGGGAATACAATATAAAGCTCTATTAAAGCTAAACGAACTCCATGCAATAAAAGCTTCAAGATATATAAGTATACTGCAACAACATTTATTCATTCATTATGTACATGAACATCCTCAACAAAATCATCATTTATTTCTTCAAGATCGATTAAAATATCTGCTATGGTATATTTTTCTGTACTCGAATCTGTTGTATTGCAAGAAGTTTCAGTCACTAAAAAACTTTGAACATCTTCTGGATATTCAAGATTAGATTTATTTTGAAGTCGCTTACCTAAGTTGAGGGAGCTTATCAAAGGATCCGACGAGTTCATAGCACGAATGAAAACGTCATGTAAATTTTCTTCTCTTGAGGCTTTCCTGGCATGATGAGTCCGACTTTTTTTTAAGTGCTTGTGTTGACACTCAGCTGCTTCTTCAGCCAACATTCCAAGTGGTGCTGGTGAATGAATAATTATATCCCCAGCATGGGCAAGGACTTTATGCACCGTAGCAGGAATTTTATACCAATCATACAGCTGCAAATATAACCAGTAGGTTGCTTTACAATAACTGTCTAGCTTTTCAGGATTGATTGGCTCTTAACAGTTTATCGCGATCAGAATGTTCCAGAACCGGTGAATTAGCTCTTCGTTGACATTTAATGCTTCACTTAACAGATTTGGATTCGAAAACGCTCGTCGACAAATGTTTCCAGTTGTACTTGATCCTGCTCCACCTTGCCTTGGCTGGTCGACTCTCACACCAAAGCTATCATAAAGCCTTTTCTGTATAAGTTGTTTTCTCTTCAAGTACGCTTCCTTTAATATCTTTGATACCAGCCACTTTTTAAAATCCATTCGGTAAGATATGTGAAGAAGGCACTCGAAAAATCGCATCCATGCATGTAATGGAGATATTCCATAAATAAGTGTCCCTATCTCTGGTGTATATCCTTTTTCAAACTCCTAGAATATTTGAAAAACAAAACAGTTTTTAAAAATGTACAAGTATTTCTTTAAAAAAAAACAATACCTCTAGGCTTTTCATTACATTTGGAGTGGCTTTACAAATTGGGCAATTTTGCATAGATGACGTACCAATTATGTAATTTAGAACTTTACCATCCACCATGCTCATGACAAAATCGAAGTCAACCAAAACATATTTCTCCTGCTCCAAATCGATCTTAGCTGGAACTAATTCACTTAGTTCTCTCTCTATGGTGTTTTTGCAATCGATCACAACTTGCTTCGATTCCTTCACAAACTCTAGCATAATTGGTCTGCAATAACGAATACTTTGTGGGGTCCAGTTGTACCAGAAAATATGTTTACGATTACTTAGTAAATACAAATGTATTGGAGTCGTTGTCACTGAAAATACATCTGAATCATCTTGTTGATTCGTACCTGGGAATGATTGATGGTATTGCGAGTATCCCGTAGATCCGTCCATACCCCAACTACTTAAAAGGACCATTTCGACGAAGTCCTGGTTATTTTCATCCATATATTGATTGATTTCGTGTTTCAATGATTTCACTATTCGTTCTACAGTATGTTGCATTAGCGATTATATTCTAACCTAAAAGAAAAATATGAATACATATATTATTCCATTTCAAGGGAGATGATCTATCTTTCATTACCTGTATTTTTGTTGCCGTTTTTTCGATGGAATCCAGCGGAGGAGAACATATCGCTTTCATTTTTTGTATCACTTTGTAAGTAGGAAATCTTGCAATATTTTTTTTATGTGTTTGTTCGTACACATATTTACTCATATCACAATCGAGAAAATATTCAAAAGTTTCTTCATCGGACATCATTCCATGAGAATCACTTAGAGTAGTGTACATTCTGGAAGCGTGATCTCGGTTTTTTAAAATATGGCCTATCACTTTCACCATACTCGTATCACTTCTGTTGTAGGCAGTTCTTCTTGCTCCCAGTAGCGCTTTTTCTATGGTATCCTATCTTGGATCCATTAGCTCGTCATTAATTCTTCTGCGCTTCGTACGCTCACTTAAATCCTCAAAATTTTTTGATGGCCTTCCACGAGATGTTGAAGCCACTGGCTCTGGCTTTTTTTTTTTTTTTTTTATCTTTATTAATGTGTTTTTTTAATTATTAATTAAGTTCAACACAGACTGGCTCTGGCTCAGCATGATAAAATTCTTCTAATTCAAATTCTGTGTCAAGCCATTCCTCATTATATGAGTCAAAGTAAGTTTTGGACCGGGATGCGGCCTGCCATTTTTTTTTCAAATTTCAAATGCAGATTTTTCAATTTTGTATGGAGTTGACTCTTTTTTGTTTATCCACAGCGAAGCTTTGGCAGATATATTCCAAAGCTTTTTCAACGTGATCTACCTGACGTCCCTCGTGAGCTCTAAATACTTCAATGAGTTGCCTATAATTCATGATTCACCAAATAATAAGTACAAACACTTCACACGATTTACCTTCGCAATCACAGCTCACTATGCACTCAGATAGACATTCATAAATGTTCTGTTAATTTATTTCACCTAGGTACATACCAATAATTATCGAAAGATGTCCTTAGGTACAGACATTTTTGCTTCTTGTATTCACATATTGGATTTTAATTAATATCAAAATTTTACTTTTTATGAAATAATTTCAAATGAAGCCTAGAGTATTTTCGTAACTCCAAAATTATATATTGTTTTTTTTTTCATATTTATTTGCTTGATACTTGATAGATAATGAGTTGCCTCCTCTTGGTGAGCCTACGCCAAATGGAGTATCATATAGCTGCATAAGCTATCGTGTACACGGCCTACCACGAAGCCTACGACACTTTTCGTGTTATCTACTATCTCTATTTTAACTGTTCTTGATGCTCTTTTGTCATACGCATGGGATTTGTATCCAGCCCATCACAGTCTGCCGTGTATTATGAGAATAATTACATTTAATGTTTCAAAATTAATGACTTTTTTTTTCGAAAAAGTGATCGGAATCGCAGATTTGCAGCCATAAGCAGCTGGAATTTGTTTTAATGCCTTCTGGGAGGTCCAAAGAAAGTCGTAGTGGTAGTCGCTAAGCGAAACTTTGAGAAACTTTTTTTGTATGAAATTTTTTTTTTCTTCGGGTCATTTTCGGATGTTTCACTACCTATTTTCCCATAACTAACCCGTTCTTCGCAAGTCCATGAAACAAGCTTTCAGAAACTTTTTAAAGAGTTGGAAAAGAGCTACTGTAGCCGAAGATATTGACAGTTGAATAATGCATTGATTTTTCAAGAACTAAAAAGTGTCTGGCTCTAATGCCTATATCTTGATAACCATATGGCTTAGAGTGCTGATATGCTGGGGTTTAATGCTCCAAAGCATTAGCATTTAGTAGGTCAACTTGAATTACGAATCAGAGAAAGTCGATTTTTTTATTTTCGGCCACCTGATTCCCCATAGTGCAATCTCCTCCTGGTTTTCTTGAAGATCCGGAGCCGGTAGAATTATGTCCTGCGCGCGTTCTCCCAGGTCCATCACCATACCGCCACCGTTGTCTGCCATATCGCCATTCAGGTGCTCTTCGTAGTGATGCCGCCACCTTTGGATCACCTCACGCTCGTTTGTAAGAAGGTTCCCGTTTATGTCCTTACACCTATCGGGATGTGGCACGTGGCCCTTACGTGAACGGTTTAACTTCTCATAGAACTTTTGTGCGTTATTATCGCGATACAGTTCCTCCGTCTCTTCACGGTCTCGATCTTCCTGCTAGCGCTTTTTCCTCCGAAAAATCGTGTTTTGTCTGTTCCGCGTCCGTTTGTATCGTGCCTCGTTGACCCTCGTGCGGTGTTGCAGCAATCTCGCCTATGCTGCATTCTTCTCCTCAATTAACTGCTCACATTCGCCGTTCCTAGTGCAGCGGTTGCGGTGCTTTCAATGGTAGATCGAATATCTCTCCAGCCATCATCAAGAGAAGCTGCGCCTAGCTGCTCTTCCGTTGGGAGTGCCACTTCCAGCTGCTGCGCGTAGTCTTGGGCTAGTCTACCGTCTTGTAGCCGCCCAATGTTAAGCTGGGTGCGGCGGACTACTTCCGACGCGTGTTGATCACCGTCGAGAGTTTTGAGCGCAGACATACTGCGACGAGGTAGTGGTCGGATTCAATATTCGCACTGCGGTAAGTGCGTACGTTCGTGATGTCGGAGAAGAATTTACCGTCGATTAGAACGTGGTCGATTTGGTTTTCCGTTACTTGATTAGGTGATTTCCATGTGGCCTTGTGGATATTCTAACGGGGGAAGAAAGTGCTTCGGACTACCATTCCGCGGGAGGCTGCGAAGTTTATGCATCGTTGACCGTTGTCATTCGATACGGTGTGCAGACTATCCGGTCCGATGACCAGTCTATACATTTCCTCCCTTCCTACCTGTGCGTTCATGTCACCGATGACGATTTTGACGTCCCGCAGTGGGCATTCATCGTATGTCTGCTCCAGTTGTGCATAGAACGCTTCTTTCTCGTCGTCGGGTCTCCATTCGTGTGGGCAGTGCACGTTGATGATGCTATAGTTGAAGAAACGGCCTTTAATCCTCAGCTTGCACATTCTTGTGTTGATTGGCTGCCACCCAATCACGCGTTGGCGCATCTTACCCAGCACTATGAAGCCGGTTCCCAGCTCGTTAGTGGTGCCACAGCTTTGGTAGAAGGTAGCCGCTCGATGCCCGCTTTTCCACACTTTCTGTCCTGTCCAGCAAATCTCCTGCAGCGCCACAACGTCGAAGTTGCGGGGATGTAATTCATCGTAGATCATCCTGTCGCAACCTGCGAAACCTAGCGACTTGCAATTCCATGTTCCAAGCTTCCAATCGTGATCCTGTATTCGTCGCCTAGGTCTTTGCCGATTATATCGAGTCGCATTATCTCTTATATTGTTCGTAATGATTGGTTTTCCAGGCGGCTTATTGGGCCTGCGCAAACCTCCTGTCTCGTCGGAGGGCCGTCGTGTCAGGGCTGTTTAGCGTCCCACCTAGGGCTTCCAATTTTCCCGGGAATCAACTTCCCGGGAAACGGGAAATAATACAGCGATTTCCCGGGATCCCGGGAAATAAAAAAAATGTACGAAACTAATTCAAAATCGGTTTTTTATAAAGAAATTTTTTTAGCTCTTTTATAGTGGAATGTTTTCACTGTCATAAGACGAGTTTAGTACAATTCCTTTTAATTCCACCACCTCGTATTACTTTAACATATACGTATTTCGACCTCAACTGTAAGGACGTCTTCAGAGTCTCGAATTGACTCGACGACAATACAGTTACAGTTGAGGTCGAAATACGTATATGTAAAAGAAATAAAAGTAATGGAATTAAATGGAATTGTAGACTAAACTCGTCTTATGACAGCGTTTTTTTTTTAATTTAGTCATGAAATATAATTAAAAAAAATGTTGTGAAATTGTGACCTCATTGCTATCAAATGATCAAAGAATTGTTGAACACTTTTCTCTTTTTTTCCGCTAAGTTTCAAAAGTGTTAACTCCTTCTCCAAAACGTTCATCATGTCATAGTATCGGTTGTTGAAGTATTAGCACCTGCTCTGTCTGAATAGTAAGAACAGCAGTGTTCTTATGAGTTCTTCTATGCGTCCTGTTTTCATAATGGTAGTATTTTACCTTGATGTGGGGAAAAAGACGGCTTTGGAAGATTTCGTTCTATTGTTGTCAGAAAAACATTAACCATTCTGAATCTCAATTTGAATTTTTCAACACAAACAATCTTCTGCCATCTACTGTTTGATTTATATTACAAGCACTCATGCACATTGTATAAATTAGCATTTTTCAATAAATAAATTGTTTCATTTGAAGGCGTAAAAAAAGATCTTTCAGACAAGTGCTTGATGGTTGTACTGATCTTGACTGTAAATTCAATGATTCTTTCAGCCAATTATGTCTTGAATTCTGAATAGCACAAAAACCGCATCAAATTCATAGGTTCATCTAGTTTTCGTTGTTGCACAATTGTAATAACCTCAAAGACCTAATATCTATTACCTTTTCCACTCTAATGTACCCAGAATTTACTAATATATCATAATATATCATATCATGCTTTGGAAAAGCTTAAGAAATATTCAAATGAGTTAGTGCAGACAAATATTAAAATAAAAACGAGTGTTTGGAAGATGAGTCTGTTCTAGAATCAAAATAGAAGGTCTAATAAAAACCCTCTGACAATAATAGGGCATACCTATAAAATCCCTTACTGCCCATGTATAAATATCTGCGATCTAGTAAGAATCCGTAGCTCTGTATAAATAAATAACTGTCAACCGTCTAAGACGAATTAAGTACCGTCCATTTAATTCCACCAGTTAATTTTCGTTATCTTTGCAGATACGTATTTCGACCACAACTGTGTGGTCGTCTTCAGTGTCTTGTACTTGACTCGACTTAAATGGACGGTACTTAATTCGTCTTAGACGGTTGAATACATTCCACTAAAAGAGCTATATATATTTTTCTGTAAATAACTGTGTTTTTACAACAAGAAGTTCCGTCACATACATTTATATGTTAATTCGATTTTGAATCTTCTTGATGTACAAACGATAAAAAAAAATTCGTCTCACCTGTCTTGAATAGATTAAAAAATAACAAAATAATTTGGTTAATCGTTTTCCCGGGAAATTCGGGAAACTATTGTATATTTCCCGGGAATCGGGAATCCCGGGAATTTTCATTTCCCGGGAAATCGTTTCCGGGAATGGAAGCCCTAGTCCCACCTAACACCAGGACTTGGGCTTGTGCGCTTTGAGCGGCACACGGTCGCTTTGGTGGGGCCTACTTGCAGATACATGCAGCATTTTATAGGGGTTTAACAGGGCCCATTGTCAAACCCCACCACATCCTAGGCAAGCCCCACAACTCGCAGATGACCTGGGGAGGGATCGTCAAGCCCTTGGACATAGTCCCTGCTGCTCACTCAAATTACATCTAATTCAGCTAAAAATTTAGGAGGATTATTAAAATGGCATATGCAATCGATTTTGCATTGGGGGGCCAAAAAGTCAAAATTTGAATCGCTCTAGTGTCCATTGTACACATATAGGGAGAAAGAACATCCCGAAACGGAACATGAAAATCAAATGGAGTGTCGACTATAGGGAAGCAAATTCTTATTATGGACCTACAGGGGGTATACTATAGGGCAAATTCAGCCACACTTTCAAATGTTAATTTCAACGGATAATGTCGCGTATTTGAGTTTTTTTTGTATGTATCATGCAAGGGAGATGCAGAACTTCATATTATTCATATTACACGGAAAAAAAAATGTAGGAAACTTCCTCGCCTAATGTCAGGTAGTGCAAACTAGGGGGTCCACTATTGGTAATTTTACCTTAAATTTGAGAATAGATCGTTCGTATTAGACGAGAGTGAAGGTATGTTTTGCAAATTAACGCGCTGTTGGCGTTAGAGAAACGGGAAGCTTCGACAGGACGGATGTGGATTGTTGATTTGTTTTCACTCAACATACAAGTACGCAAATTGTATCGAACATCAAATTGTGCATGTTACTGTTATGGGCGGTGAGGGTATAATGGGTTCATCGCTCCCATGGACCGCTCCCAGTTGGGCGTTCGAATAACATATCCGTTCAGAAAGGTCTCTTATAATTGATTTCGTATCGAAATTAATTTATTGGCTTTTTCGGTGATAATTATACTACTCAAAGCGAAAGGGAGTAGATGAAAGTAATGAAAATTCAGATTCGATTGACACCGCAAGCGAGCGGCAAGTGTGAAATGAATAGAAACTGAAGATTAGCAGAGGGCCATATGAGAGAACAAACATTGTTGAAATCGCTGTTATTCTGCCTAACGTCCACCCAGGAACGGCTTGGATAGTGACGTGGTGATCACTGTACCAAGACAGGCCTGTCTGTTCCAACAAGAGACATATCTCTCACGCTTCAACACTGCTTTCAACTGATCGATTATTTTGGAAAAATATGTTTTTTTCGGGGTTGGCCAAATTAGGCACTAAGTTGGCCAAAACCGGTGCACTTCCCCTATAAAGCAAATCATATTGCGGATCTTTTCAAAATTTTCCATTTCTAGTTCTAGTTCTACCGCAAGCCTGCAAATCTACAAAACACTGAAACAAAAACCTAGTAATTGGCGTTGTTATCGTAGAATGCCATGCCAAACAGCTTGAGCTTGAGCTTGATTGACTGCTCGTAGTTGCTACTCCATTATGACCAGATCAGCTGTTCTTGCACAGGGATCCAACAGATATTTGCTTGGGACTAGCACACATTTTCAATGTACAAGTACTGGTGATCTCATTTGTTAGGTCATACTGACGCCTGCCACGTCAGAACGCAAGTCACTGTAGGGAAGGGGGAGGAAATGATGATGCAATCGCTCGCCCACTGCAAGCCGAGTATGCCTCTGCACTTGCCACGAGTTCATGCGGAATTTGTTGGAATTTCTGGGTTAGGTTGGAGAGGCAGAGGTCCATCTTGGCTAACGAGCTGCCAATGTGATAGATAGGAGAAGGTAACTGATGGAATTTCTAATTGGATGTAGGAAACGAGATCTATAGATCATTTCCAATTCTAGCAGATTACTGTTAGAATACTCAAGTTGAAGGAATAGTAATGGAAACGGTATGGAAGTCCATTTCCAGTTCTAGCAATTCCTAGAACATGAGAAATAAAGAGAAAGATACAAAGTAGGAGAATGGAACGGACCTGGGATTGAACCCACGACCTCCTGCGTATGAGGCAGAAGCAGTAGCTATATGACTACCAAGCCCGCTTCGAAACAAGAGAGATCACGCACTGAACTGATTAATTTTATTACCGGCCGCGCAATGCAGATCATAATAATTCGGCCGACCGCGCGATCGTTCTGCTGTTCGATACAAAAGAAAACACGCACTGAACTCCGTAGAATGCCATGCCAAACAGCAGAGAAAAAGTATGAAGTGACAGCTGCGGTAGTAGTATTCAACCGGAAAGAGGAAAGTTTTCTCTGGAACAGCAATATAAAGGAAAGAACCGGAACGTGCTCACCAATTTCGTTCGTTCGTTCGTTGTCTTCCATCAAAATAGCTGCCAGCATCAGGACGCTCTTCAGGGAGGGCCAAAGTCACACTTCCGATTATTATACACAAAACAAGTAGCGATGGGGCAAAAATTACACGGCACAGCACATGATTTGGTCCCCCTTCGCTCCGCCTTCATAGTCGCGTCAATATATAAACCGACTGTTGCGATTTTTGGTTTGTACTTCGTTGGATATCATATTCATGGCAGAAACATCCAGAAAAAAAACACCACATAACTACTAATAACACACTAAACGCAAGTAAAAATACTAGCACTCCCGAAACAAAAACAGAATTCAAAGAAAAAAAATCCTAAGAAAGACATTATTCAAAAATGTCAAAATTGCAAGCGCAAAAAAATCCTTCCTAACCTATGCGCAGCACACTTCGATATTGTATAGAAAGCAAGGATGTTAACGATCATTCAGTAATTTGCGTTTGATCATTTAGTAGTTTGTCAATAACACATTCCAGAAGCTGAATTTCAAAATATGTTGTATGGTGGAATTCTAGTGCGAAGGTTTTTCTACAACTTTGCCTAATAGTTTGCTATTAGATTTCAACTAATAACGGAGTTAGAGCGCTAGTTGCAGTAACTTAAACTAAATGATTGGAATTTTGTTATCATTTAGTCTAAGTTACTGAAACTGTAGCTATAACTCCGTTACTAGTGGAATTCAAACAACGAACCATTAGGCAGAGTTGTAGAAAAACCTTCGCACTAGAAGTCCACCATACAACATATTTTGAAATTCAGCTTCTGGAATGTGTTATTGACAAACTACTAAATGATCAAACGCAAATTACTGAATGATCGTTAACATCCTTGAGAAAGTTCTTCTTTTATAAGTGCATTTTAAACGTGGAAATATTTTCCAATTAGGGAATCTCGAGCTCGTTCAGTAGCCGCTAGGTTGCGAAGGCCGACGGAGGTCCTTCGTAGCTTAGTTGGTTAAGGCACCAGTCTAGCGTACTGTAGGGTCATGGGTTCGAGTCCCATCGAAGAGTCAAGTACGAGCCACTGAAGACGACCTTACTGTTGAGGTCGAAATACGTATCTGTCAAGGTACAATTAAGTGGTGGAATTAAATGGGATTGTACAAACTCGTCTTACGACAAGTGAAGACATTCCACTAAAACGCTCAAAATAATTTACTTAACATAGCCTTTGTTGTTTTTTCGTAATTGTATAAAATGATGGATATATGCTGAATCTCAAGCAAATGATTCATTTGTCGTTCACTTATTATCAATTCAACTAATTCTTTACTTTATTTCTTGTTTTTATTTTACAGGTACGTTAGTGCAGCCTATGTGTTTAGAACTAGTAATGGTAAATATAGATTTGATCTCAATCTCGTACAATAATGCTCCCAGACTATCGATAGGTAATTATAGAAGATGTGAAATACTTTTGTACGAATACACTTCTTGATTAATCCGTATAGAACAGTTCTTAAAAGATTAAAAGGCTTATGATATCTTGTTTAATTAAGAATTTTCTACAATTTATGTCCTACAGTATACCGAAAGACTTAAAAGCTTTTTATGATAACATTTCCAATAGCTCATCACTATTCTTTTGATGAACAAGGTTAAAAAAAAACTTTGTGACCATCTTAACCAACAACACTTTAACCCAAATAAATGTTGATCAAGAAACAACTCGATTACGAAGCACCGAATACACACAATCATTCGGTTCGAAACCATAGTCACAAATGGGGAAACTCGATCGCGTACAATCACCCAAATTTTCGGTCCGAAAAGGAGTAGGTACCCGAACAACACAGCACTGTTAACGATCTGTCAAAACGCCGATCAGGCGAGAAATTATTTACGATTTTTGTCGTAGCACGCGCTCGCGCTTTTGCATTCCCTAAGGGTGGTGATTTATGAGAGCCCTACGACGACTCCGATCGTTCGTTTGTTCGTTCGAGACCCTCGGACGCGACGCCCCGGCTGATTTGAAACGAAAGGTGATAATGAGGTATTCTTTTATTTATCTTTCGCAGCCTACCAACTCGCTGACTAACAAACAGTAGAAACCATCAGCCCCGCAAACAACTCTCACGATTGCGTTTCGAGCGACTTAGCGACTTGCTCGAAGGGCAGCTCAGAGAAACCTCTTATGCAAAATGTACCTTTGGCACACAACACGACAAACGTGGGTCTCAACCCAGAGTCAAATATCGATCGGAATGTTCGTCGGAAATTAGGGGGTCAGATGGTGCGTAAAAATTTCCATAATATTGTTATTGCCCGTCTGATTGACCCTTTTTGCCTCCGTTGATGTTTTCAAAGGAGCTCCGATTGTGCAAGTTCGGTAGATTAAGTGGTCGGACCCTTGACCCCGATCTTATACTAATATGAATCGAACCGGCAGCGGCCGGTAGCATTGAGAGTCCCATCGTCGATGAACCAGATTTGATAACGTGCCTTTATCAGGAGTTGATTTTGATTTACTTGTTTTGGGGAAAAGGCAAAACGTGTTTCATTCCATGATGGGTCGAATCATGAATTAAGTGCATTATGAAACTAAGTGATTGGCTTTGGTCTGGGTGGATCGAATCGTCTGTAGAGGTTTGATTTTCAATATAAGATGACATTATACATACGATATCTATCACACTTCAAATATTCGAATGAAGCAACTTCAATCTTACCGTCATGGTTGAATATTCTGTGGAATATTACCCAGAGCGTAGAAGGGATAATTCCAATAATTTAGTAAGAGCTTGACTCTTTTGCCAACAACTCATCACAGAAGCTAAATTTTGAACTGGGTTGCATTATTGCACTGGTATTTTCTTGCAACTTTTGTTGTGTTGTAACAAAAATTTCTCTTACGTAATAGCAAATTTATGATCTGAAATTGATATATTTCGAGAAAAAATGTGATTCATAATGTTTAAAACTGCTTAAAACTAAAATCAGCGCAATTGGAACTTCAGTCCTTCAGACTCGATCTTATTTCATCGTGTTTTAAAGTTTCAAAGCTCCAGTCTTGTTATTCACCAACCTGTTCGAAATGCCAACATAGAACCTCCATAACTCACAACAGTGCAACCACCTACAAGTCAGCTTCGCATCGAACGAACATTGCGAAATGCAACTGTCAAGGCAATGTTCTTGCAGCATCTCTGCCATTTGTGCAATCAATCAAACCCACTGCAACTGGCTGCAACATTAGCCAATTGACATTTCTCATAATCATCCTCATTCTTGTCACTTGGTGAATCGCTGCTGACGAGCAGTTGTTGTCATTTGATACCACCGCACACTGTCATCGAACTCCAAATGCGACCTACCCCATCGGACCCGTCCGGCACAACGGAACCTGTTCCACCTGTTCCATCGTTTCGCCGTTGTTGTCAAACGCATTAAGTTTGCAGTAGATCATCGCGTTTGATTTCCAAATATAGGTAAATTGCATCAACCCGTAGAAGTCAACAGAGCTCTCGGGGGCCCGGGCAGCCTCTTGGTCGTCATCGTGTGTTTGTTTGCCCAGATTCGATATCATTCCGACGCGTCCGTCTCGTCGTTTCGTGAGAGAAGGCACTGTATGGATATTTGATCTTATTTCGAGGTTCCCATCGCCTTCGGAGAAAAATGCCGCGCTGGGCCCACCGCATATAGCATAAATATAAATCGCATGCGCAATATTGTCTAAATGTTGCAGCATGAAGTGATCGCTCTCTGACGCGACAATGTTGTTCATTTTCTGTTTGTTTCATTGGAATTTATAGCGGATTGGAAGTTGGGGAGCATTGTTTCGAAGAAAAAGACCAGCCGGCTGATTTATGGCGGTGATAGAAGAATCGAATTTGGAGTTGCTGTTGCAATTTGTTGCATGAGAGGCAACATGATCGTGGGCGCCTCCTGTGGTATGTTTGAATTAATGTTTTGGTCGATGGGCGAAGGTGAAAAAAAATGTTGAAAATATGAACCATGAAGTACAGATTGAAGACTGAGAATCATAAAGATACCACGAAGGACGATTTAAAAATTATTGTGACTATTCACGGCTACAGCTTGAGAGCCTATCAATTGAATGACCCATTGCTATTGAGAAGTAATGATGAGCAAACATTTTTTATTCAGATATTTAACCTCATTCAAGGAGGTTATTTGAACTATTAGTTCTGTTAATGAGCCACAAGAAATAGTTTACACCGGTATTTTTTTTATTTCATACGCTTTAGAGCGTCTGTGAAAACTTTTTCTTGAGGAATATGAATAGTGGCATCTTAGTCTCTAAAGTAGCCTTGCATCAGATTAGACATCTGAATGAACGACTGCTACTAATTATTTCTCTATCGCAATTCATGTCCAAATCGAGCGGTTTTGAAGCTTGCACCGAATGTAACCACAATGGTCTTAAACTCGTTCTTTTCAGTATCTTTTAGTCTTTAGTTTGAAGTTCATGTTTCATATTTTCAACGATACCTCGCGCCTTTTGACTGAAACATCACTTACGATAAACCGTAGGGGGCGCCCTTGTTATGTTGATTCAATACAAGGAATCAATTCACAATTTCAAATTCGAGTCTATTTTGAATCTTCCATCAAGTAGGTATTCCTTCGGATTATTGCCTTTCTCCTATAGGGCGCAGCAGGAACGAATCTTTTCTCTTTCGTTCTTCATGAAAGTTGAAAAAAAAGACCAGTAAATGTCAATTTCAACAGTTTTCTAATTTCTTTGCAGCGAGAAAAAGATAAAGCAGTCCGTGCAGTGCCCTATACGAAGTATACGTAAAGGCTGTATGTTGGCCTCCAAAACAAACATTTTATATGAGGACATAATGTTTTACACCAATCGACTCAGCTCGACGAATTGAGATGATGTCTGTGTGTATGTGCGCAAAGCCTGTGCAAAATGTCACTCGTTTTTCGGGCATTTATCCTTAACCGATTTAAGCTGGGGTCGACTTTTACGCGTTTTATTTTTGACTATTTCTGGCTTTTCGATTTATCAAATTAAGAATCGATTTATCCCCACGAAAAAGTCGAGGCCTCTTGAAAGGAGGCTTCCGAGGCCTCTTGAAAGGAGGCTTCCGAGCCTCTTGAAAGGAGACTTCCGAGGCCTCTTGAAAGGAGGCTTCCGAGCTTCTTGAAAGAAGGCTTCCGAGGCCTCTTGAAAGAAGGCTTCCGAGCCTCTTGAAAGGAGGCTTCCGAGCCTCTTGAAAGGAGGCTTCCGAGCCTCTTGAAAGGAGGCTTCCGAGCCTCTTGAAAGGAGGCTTCCGAGCCTCTTGAAAGGAGGCTTTTGAGCCTATTGAAAGGAGGCTTCTGAGCCTCTTGAAAGGAGGCTCTGAGCCTCTTGAAAGGAGCCTTCCGAGCCTCTTGAAAGGAGGCTTGGAGCCTCTTGAAAGGAGGCTTCCGAGCCTCTTGAAAGGAGGCTTCTGAGCCTCTTGAAAGGAGGCCTGAGCCTCTTGAAAGGAGGCCTGAGGCCTCTTGAAAGGAGGCCTGAGCCTCTTGAAAGGAGGCTTCCTGAGCCTCTTGAAAGGAGGCTTGAGCCTCTTGAAAGGAGGCTTCCTGAGCCTCTTGAAAGGAGGCTTCTGAGGCCTCTTGAAAGGAGGCTTCCGGAGCCTCTTGAAAGGAGGCTTCTGAGCCTCTTGAAAGGAGGCTTCCAGGCCTCTTGAAAGGAGGCTTCCGGAGCCTCTTGAAAGGAGGCTTCCGAGCCTCTTGAAAGGAGGCTTCCTGAGCCTCTTGAAAGGAGGCCTGAGCCTCTTGAAAGGAGGCTTCTGAGCCTCTTGAAAGGAGGCCTGAGCCTCTTGAAAGGAGGCTTCCTGAGCCTCTTGAAAGGAGGCTCTGAGCTCTCTTGAAAGGAGGCTTCTGAGCCTCTTGAAAGGAGGCTCTGAGCCTCTTGAAAGGAGGCTCTGAGCCTCTTGAAAGTAGGCTCTGAGCCTCTTGAAAGGAGGCTTCTGAGCCTCTTGAAAGGAGGCTTCCGTGCCTCTTGAAAGGAGGCTCTGATCCTCTTGAAAGGAGGCTTCCGATCCTCTTGAAAGGAGGCTTCCGATCCTCTTGAAAGGAGGCTTCTGAGCCTCTTGAAAGGAGGCTCTGAGCCTCTTGAAAGGAGGCCTGAGCCTTCTGAAAGGAGGCTTCTGAGCCTCTTGAAAGGAGGCTTCTGGAGCCTCTTGAAAGGAGGCCTGAGCCTCTTGAAAGGTGGCTTCCGAGCCTCTTGAAAGGAGGCTTCGAGCCTCTTGAAAGGAGGCTTCCTGAGCCTCTTGAAAGGAGGCTTCTGAGCCTCTTGAAAGGAGGCTTCTGAGCCTCTTGAAAGGAGGCCTGAGCCTCTTGAAAGGAGGCTTCTGAGCCTCTTGAAAGGAGGCTTCTGAGCCTCTTGAAAGGAGGCTTCTGAGGCCTCTTGAAAGGAGGCCTGAGCCTCTTGAAAGGAGGCTTCCAGGCCTCTTGAAAGGAGGCTCTGAGCCTCTTGAAAGGAGGCTTCCTGAGCCTCTTGAAAGGAGGCCTGAGCCTCTTGAAAGGAGGCTTCTGAGCCTCTTGAAAGGAGGCTTCTGAGCCTCTTGAAAGGAGGCTCTGAGGCCTCTTGAAAGGAGGCTTCTGAGCCTCTTGAAAGGAGGCCTGAGCCTCTTGAAAGGAGGCTCTGAGGCCTCTTGAAAGGAGGCTTCAGGCCTCTTGAAAGGAGGCTTCCAGGCCTCTTGAAAGGAGGCCTGAGGCCTCTTGAAAGGAGGCTTCTGAGGCCTCTTGAAAGGAGGCTTCTGAGGCCTCTTGAAAGGAGGCTCTGAGGCCTCTTGAAAGGAGGCTTCTGAGCCTCTTGAAAGGAGGCTTGAGCCTCTTGAAAGGAGGCTTCGAGGCCTCTTGAAAGGAGGCTTCCTGAGCCTCTTGAAAGGAGGCTTCCTGAGGCCTCTTGAAAGGAGGCTTCGAGGCCTCTTGAAAGGAGGCTTCCAGGCCTCTTGAAAGGAGGCTCTGAGGCCTCTTGAAAGGAGGCTTCTGAGGCCTCTTGAAAGGAGGCTTCTGAGGCCTCTTGAAAGGAGGCTTCCAGGCCTCTTGAAAGGAGGCTTCCTGAGCCTCTTGAAAGGAGGCTTCCTGAGCCTCTTGAAAGGAGGCCTGAGGCCTCTTGAAAGGAGGCTCTGAGGCCTCTTGAAAGGAGGCTTCTGAGGCCTCTTGAAAGGAGGCTTCCTGAGGCCTCTTGAAAGGAGGCTTCCTGATGCCTCTTGAAAGGAGGGCTTCCTGATGCCTCTTGAAAGGAGGCTTCCGATGCCTCTTGAAAGGAGGCTTCTGATGCCCTTGAAAGGAGGCTTCCGATGCCTCTTGAAAGGAGGCTTCCGATGCCTCTTGAAAGGAGGCTTCCTGATGCCTCTTGAAAGGAGGCTTCCTGATGCCTCTTGAAAGGAGGCTTCCGATGCCTCTTGAAAGGAGGCTTCCGATGCCTCTTGAAAGGAGGCTCTGATGCCTCTTGAAAGGAGGCTTCCGATGCCTCTTGAAAGGAGGCTTCTGATGCCTCTTGAAAGGAGGCCTGATGCCTCTTGAAAGGAGGCCTGATGCCTCTTGAAAGGGGGCTTCCGATGCCTCTTGAAAGGGGGCTTCCGATGCCTCTTGAAAGGGGGCTTCCGATGCCTCTTGAAAGGAGGCTTCCGATGCCTCTTGAAAGGAGGCTTCCGATGCCTCTTAAAAGGCTGCCTCCGATGCCTCTTGAAAGGAGGCTCTGATGCCTCTTGAAAGGAGGCTTCCGATGCCTCTTGAAAGGAGGCCTGATGCCTCTTGAAAGGAGGCTTCTGATGCCTCTTGAAAGGAGGCTTCTGATGCCTCTTGAAAGGAGACTTCCGATGCCTCTTGAAAGGAGGCTTCGATGCCTCTTGAAAGGAGGCTCTGATGCCTCTTGAAAGGAGGCTTCCTGATGCCTCTTGAAAGGAGGCTTCTGATGCCTCTTGAAAGGAGGCTTCCGATGCCTCTTGAAAGGAGGCTTCTGATGCCTCTTGAAAGGAGGCCTGATGCCTCTTGAAAGGAGGCTTCTGATGCCTCTTGAAAGGAGGCTCTGATGCCTCTTGAAAGGAGGCTTCCTGATGCCTCTTGAAAGGAGGCTGGATGCCTCTTGAAAGGAGGCTTCTGATGCCTCTTGAAAGGAGGCTTCCGATGCCTCTTGAAAGGAGGCTTCTGATGCCTCTTGAAAGGAGGCTCTGATGCCTCTTGAAAGGAGGCTTCCGATGCCTCTTGAAAGGAGGCTTCCTGATGCCTCTTGAAAGGAGGCTTCTGATGCCTCTTGGAAAGGAGGCCTGATGCCTCTTGAAAGGAGGCTTCCGATGCCTCTTGAAAGGAGGATTCCGATGCCTCTTGAAAGGAGGCTTCCGATGCCTCTTGAAAGGAGGCTTCTGATGCCTCTTGAAAGGAGGCTTCCGATGCCTCTTGAAAGGAGGCTTCCGATGCTTCTTGAAAGGAGGCTTCTGATGCCTCTTGAAAGGAGGCTCTGATGCCTCTTGAAAGGAGGCCTGATGCCTCTTGAAAGGAGGCTTCCGATGCCTCTTGAAAGGAGGCTCTGATGCCTCTTGAAAGGAGGCTTCCTGATGCCTCTTGAAAGGAGGCTTCCTGATGCCTCTTGAAAGGAGGCTCTGATGCCTCTTGAAAGGAGGCTTCCTGATGCCTCTTGAAAGGAGGCTTCCGAGGTCTCTTGAAAGGAGGCTTCTGATGCCTCTTGAAAGGAGGCTTCCGATGCCTCTTGAAAGGAGGCTTCCGATGCCTCTTGAAAGGAGGCTTCCGATGCCTCTTGAAAGGAGGCTTCCGATGCCTCTTGAAAGGAGGCTTCCGATGCCTCTTGAAAGGAGGCTTCCGATGCCTCTTGAAAGGAGGCTTCCGATGCCTCTTGAAAGGAGGCTTCCGAGCCTCTTGAAAGGAGGCTTCCGAGCCTCTTGAAAGGAGGCTTCCGAGCCTCTGGAATGGAGGTTTCCGAGTATCTGGAAAAGAAGCTTCCGAGCCTCTTGAAAAGAGGATTCCGGCCCCTTCAAAAGGAGGCCTCCAAACCTCTTGAAAGGAAGCCTTCGAGCCTCTTGTAAAAAGTCCTCGAAGCATCCTTTTTGTTTCATTGAATAAAAGCGTGAACTGATTTATTTCAATAATTCGGAAGAATCTCAGGGTCCCGGGATTTCCCGACATATGGCCTATTCTGCTAAACGTCATTTTTGGCCAAGTGTCTATTTCGGTTAAATACCTATTCAGTAATAGGCCATTTTTGGAATTTTATATGACCCAATACAGATCAGTGGAATTCCTCAACAAAAAATTTTGTTCTAATAAAGATATTTTTATTTGGAATTTTTTTCGTCAAAAGTATCACCTAATTGGGAGATATTTCGCTTTATATACGTTCTTTTTCATTTATTATTACTCACAGAGATCAAAAATTTGATTGTTTGAAAATACAACCACCAAGCGTGTCAAAACAGGACTTCTTCGCGCATGCCAACTCAATGACTCTTATTCCACACCAGGGCACCATTCAGGTCACGTCTAATTTGCATCCGGGAACCTCGATAAAAATCAACACAAATCAGCTAATATATCTCCTAACTATCGAATCGCCACCATTCATCACGACGATGGCATCTAAGGCATAGGCCACAGCAGGTGATCGTGTTTCCCACTGCTCGCCAACAAAGCCAGCATTGTCGTAAACGTAGCGAAATCGAAACCAAATAAAAACGCAATAAAATGGGCCTCCGACTGCTGGATCGATTGTGGCAGAAACAAAAAACCGGAGTGCATCCCCCGCAGCGGAGAGGGACCCTAAAGCCACACTCGAATTAGTCCCGGTATCGAATTCGATCGAGTCGAATCGTCGAAGAAGGGAGTCACTGTTGGCGGGGATTGCCAAAGATGCAATTCGAATCAATACAAAAGAAGGTCACCTCGGCCTAGTCGTCGTCGTCGGCTTCGTTGTCTTCTTCGCCAACGCTGGTTGGGAAAATATGAGTGAATGCAAATTGGAGATGCATTTTGCCAGATAAGCTGCACTCGTTGCGAGCTTATAGATTATTGCCGTGAAAAATGGGCAATGGCTGGATTGCAAGTAGCGTGCGGTTGGATAAATGTCACCATGATCTATTCTTCGGCTGAGGAATTCTAGGTGAGGTTTGAAGGAACCGATGATGAGGGCGCCATTCTTAGTTTGAATAGAGTTTGGGCGTAAAAAATTCTTAAATTCGATTCAAAGAATTGATAGTCGTATTTACCGTCTTTTTAAGGCATTTTACGTACAATTTGTTTCTAAAAAAGTTCTTGTTTTCAATCGTTTGGTTGTGCATTATTATTGTCAATAATTACGAGGGTCTTATTTTTGAAGACTTCATTCGGACGTTCCGCCTTATTGTGCCAGTCTAGTGATGTCAATCTATTCAAAATGATTCCAGAAGCTTACTTTTGGCGTTAATGAGAGTTCTTTAATAAGATTTTGGTAATTATGAGTGGTCTCCAGGATTTGCAGTATATGTTTTAATTATTTTCCACGACGAATGTGATCGACCCCAAACTAACTCTACCTGCTCAGATGTCAATTAGCAACCATCTAAAGCTGCCAGGGCACCTCGAACTCGAAGCACCTAATCATCCCTCAACTGTCTGGAAACGAACATTTTTAATCGATTAACGCCAACATTGCAACCTACATGCTCGAATTCCCTTCCCGCTACCGTAGCCGGCCATCGCATCGTCCGCTTGTATAACCGAAACAACCCGCAATTTCTCGTTTCTCTGATTTCATCGCACTCGGATCGAAATGAATGCATTACAATCAATTAGCCGATGACGATGTGGCGACGTCGGAGGCGGTTGGTTGCAGTGCAATGCACATTCCTGCATTACTGTTACTTCCCCTTTCTGATTCGTGAAATTATCGCACATTATTGCACAACCGAGTCCATGCAATACCCCGCCCGCGATGGCAATGTTGGTGAGGTGACTCCACGGGCACCTCGCGTCGTCGTCCAATCATGTTCTTTCAGTTTTCGGCGGGAAAACAACCCTTTCTCAGAAAATTTGTAACAGATTCCAATCCCAGCGGCTCGCAAGTCGCCAGTCCAATTACGGCAGTCAGACGGTCATAAGTTGGACCCATAAATGAAACAGCTCCATCCAGCAACGATTGAGGACCGGATTGATGACATCGTTTATTTGGATATTTGGGCAGCTCATCGTGAGGCACGACCCGTGCCTAATTTCGGCAGCACCATCCACACAGCCCGTCAATTGATCATCTGTGGGGTTATTGCGATGATGGTTGTAAAAAAGCCATAAATCGATCTCATCTCGTTCTCCCTCATCATTCAATCTGTGGTTGGGTTTGCCAAGCTCTGAAATCACGCGCTAATCGGTTGGACTCTTGGGAGCGTGGGGACGTTTTGTTGTTCGAATCCGAGAAATTACCTCGAATTGCCACCGTTTTAGGATTAGATAATCGAGCCGGCGCGGCGTGGAAAATCGATTCTCTGATGATGATTACGGTGGCGACACCTCGACACTAACCGTTAGTCGTCCGACCGTTGTTGGCGTTGATCGATCTGATTAAATTGCAGTCTGTGGTGGTGTTGCGTAGGTAAGCGGGTTGTAGATTCGTTACGGAAATATCGATTTTGCACCCGTTCATAGGGGTGCAATGAGTTGGCAAATCTCATTGGTTTTCCGAATGATCTGTGATTTAATGAGTGGGTATGCAGTTGCTGAGTGTAATGAGGTGTTCGTTGGGGAAATATGTGTCGATTCCTGAGTGATTGCATCGTGACGAGGTGACCGCAGACAGGAAACTGTTCGTTCATGTTCAGACGGTTCTTTACACAATGCGTAGAAATGGTTTCCAAGATTTCCAGACCTCTAGGAAGTTCAGGGCAGGCAAAGTCAGTGAGGCTAAGTAAACATCAGAAGAACTATTATAACGCGGTAGTGTGACACTGACTAGAGTGCACGAATGTTTTGATTCTGTTTTGTGTTGTTTGTTGTTGTCGTACGAGGATTTCGCGAATTTCGCGGGTTTTTGCGGATTTGGCGCGGAATTAGTTTAAGGACATAGTTGGAAGAGTACCACGATGGCAGTCAATATGGCACCGGACCTTCCACGGGTCAACCCCACACCTCCCGCGCTCCTCTCCCACCAACATTCGAATGCATCGAACAGCATCGAACAAAAGTATAATATTCAAATTACTAACCTGTTCACAGCATATTTATTCACTTCCCGTGATAATGAACATGCTTCTTCAAAGAGTCCTATTAATTTCGGCTCGAATTTTATCTTAAATCAGCAGTTTCGTGCCAATTTAATAGCCGTTCGCGATTTGGTGGGTTTATCACTGCACTTCACTTCAAGACAAAATTTTCAAAACGACTTATCTGCTTTTGTAAACAAAGATTCAAATGACGATTTGACGAATCTGACAGCTCTCCCACGCAAACTAACACCACTAATAAGTAGGTGAATGTTTTCGGTACCTGTTGATGGTGTTGGTATGCGTGGGAGAGCTATCAGATTCGTCAAATCGTCGTTTGAATCTTTGTTTACAAAAGCAGATAAGTCGTTTTGAAAATTTTGTCTTGACTTCTTCTCAAAGGGCACAGAAAAATCAAGTTTTGATGCAAATTAAACATCGCTTTTTGAAATCAGTCACTCGTTTGAACCGAAAACTTAATATAAACTGCTATTTTTGCCCGAAAAAACGATTAAAAATTGAACGCGGAGCGAATGTAAACACCGGCAGCGGCAGCAGCAAACTAATACATAGGGTGGTTCAAAAAATGATTTTGCTCCGCCTCGCTCAGTCGATTATGATTCATAATTTGGATGTCATCCGATGGTTTGGGTTGGTTTGAATAGAGGCTTACCGTGCACAGGTCGTTTCAGGTTTGTATGACAATTGATATGGCGAGGTTGAATTTTACATTATTCTGATTGTGGCACTCAGTCCTTGGGCGCTGGCAAGGGGGGAAAAATTTTCAAGAGCCTTAACTCCATAGACAATGGACATTGAATGGTCGTTTCAATGGTTGGAAGTCGATTTTGATCGAGGTTGCGAATTTTTAGCATGATAATTAGGCTTATTTTTTGCGTTACATAATCAATGGATCTTTCCTGCGGTGCGGTTTTCGTTCAGTGAAGTCTCCGGAATGTTGCGTAAAGCTATGTGGGTTCTCTTTTCGCCAACGTTTGGCGGGAAGGCGCTGTAGCCAGTGTAATGAAAGGTTTAGTTTCTCATACTAGTTTCCATACAAACTTGAACCGGCTAGTGTTCAACCAGTTTTTGTTCCAATCGGTTTTCGGAGGACACTCAGAGCATGGGACGGAATCGAGTGAGCGTGGTGGAGCTGGGTCGTTTTTTGAACCACCCTACTAATATTCTTTGTTTTTGCCTTTCTCGTACAACAAAGTTGTACCGAAAGGCTATCATTTCACTCTGAAAACGAACTCTGATAGTAAAGTTTCTTATACCATTCGACTCAGGTTGATGAATCGAGGTGATGTCTGTGTGTGTGTATGTTTGTGTGTCTGTATGGTCATTTTTTTAACCTCAAAAACTCACACGATTTTCATGTATTTAGACTTAACTGATTTTATCGCAACAAGTTGCATTCCGCAGAGCCATTCTTCTAATTTCATGCTATTTAATTTCATCAAGATTGATTGACGCGTTCGCAGCTGACAAGGAAAATGGTTTAGGCAGTTTTCCATTTTTTCCCATATACCTAATCGGGACTACGAGCATTGAGCAGCTACCATGCTATAATATAAATTACGTTTGCTCGATGGGTTAGAAACCTCGCTACGGCAATATCGATAACGCTAACGCAACGAGCAAAGCTTTTCAAAGCTTGCAATGTGGAACGTGTTGAACACGAAAACTAATCGACGAACAACGTACGCGCTTTTAAGTGTAGAGCCGACTCGATGATGTTTATTGCCAATATCAAGCTCTATCTGGTAAAAGGGCGAATGTCGCAAAAGAGGATTCTCTTCGTCGACTTCCCCTCTTTTAAATAAAAGTGACAAGCAGAGAATTTCATCGCGGTTTATCACCTCAGAATGCTTTTATATGTTTTTATTGTTTTCTTTCGTTCTGAGGCGAAAAACCGCAACGAAATCATCTGCTTTTCACTTTAATTTAAAAGAGGGGAAGTCGGCGAAGAGAATTCTCTCTTGCGACATTCGCCCTTATTCCAGATAGAGCTTGATATTGCCATTATACTTTATCGGAGCATTCGCACCAACACAGTTGTAAGTTTCATCGTTGGCAACAGAAATTGCACTCGATAACGACACGAGTAACTGCTGGTTCGTACGCTCGTGGCCATGGTGGTGTTTGCGTTTGTTTTGTGTTTGTGGTTTGTTTTGTGGAAGGGGAAAAAGAGGGGTTTCATTGATGCTTCAACATGCTGTTTGGTTTGGGTGGTGTGTGGTATGATGGGTGGTGTGGAGTTGGTGAAGTTTGGGTGATTTCAAGGGCAAATTTGAATATAGTTTTCGTTTTATACATCTCCATATTTCCATATTATATTATGTACGCGGTTTTGTTAGTTTTCTATTTATATTTAGGAATCGTTCAAACATGGCATCGTGGCTTTAGCGATGGGGGGTGGGGGTGTCATTGGTTGAATAATCTTTAATGTATTTAACGTCATATTCTAGTCAGCCTTGATTGGCTTAATTTTCAACCGAAATCGAACCTTTTATAGAAGTCTTGGAGACCCATGATGTTATATACCAACCCGACCAGTTAGTCATAACAATTATATCAATATGTGTTACAAATAACAATACTTGAAATAATTTCTCTGTCAAAAATGAATGAAAGAAAATTTCACGATCGTCATAACTTGATTATAACATAATTATGCTTATTTTACAGAAAAACAAAATTGCCAACATTTTTGGTAGATAGGAATTGGAAAAAAACGAAGTTACCACCTTCAGTATATCTTGATTTAATCGAGAAAGGCATCG
Organism: Armigeres subalbatus; assembly: GCF_024139115.2. Classification (NCBI taxonomy): domain Eukaryota; kingdom Metazoa; phylum Arthropoda; class Insecta; order Diptera; family Culicidae; genus Armigeres; species Armigeres subalbatus. Next base: position 29,985,588 of record NC_085141.1, read on the forward strand.
TCACCGCTAGGTGGATTAATTTGGGTTTTTTTTATAAATACGACACCAATACTACTACAGTATATGACAGTTTTTATTGTACAAATGCTTTCAAAGCTTTTTTTTGGTACTCAACTCACCTTCACCTTAAAGCGAAAACTTAATAAATAAACTAGATCTATCTAAGGACGTTTATTTGAAAATAAGTTTGATGTCTATAACTTTATTTTCATTAGCAAATGTTGTTGAGAACAAAACTTACGTTTGAAGTCTACTACTCATATTATTTATCGGATATGTCCAAGCCCTTATTGAATGGCATGCATTACACTATTAAGCATTCATTAAACAAATGTCATGAGGAGAGGAATACCACTTGTTGTCATTTTTAATCCATTCTGAAGCATGACACATAGAACACATGTCTATTGAAGGACATGAACATCCATTTTCATCTTGACAATTTCTTCGTAATTCTGAGATATTTGCCAGTTTCTGAATGATTATTCCTTTTACGATGAACCACATACACTGACCCCACAATCATGGGTCACACACTAATATGGGTCATTTCCATTTGATCAACGTGCAAAATGGAGTGACTAATAAATGTTACAAAGTGACCCATATATGTGGGGTCAGTGTAACATGATATATCATATCATTTTTCAGAAGTTTTCTAATCAGGAATGCTTTCATAGTGTTGGAACATTTTATATGGCTTCCATAGCATTCATCTAGAACGAAAAGGGGTTCATACAACAATTGCTCGAGGACTTGCGTTCTTCCAAACCGATCCAAACGGCTTTTTGACTGACTTGTAATCACTACAGCATATGTTCAAGTCTCTAGAAAATATAAAATCAAAGGCAAATGAAATGTTTGTCGTTGATACAGTTGCTTGTGTGCCTTTATTTGTATGTTTTCCACTTTTACGGACTAAAAACCACGAAACACATCAAAAATCTATATACCGTAATCCGTAATTGTGAGTTAGGTATCCTAATATTGACTAAATTTGCTACTGAATGATATAACCTTCGGATGAATTTGCATTTATTTTTCTCCAAAATTTGAACAGAGTTCGTGATCTCTCTTGTTCCGGACAGCAGAACGATCGCGCGGTCGGCCGAATTATTGTGTTCTGCATTGCGCGGCCGGTAATAAAATTAATCAGTTCAGTGCGTGATCTCTCTTGTTTCGAAGCGGGCTTGGTAGTCATATGGCTACTGCTTCTGCCTCATACGCAGGAGGTCGTGGGTTCAATCCCAGGTCCGTTCCATTCTCCTACTTTATATCTTTCTCTTTATTTCTCATGTTCTAGCAATCGCTAGAACTGGAAATGGACTTCCATACCGTTTCCATTACTATTCCTATACCTTCAACTTGAGTATTCTATCAGTAATCTGCTAGAATTGGAAATGAACTATAGAGCTCGTTTCCTACATCCAGAAATTCCATCAGTTACCTTCTCCTATCTATCACTTTGGCAGCTCGTTAACCAAGACGGACCTCTGCTTCTCCAACCTAACCCAGAAATTCCAACAAATTCCGCATGAACTCGTGGCAAGTGCAGAGGTATATTCGGCTTGCAGTGGGCAGTGATTGCATCATCATTTCCTCCCCTTCCCTACATTGACTTGCATTCTGACGTGGCAGGCGCCAGTATGACCTAACAAATGAGATCACCAGTACTTGTACATTGAAGATGTGTGCTAGTCCCAAGCAAACATCTGTTGGATCCCTGTGCAAGAACAGCTGATCTGGTCATAATGGAGTAGCAACTACGAGCAGTCAATCAAGCTCAAGCTCAAGCTCTTATTTTTCTACAAAATTTGAACAATAAAATCTCGCTTAACTTTTCAAAAGGACCTAAGAAACATTTTTTTCATGAATTAATTTGAATGCAGCAATCAATAGCTTGCATGTTGTTATGTTGATTGCGCTATTCAAATTAATTCATAAAAAATATGTTACTTAGGTCCTTACGAAAAGTTAAGCGAGAAATCAACATTAATTTTTGAACTCACAGCGAGCTGCCAAAAAGCACTTAAAACAAGTATAATAATAAAAACTTAAGCTCGTACCTATAGTTATGTGATAAACAATCTTATTTTCTTGGTTATTCCATAGTTTTTGTTTCAAAATGTTGATATATATTGTTGAAAAACAAGATAATTCCACTAGCGGTGATGATGTTTTTCTCGAAACAATCGATGCACATCGCTTCAGCGTAAGAGATTCCAACTATAATTGTCTACCTTAAGGCTTTTGCATACGCTTTCTCTATAGATAAATGATTGATCAAAGTTACCCCAAATTGAAAAATCAAGAAACTCGACAAAAAAAGATGTTTAAAACAAGTTAAAAATAATCAAATAATCAAGAACAATAGCCTTATACGTTCTACATGCAGCAGTACTCGTTTTAAAAATATGAAAAAAGCTATGATTTCACTTACGGGGGAAATATTTACAAAACAATTAAAAAATGATCAATGTTCCCCCGGATTACGGTACTTGGGAATGAATTCCTGTCTGTCTGACCCTTATAGACTTGGAAACTCCTGAACCGATCGGCATGAAGTTTTTTGGACCGGAGATGGTTCTTAAGATGGTTCGCGACCCTTTCCCCTTTTGGAAAGGGGGGCTCCCATACAAATGAAACACCGTTTTTTTCCTTACTCGAGAATTAATCAAATGAAACCAAATCTGGTATGTGGATCTTTTGGAAGGAAAGATATGTTTTTGTGGTGATTTGAAACCCCTCCCCCTTCTGGAAATGGGGGCTTCCATACAAATGAAACAAATTTCTGCATAACTCGAGATCTAATCAGATAATAAATTTAGGCGAAACGAAGTACGTCGGGTCTGCTAGTAACGAATAAAATCAACAACTTCGAATTGAAATCCGGACGGATTTCGAATCAAAGGATCAAAGTCCGTACAGCTACTTTTGGACCAAATATTTAAAATAAAGAAGACCAACTGACTAGACTGCCACTGTAAATGGTTGAATATGCACCGTGAGAAGCAATTTCTTCGGTTTATATTCCACTGATCTTACTTTATTTATTGCTATTTGCAATTTAAGCACAGTCACTTTTAGTACAATTATGGTCAACACGCGAACTAATGGCACCGAAAGTCCGCTTTTGCCAGGCTTGTAATTTGTTTTTAATTTTTGTGTATTTAATTTCAAAGCCTACTATCCATTTCAATGGCCAAAAAGCTTATTGTCAAGTATATAAACAGGATGAGATAAATTATTCGATACGATTTGTGATGAATAAAATCTGCTAAATGAAAACTTGAACAGAAAAATGGGAAATTTTTGGTTGGCGATTTGGCTGAACCCGGCAAATGAAGTATTGACAGTGGCTGATTTTCTACCCGCCACTGCCACATCCAAGCGCTATACTGCCGCTAACCGCAAGTCGAGCACATCTGTATATGGCGTCCATATACAGATGTGCTCGAATTGCGGTTAGCGGCAGTATAGTATATGCGCAAATAGCCAGCATAAGTTAAATTTGTATGGCGAAAGACGCGGGTTTCCTCAAAATTATGAACTTTTCATGCAAAACTATTTGAACCCGTTTATTTATTTATTATATTTACAAGGAGTAATGCTAATGCACCGACCCTGCACACACGTAGTAGTTGCTAAGTTACCACATGACAGTGTACTGGAGTGTAGAGCGTTTAAATGATATTTTCTTCTGGAGGAAATCCTGGAATAACTTCCGGAGGAAGTTATAGAAATACATATTAAAGAAACTTTCGCAGGAATTCGTGTAGGAACTTTCAGATAATATCCTGAATAGAATTTCAAAAAAAATCCTGGATTAACTTCTGGAGAAATTATTGGAGGACATACCGGAAGAATCGCTGGAGGAAATTACGAAGTAATTCTTGGAGAAGCTGCCGGAGAAATTTTTGTAGTAACATTTGGAGAAGTTCTTGGAGAAACGTACGAAGAACTTCTTCGTGAAACAGCCGGAGAACTTCCTGGAGGAACTTTCTGAGGAATTGCTGGAGGAATCGCTGGAGAAATTCCTGGACCTTCGACCTACGCCGCCGCGGATCACCAACGGCGTGACGCCGCCCGCCGCCGCCGCTGGCTAAAAATGATGTATCACGGCCGCCGCCAACAAAATTTCAATCGGCGCACATGTCTAATATCAATGCACCTTGTGCAGAATTTCATAAAGTTCGATCAACAAAAAATCCACTGATATTAACGGAACAAAACATGTAAAAATCATCATCTCATCTAGAAAGCGGTGCTTATTGAAATAGCTTTGACTGCTTAGTTCTTATTCACTTAACCTCAGTACTTTTAGTGGTGAATTTTCAATTTGGTACAGACATGTGTTAAGAAGCCGTTTAAAATCATTATATAGATCAGTAATTCTGATTACTTCACCTAGAATTTTTGAAAAGAATTCGGCTCGAATTTTAAACATGATCCGGATCTAATTCTTAACCGGATTCGCCCCGAATTCTGAATGGGATTCAGCTCTAATTCTGGACAGGGATAGTCTCCAATTCCTGAACAGGATTTAGCTCATACAAAACATGATGCGGCCCGAATTCTCAGCAGAATTTAGTTCGGGTTTTAAACATACAACGACTTGTATTTTGAACAGGAATATGTTCGAATTTCAAACAGAACCGAACTTAAAATTTTGAACGGAATTAAGCTCGAATTATGAACATGATGAGAACTCTGAACAGGTTAAGGCCCGAATAGTCAGCCAGAGTTTTGAACATGATTTTGCACGAATTTTGAATAGAATCTCAGCTGAAATTATGAACAGGATACGGCTAGAATTTTGAACAGGATGCAATTCGAGTTCTGAACATGACTCGGGCCGAATTTTATGCAGCATTTGATTTGAAATCTGAATACAACTCGGGCCAAATTCTGAACAGGATTTGGCTCTAATTCTGGACAGGAGTGCTCTCCATTTCTGAACAGGATTTGCCTCGAACACAAAACTGGATGCGGCCCGAATTTTCTACAGGATTTAGTTCGAGTTTCAAACATGCAACGGCTAGAATTTTGAACATGTTTATGCTCGAATTTCTAACAGGATTGGACTTGGTTCGAATTTTGAACAGGATTGGGCCAAATTTTGGAACGAACTTGGTTTGAATTTTGAACAGGAATTAGCCCAAATAGAATTCGGCTCGAATTATGAAGGAAATTCGGCTCTCACTCTGAACAGGATTTGGCTCTAATACTCAGCAAAAGTTTTGAATAGCATTTTTCTCGAATTTGAATAGAATTCGGATCGAATTTTAAATAATTCTTAACAGGCTCAAATACTGAGCCAGAGTTTTGAGCATGATTTTGCTCGAATTTTGAATATAATTCGGCTCGAATTTTAAACAAGATTCGGATCGAAAGAATTATGAATTATTCATAAGAGGGAGAAACATCGTGAATTGGACAAGTTATCCCGCATCTCCTTTAATGGAAAATAAGACTACCAATGTCCTTTTTTCAATGCTGAATAATCTTAACTACCTACTAGAAAGCTTGTGAACATTTAAAATGTTTCCGTTGCCGATGCGTTCAAACATCATGTATTGTTTATGTATTTAAAACAACGATACTGAATCGATCGACAAAATTTGTAACATCCATAACATAGTTCCAATAACAATTATATCAAAAGACCATTTTGCCGATCGGGGTACAATCGTCTGTCATCATTGTCTCCCGTTGGCATATTTTCATCGCCAATGGATTTCAAAGGGAATTTAAAATGGATTCCAAATGAAATCCACAGGGAATTCCAAACGTATTATGAAGTGAAGCCAAGCTCCACTTTGTATTCCGTTGGAAATCCACTTTCGTAATCGAATCGAATCTTTCCAAAGTAGATTCCGCATGGTATCCAAAGTGGATTCTGGATAGAATTCAAAGTATTTTCCGAACGAAATCCAAAATGTGCTCCGAATAGAATTGTTTATTACGAAAGGAAATCAAAGTGGATTCCCAAACGAACGAAATCTAAACTGGATTTTGAAGGGAGTTCAAATCAGATTGTGTATGGAATTCGAAGTGGATTCCGATCGGAATCTCAACCAAACGAAACTTAAAAGGGGGATCCAATCGGCATCGCAAGTGGATTCCAAACGTAATCGTAAGTGCATCCCAAATGAAATCCGAAGTGGTTTTCGAACGGAATCCACAGTGGATTCTAGATGAAATCCAAAATGGATACCAAATAGAAACTAAAGTTCATTCCAAACTCAATCCAAAGGGAAGTCAGAATCCATTTTGAATTCAGTTCTAGTTCTACATTGGATTCCGTTCAGGAAACCACTTTGGATTTCATTCAGAATCCATCTAGAATTCCTAACGAAATTCGAAGTAAATTCCGAACGGAATCCAAAGAATTCAAATCCGCTCGGAATACATTTTAGATTCTGACAATGATAACGAATTCCGAATGGAATCCTATATGAATTCGGAACGGATTTCAAAGTGGATTCCGAACGGAATTCAAAGTGGAATCTGCATGGAATATCAAACTGAATTCAAACCAGTTCCGAATGGAATTCAAACCAAAAGAAATCCAAAGTGGATTCCAAATAAAATCCACATGGGATTTCAAATTGAATTCAAAGTGGATTCCGATTGGTATTCAAAATGGATTCGTAATGAAATCTAATCCAAAGTTAATTCCGAACAGAATTCAAAGCGCATTCCAAACGAAATCTCACGTGGAAGGGATATGAAATGAGTTCTGAATGAAATCCCAAATGGGAACTATAGGGAAACCATAGTGAATTCGGAAGGGAAAGAGAAATTGGATTTAGAACGGAATACAAATTAGTTTTCCAAACGAAATCCAAACTGGACTTCGATTGTAATCCAAAGCGGAATGTAGTAGTCCTTTACGACCTTTATAGGAAGGTGGAAGAAGTTACCATTTTCAATTTCATTTAAATTTGATTTTTTTCAAAATTCTTCCCTTTTCATAGATTTTGGATACTTACTTGATACTTGATGGGCTACAGCTCTTTGATGAACCTTTGCCGAGAGGAGTATCCTTCTCCACTGGACTCGATCCTGGGCCAATCGCTTCCAGACGCCCTGAACGTTAAGCGCAGGTCCTCTTCAAACGCAAAAAGCCATCGTGTACGCGGCCTTCCACGCAGCCTGCGGCCTTTTCCGGCTTTTCAACTAAAGATTATCTTCGCTTGAGGTTCTTCTAGCATACGAACAACTTGTCCAGCCCACCCCTTAGTCTGCCGTGCTGTATAAGCTTAACCATATCAAGTTCTTTATACACCTGGTACAACTCGTGATTCATGCGACGCCACCAGATACCGTTCTCCTGTTACCTCCGAGTATTGTTTGCAGCACCTTACATTCAAACACTCCGAAAGCTCTCCGATCAGCCTCCTTCAACGTCCATGTTTCATGGCCATATAAAGCCACCTGAAGAATCAGATTAGTATACAGCGGGAATTTTGTCTTCGTTTGCAGACTACGGGACCTATTTGCAGCTGCAATACGCCTTTTCACCACGCGGGTAACATCGTTATCGCATGTCACTAATATTCCAAGATACAGAAATTCTTCTACCACTTCAAAATTTTCACCATCAAGCACCATTTCGCTACCGCCACCACTAATGAACCCACGTTGATTGCCAGCGACCATATACTTCGTTTTGCTGGAATTGATCGTGAGTCCAATCCTCGCTGTCTCCCTCTTAAAATGCTCAAAAGCCCCTTCCACGGCACGGCGATCAATCCCGAAAATATCGATATCGTCCGCAAATCCCAGGAGCATATGCGATCTTGTGATAACGGTACCGCTTCTTTGCACACCAGCTCTCCTAATCGCTCCCTCGAGCGCTATATAGAACAGTAGATTGAGAGTGCATCACCCAGCTCCAATCCATCTAAGGTAACAAACGATGTCGATATTTCATCCGCAACCCTTACGCTTAATTTCGATCCGTTCAACGTTACACGAACCAGCCGTAATAGTTCAACTGGAAAACCATGTTCTATCATAGTTTGTAATTATGAACTGTTGAAGCGGGCCCCAGTATGTTTGCAATGTTTATTTATTTATTTTTTTATTTCAAATTGATTTTTAGGACACATTGATTTTTTATAACTAAAATAAAAAAATTGTGGCTAAATATTGTATTCCCTTAAATCTTTTTCAAATAACATACTTGGAAGGACATTTAATTCCGCAGGTTTTATCACCATAGCTGAGTCGATACTACTGTTTCTGCTCTTTCAGACTTGATACGAGAAAACTCTTTTGCAACACCATCTTTTCGGTTCAGTTAGCAGAAAATATTCTGAGCTATTTTTTTCAATCATATGACCTTATGCATTTATTTTTAAGGATTATTATACACTATAAGACGCGCAAATAACGACAGCATGGTTTAAAACTGTTTTTGCATTCCAATCCTTGCACTCATACTTTACTATCAATTTAATTTTCTGGAAACTTCTCTTCAACAATATCGGAGTTTTTAAAAATCTAGATTTCGTTCAATATTTTCCGTGGTTTATAATCCAGCAACTTTCCAACTGAATTTCGCCGAACCCTAACCTATGTTCAATAGTAAAATCATTCTTCTTACGGAGCAATGTGTAAGGCAACATTATTCTTACATGAAGTTCAACATTAAACTCGTTTAAATCAGCGAAGAAAAAACACACATAGCCTGGGGAAAGTTAATCGAAGTATATGCGCTGTTGAGCTTGTCCTACATAATATTGATGAGATAATCAATTTCAATAATCATGATGAACACGATTCATGCTTCATATATCAACAACATAATGGTGCAAACTTGACAGAACCCCCGAATATAACAAAAAAAATTGGCACAATGAAAAGCTTCTCTTGTCGTATAACGCCTAACAATGAGTCACATGTAATATGTTCTCTGAAATCCTTCGCGGGCCGCAGGAAAAGGCTTGGAGGGGCGCACTTTGGGGATCACTGCCCCAAATCATTGCACTAATACCCTAGAAGCACACATGTTCCTCATTGGTTTCTGCAACTGATATGTGGCCAGATTCAGTCCCAATGAAGTTGCTGTAGCCATTTTTGGCTGACTTGTACATTTGCTCGGGTACATTTGCTCATGTTTAGTATTGAATGCAGTGCATAACGATTGCGTGATCTTCGGAATAATTGATTCTCCTTTGTGCCGGATCAGTAAATTACTTTGACATAACTTCGTACAAAATAATTATTTAGTCGCTTACATTACATTCTCATCCAATCAACTACCACTTTCCCATGGCGCTTTCGGAGATGTAGACGATTTCTCGATCTGTTTAATTGTCGAACTAATTTTCCTCTCCTAATCCTCAATTGACTGTGAGGACGTGGCCGGCATTGTTATTGGTCTTCAATTATTGAAAATTTAAAGCACGTAAACAGTGAGAATAGTGTTCCCATCAAAAGCATTATTAAACCTGATTGAATGTTCGAAATTTTCGGTGACATAAAGCCCCAAACACAATATCAGCGGAACGGAAACGGCAAATTTGACAGCCCACAGCCCATACATTTTTGTCAAATTTGCCGTTTCCGTTCCGCACAGACTGTGGACGATCGATCGCGCTCTGTACGACCGGAACGACGCCTAACACTAACATACGATCATCCACCAAACACTAATCAATTACCTTCGCTGTCCTTCGGCAAAATCACACCATGCATGCCCGGTGGCATATGCAAAAGTCATAAAAATACAGTGTAAACAATACAGTTTAAATTTCTAGAGCGTTTTTTGTTTTCTGTGATGCCATTTGATGTGGTTTACTCTTTATGCAGTTAGTCCCAGCAAAGCCCACGTAGCTAGAACTTATAACATATTTTGATTTTTTTAATTTTTGGATGACATAATCAAACATTTCAAAAAGCAACACTAAAAAGTTTAGATTCAATTTTCGCGGTGTCACACGGCCTTCTTCTATGAAACATCGCGTACTCAAGTTTCCCGTGAAGTCAATTGAAAAGCTGTGTTCAACCAACGGGTTGTGTCCCGCGCGTGAATAAATTAGCCAGCTAGCGGTTGGGAAAGACCACCCGCTAAAATTGATCGCCCGTCACTACTAACTGAGTCACAACTAAATCACCGTCCCTATAATAGAAACGATTTGAAGCAGTGCATAGTTTAGATTTTGCCACAGCAGAGGTACCATTTAGGTTCCTACTGAAACATATTCCTTCAATTAAAACCTGTTTTTTTAATTAGGGTGTTCACAAGAAAAACCATTCCGAATTTATGTTCATCTCCCAAAGTTGGAATAATTTAGGATTGTGAACCATTTCAAATTACATCAACATTGCTGAAGCATCTTCTTTTAATTCATAGGAAGCAAGCGGCTATGTTTCCTGTGTATATGTGTGTGTGGAAATCAGTAGAAAAATATACATCACTAGGACAGACAGACATTTGCTCAGTTTGTCTAGCTATTCTGCCGTCGGACGCATAAATGTCACATGTTACAAACGAGAAAAATGAGAAAAACGCATTTGAAGTTTCAAAATGCATTCATCCATCGCATAGCTTCGCTTTTTTATTGACTTTCACGCAATAAACTATAGAAGAATATTCATATTCGTTGGGCCCGAATGAAACATTGCCAAAAACAACTATTTTTTCCACGTTTTTTCAATCAAACCCCGAATGTGACACTTATGCCGCGAAATTCACTGGTCAGGCGAAAAATGTACGCATATTTGTCACACCGTGAACTGAGAAATAGTTGTTAATTTGTTTTTACATTTCGCGAGCGACGATTGTATTTCTTTGGTGTGATTTTTTGCTGTCGGTAGAAGTGGAACCGGAAATGGATTATCCAATACAGACAATCCAGTGGCGCGGGATCGGAAGAGGACTTCCTCGGGTTCGATTTAAAAAAAGAAACAGGTGATCGTTTTCTGTTTGCGGAGCCGGCAAACGTTCCATTACCGGTCCAAAAGGTTGAACACCCGGTTTTTAGCGGCAGTGGCGTAGTTTCCTTGCCCGGGAAAAGGACATGCACTTCATCTTCAACGTCCAAAGGAATCACGATTGTCTTATCGAGATGATTTTGACAAAGTGCTAACCGGTGAAGCACTTTTTTTCTGTGGCTTTGCAAAAGTTCTCAATTATTTGTAAGTTAAGAACTTATTTTCTAGGTCATATGGCTTCCACGGTTGGATTGCTTCAAGAGCATTATTTTCTCGTAAAGGCTGCTGGTCTTTAATGAAAACTTTGAGCCTGTTTGTCCCTACATACGAGCATTCCCATGGTCTGCGTGCATTTGGTCCGAGTCAGTCGCACAGCCAACGAAATCCTTAGCTGTTTCTTCAAAGTTAATATGAAGTACGCTGTCCTGAAGACAATTATATTTTGGTTGGATAATTGTTGTTCGCAAAATAAGAACTGGAATTTATTCCATCACATTACCCTACTCATAAACAGTAATGAAATTCAAGTCGAGCGCAAATTGTTGGAGAACTTTGAATCAGGGCATACGTTAAAGGCCGCTGACTTTTTCCATGCGGCGTTTGATTCCAAAATGCGCCATGAACGTGTCGTCAGTTATGAAAACTTCAAGTCTGTGGTTGGCAATGCAAAGAACAATGTTGACGTACTTCATATGCAAGCAACTGACTTCTTCAATGCTCACCGTTTTGGAGTATACGATAAACCACTGCAAGCCACGCCCGTACGTGGATTCCATGCGAAAAGTGGTGTTTGAAAAAAAGTCGTTATGAACTTGGATACGCAAACAATATCAACAGTAAAGACCTTAAATACTGCTAGTTGTTTTCCAAGAAGGAATTAATGTTGGTTGTAAAGGATTCATCCTCTTTTGATTTGATACAAATGTACGTTGGCAAAATGCTCCTCAAGGAATTGAAGAAGAAAAGAAAACTTCTTTAATGAAAGTGGTTCAACCTGTTGTTACCGAAGAGGAAAAATCGTTTTTCATTGATCGTCCGACGAAGCAAGAAGGTCCTGATTAATGTTTGTTCTTGTTTCATACTTTGAATAAATTTTATCGCCATAACATGTCACAATAATTGACTTTAACAGAACAAGAAAACGGGTTTGCTAAAGGGTTCCCCTTTATCACATTTTTATAGTCCTTGAATATTTTAATTATGTCACAGTTTCATTCTCTCATTCACGTTATATTTGGAGAGGTTCTGGACAATATAATACCTCCCCTCTTCTTTCATGGACAACCGTCCATATACATTCTGAAAGTAGGGAAAGACCTTGCATACTTACCAGCCATCCTTCTAAATTATTTACGTGGATTGTAGATGACCCTAAAAGCATGGTATATTTCATGGACGGACCTCAGGAAACATTACGCAGTGCTATGTGTCTTTTTATGTGATTGTTATATCTCTTTTTTTGTGTGACAAATATGCGTCCATTTATCCCGGTGTGACAAGTATGCGTCCATTTGTTCGAATGTGACAAATTGACTTCAGATTTTTTTCGAGTTTTCTAGAATAAAACCTATGTTTTGACAAAATATTTCAAAAACACGTATCAAATTATGACGTTAGACATCAAAACCTCAAAAATGTTAAAATGTAACATGTGACATTTATGCGTCCAACGGCATTGTTCTCATAAATTGTTGTAGTTAAAATGAAAGTCATTATTATTTTTATTTCAGGAAGAAGAAAGTTAGTCTACCATTTCGTTACTTATTTTTGACATTTTTCCGAGACAATTCGGGAGGTCGAGTCCAACGCACTACGGAAATTCTCACTACATATGCAATGTAATGCATGAATTTTATTCCCGTCTCTGAGACTTGTAATAATGGCTACACCCTATTCTCCGCCAGGCACCTTTATTGAAATGAGGAAAGCCACAAATTCAGAATGTCAGTTCCCGGGCAGCTTCCAGGCACCATTACGTAAACCGGAGCCGGCCATTGCGTACTAAATATGTGCTAATTCCGATCCACACCGCGCGCGCTCCAGAAAGTGTCCGCGTTGCGGCGACGACGCGTTGGACTTTCACTTTCAAAGGCGCGCACCGGACTGCTGACAGCGGAGCAGGTCCCGTTTGAGGCGTTCCATTGAATAAAACAGCAACGGTGAACAGTGGATCGAAAATTCAAAAATCTCGACCAACTCTAAAAAGATCGAACGCAATCGCATTCAATAATCTCGTGTGAAAACATTATCTGTCATTTTGGCATTTCGCTCCACTGTGCGATTTTTGCGTTGGTGGCAGCACCAGTAATAGCGATCAAACTCCACCGACCCTGCCAGGAGACGGATGGAGAGCATAAACGCGCAAAACTTGCACTTGTTCCACTTGGTCGTGTTTTTATTTCTCGCCCGCTCCGCTGCCGACGACGGCAGCCTCGCCGTAATTGCGTTAACATTCTTTTCCCGCGGAAATGTTATGATCATGTTCGTTTGGACGCACGGGGCTGTAAATCAATCGATTACTGAACGATCGATTGAACACTTGTGGTTGTTGCCCTGCCGGAGGATGTCGTTTGGAACAAGACCCGAGAGTGCCCGATGATTTTGATTGTAAATTAGTTAACCAGTTTGAGACCTTTCATTTCATGTTAATGGTGCCCAGCCCTGAGTTAGGCGAAATTCACAGCAAGAACTCCGAGCTTGCGAACTTTCCGTAAGACTACTACATGTTTCGTATTTTTTGTAGTGTTCGTACTCTGCGTAGTTTTTGTGATCCTCGTAGTTTCCATTATGTTCGTAATCTTTACCTTGTTGTTGTTCTCATAGTTATTCTTATTTTCGTAAATAATGTTATAGACTTCATAGATGATATTTATCGAAGTCCTCGTTTTGTTTTATATAAATAGCCATGGATTTCTCTATTTTCGTGTCTCTTGTATACTTGTCAATATTAGTAAGACCAAATCAACTTCATATCTCGTTTCCGCCTATTATTTGAAATAGTCACATTTCCTGAATGCTTTGCAAAGCTGTCACCTTATGCAATTTATTCATTTGTATGTCATTTCTTTCTAAATAGCATTTCTCTACTGCGAAAGTATTTCTCAGCCTTGCGCAATAGCATCCACCCGAGCTCGCTCGGACCTTTTCAATTAGCCCGGGCCTAATAGAGTCATCAACATTGTCATTATCACGCCTCATTCCGGCGTGTTTGCGCAGCCGTACTTGCGTCAATCTCGCCGACCGGACAGTCCGTCCATGTGAAATGGTTCCCATTCTGGCATTCAATCCGGAAATTATGCACCATTCAGAAGCGCCATCATTACCGTTTGATCCCCCTCCCTGGTCGATTGTCGTAATCGATTTTTAATTAATCACCATTTCTATTGCATCCAGTGCGCTTGTTGTCGTCGCGATGCTGACCGCAGCAATTGAAATCCTATTCCGCAACCTCATGGGCTGCTGCATATCTCAGCGGTGGAGCCCTCCATCGGAACACGGAACCAAGGTACTGTCTAGCGTGAATTTGCGAGCGATTTATATCAACCCTAAAAGCCGCAATGCAAGTCACCGTACCCGGCCTGCCCCAGCGGTATGCTCGCACTGTCGGGATTTCGCACAAAAGCCTGACTTCAGTTTAGATGGGGGACCCCCTGGGGTCGCTAGATTATTGATTCAATAACATTGGATTTCAATGCAGGTGACGTGAGTCGTTTGTCATGTGTACTGGTTCGCGCATACGGTTTTTGCGGACATGTTATGAACACTTTGTAAAGCAGCGTTTTGCAAAGGGTTAACGAACTTAGGTGAGGTGACTGGCAAATTTAGAAAGGATTACAAAGTAGCACTCAGGATTTCTTGAATACATGAGGACTGAACATTTGAAGACTAGAAGTGTTGAATAGTTGAATACTTGAATACTAGAAGACATGAATTTTGAAAAATAAATGGTGTCTATACCGGTTTTGGTCTTGGCACCTATTATTATGGAGGTTTTCTAGGGGTTCACTAGTTTAAAAAAACTAACTAGCTACTGATTGATTATATTCATAAAATAATATATTTTTGAGCCAAATTAGGCTGTAATGTGGCTATTACCGCTTAACATAGCATTGTTACGGTACACTTAGATTTAACAAAAGTTATTCACATGTTTCTTCTGAAATCTCTATTAAGATTACTATCATGAATCAAGGTGAATCCTTGCTTTCAGTCCAAGACAAAAATGGCAAACGCATGATGATTGTTACTCCTGACCATTACTACCTTACCATTACTAAGGGAGGGAAGGGAAGTTTTAATGTAAAACTCACCTAACCCTTTTGGAACGGATAGATCATATGTGCCCAGCGTTTTAGATTGGCTGTGTAAAATCATTGAACAGAGCTAGGTCCTCACTTTCTTCAGCAAAGTTGATCATCAGGATGTTGGCTTTACAGAAAAAATATCGCAGGTCCAGGACACAGAAATCCGAAACCTTGGGGAGATTTCGCTTCTGAGAGCATGCAAATGAGTCTGAAATAATTGAATCCTATATCTCATCCCGGGCAGGAGCCATGAACAGAATAACAAAACATGATATGGATTTGATTGATATAAGAGATAAAAGAACAGGCAACAATATCAAAAATTTGCTACGAAATATCATGCTATGGATAAGAACAAACTAATGGCACATGATATTGATCACTTATTACAAATAACATAACTTGATATCCTTTTGATATTTTAGTGCAAAATATTGATATCGTCGTCTGTTCTTTTATCTCTTATATCAATCATGTCCATATCTTATTTTGCTATCTTATCAACATTTGATATTATTGAGCTATTTTCGTCTACTCGGGATCGTTTGATAATTTTGAACAAACAATCAAGCTAAGTTATCCTAAAGGTTAAGCCGTACTCTTAAATGTCATCAAGCTCAGTCCACGTTATCTACCAGATCAAGCAAGGCTTTTGCAATGTCCTCATCGTTGGTATATACCCAAACCGGTTCAAAAAGCATATGCGCATCATGTAAATCCAATTTTCATAAATACGAGTTTTATAAGAGGTGAGCCAGCCTAGGGCTGCAAACCTCTATAATAAAGATACAAAAAAAAAATAAATGAATACGAGTTATTCAAGGTTCTCCAAAACGTTCTTGAACTCGATCAACCAAGTCTTTCACAATGTCTTCATCATAGATATATATCCTTCTTCTTCTTCTTCTTCTTATTGGCATTACATTCCCACACTAGGACAGAGCCGCCTCGCAGCTTAGTGTTCATTAAGCACTTCCACAGTTATTAACTGCGTTTCTAAGCCAAGTTACCATTTTTACATTCGTATATCATGAGGCTAACACGATGATACTTTTATGCCCAAGGAAGTCGAGAAATTTTCCAATCCGAAAATTTTCTAGACTGTGACCGATATTAGAATCCAGTCATCTTTAGATTGGTTTTGTATTGTAGCCGCGCAGGAAGGCAGACTAACCGAGAACATATTTTTAGTATGGAACCATATGCATCCACGAGTTGACATCGAATCCTCGAACACCTACTCATGGTGCATCCACTGTAGCTTATGAAATCCTATCGACTCAATGAACTGCGGGGATGTCTAGTGATGCACGGATGCATCGTTCAGGACTCCGTAGATCGGGTAGATCGCACGTTTTGAACTCCTGGACGTTTTGGAGAACCAAAAATGCCTTAAATATCAGCTTGTAGAAGTAATTATTGAAACCCGATCGGACTCCAGGACATTTTGGAGACCTTGGAATAGTTTACGTTTATTCAAAACGCGATTAAATTATGTAGTAGGCCTGGGACATAAAAAAATGTTTCAATGCCTTTTCAGGTCTTTTTATACTATTTTTGACAGGATCCAATGAAAAAACCCAAATTTGTACGTTAAATCTACGAGCATTAGCATGAGCGTTATTGATCACCCACGGTTGCTATTTCGTTATTGCCAGGTCAGCTGTAATTACGCAGATGTTAAAGGTACTCCAAGCTACTCCTCAATGTGTGATTCAATCTAGTCAATCCAGTGACTAAAAATTAAGCAATACCGTGCAGTGGCCGTGTCCGAGTGCAGGTCAATTGAGATATGTTTAGGAAAAAGTTGACGTGATATTCGCTATGATGGAAGCTGACAAGTCATCTGCACCTCCACGAGAAATCACTGGGATATTGGATATAGGAATAAGGAGTGTAGCTAGGTTCGTTTTGATTAATGGAATGTCGTGTGTAACGTGTAGTTAGGGCCCTTCTTAACCGTGCGGTAAAACGCGCGGCTACAAAGCAAGACCATGCTGAGGGTGGCTGGGTTTGATTTCCGGTGGCGGTCTAGGCAATGTTCGTATTGGAAATTGTCTCGACTTCCGTGGGCATAAAAGTATCATCGTGCTAGCATCGTGATATACGAATGCAAAAATGGTAACCTGGCTTAGAAACCTCGCAGTTAATAACTGTGGCAGTGCTTAATGAACACTAAGCTGCGAGGCGGCTCTGTCCCATTGTGGGGACGTAATGCCAATAAGAAGAAGAAGAAGTGTAGTTAGTTTGAACGCAAAAATCAGAGAAAAATTACGCGAGATCGTGCTGCGTATCCAAAACACGTTAAATCAAGCACCAATTATTATCTTTTCGACCGCGCAATGCAGAACAAAATAACGCGGATCTCGAGATCGTTCTGCGCCTCAAAAACACGTTCGTTCACCCACCAATTATTTTTTTTCGACCACACAATGCAGAACAAAATAATACGGATCTTGCGATAGATCCGCGCTTCTAAAACACGTTTTTTTTTTATTCCACACTATGCAGAATAAAATAACGCGGATTTCGAGATCGTTCTGCGCCTCCAAAACATGTCCGATCGAGCACAATTTTTTTTTTGACCGCGCAACGCAGAATAAAATGGTGTCAGGCCATTAGGCCGAAGGCCATTTGGCCTAAGGTCATCAGGCCGAATGGCTATTAGGCCGAACGATCATTAGGCCGAATGGCCATTAACAAAAAGAAGCAAGAAGTGCAAAATGAGAAGTTCTTTCTTCACCTTACCCCTTCTTCCTTCTCCCTTCTTGCATCTTCTTTCTTCTTTCTTCCTTCTTCATTATTCCCTCTTCCTTCTTCCTTCTTTTTTCCTTCTTCCTTCTTTCTTCTATCTTCTTTCTTCTTCCCTCTTCCTTCTACCTTCGTTATTATTCCTTCTTCTTTATTATTTTCTCTTTCTTCCGTTTTCTTCCTTCTTCCTTCCTTCTTCCTCCTGCCTCATTCTTTCTTATTTCTTCTTCCTTCTGCCTATTTCCTTCTTCCTTTTTCCTTCTTTCTTCTTCTCCTTCTTTCATCTTCCTTCTTCCAACTTCCGTCTTCCTTCTGCCTTCTTCCTTCTTCCTTTTTCCTTTTTCCTTATTCCTTATTCCTTCTTCCTTCTTCTTTCTTCCTTCATCCTTCTTTCTTCTTCTATCTTATTTCTTCCTTCTCACTTCTTCCTTTATCTTTCTTCCTTCTTCTTTCTTCCTTCTTCCTTCATCCTTCTTCGTTCTTTCTTCTTCCTTCTTCATTCTTCCTTTATCCTTCTTCCTTATTCCTTTTTCCTTCTTCCTTCTATCTTCTTTCTTCTTTCTTCTTCATTCTTCCTTCTTTCTCCATCCTTCATCCTTCATCCTTCTTCCTTCTTCTATATTCCTTCTTCCTTATTCCTTCTTCCTACTTCCTTTTTCCTTCTTCCTTCTTCCACCTTCTTCCTTCTTCCTTCTTCCTTCTTCCTTTTCCTTCTTCCTTCTTCCTTCTGCCTTCTTCCTTCTTCCTTCTTCCTTCTGCCTTCTTCCTTCTTCTTTCTTTCTTCTTCCTTCTTCCTCCTTCCTTCTTCCTTCTTCTTTCTTCTCCCTTTTTCCTTCTTCCTTCTTACTTTTCACTTCTTCCTTCTCCTTTCTTCCTTCTTCTTTCCACCTTCTTTCTTCTTCCTTCTTTCTTCTTCCTTCTTCCTTCTGAGTTTTTCCTTCTACCTTCTATCTTTATTATTCCTTCTTCTTTATTATTTCTTCTTTCTTCCGTTTTCTTCCTTCTTCCTTCTTCCTACATCCTTCTTCCTTTTTCCTCCTTCCTTCTTTCTTCTTTCTTCCTCCCTTCTTCTTTATTCTTCTTTCTTTCTTCTTCCTTCTTCCTCCTTTCTTCTTCCTTCTTCCTTACTCCTTCTTCTTTCTTCTTCCTTTTTCCTTCTTCCTTCTTACTTCTCACTGGCTTTGGGACAGTTCGTCGAATGACATTTTGTCGAATGACGTTTAGTCGAATGACATTTAGTCGAAAGTACATTTGGTCGAAAGGACATTTAGTCGAATGGACATTTAGTCGGATGGAAATTTAGTCAAATGGACATTTAGTCGAATGGACATTTAGTCGAAATGACATGTAGTCGAACGGACATTTGGTCAAAAGGACATTTAGTCGAATGGAAATTTAGTCGAATGTTGAAAGTGTTTAGTCGGTAATAGGTAATTAGTTAGGATATTCCGTTCGGATAATTCGTCAATAGATTTATGGTTGAATTTGAAATTTGAGGAATTCAGTCGACGTGAGGAAGTTCAGCGGAAGAAACGAATATGGATGTCAATGAGGATTTTTCACCTGAGCTAAAGAAACTTCTGGAGACTCTGGTGTATTATAGAAGAATTGAAAACCTACAGAAATAGCAAAATATTAGGTCTTCTTCTTCTTATTTGGCATTACATCCCCACACTGGGACAGAGCCGCCTCGCAGCTTAGTGTTCATTAAGCACTTCCACAGTTATTAAGTGCGAGGTTTCTAAGCCAAGTTACCATTTTTGCATTCGTATATCATGAGGCTAACATGATGATACTTTTATGCCCAGGGAAGTCGAGACAATTTCCAATCCGAAAATAGCGTAGACCGGCACCGGGAATCGCACCCAGCTACCCTCAGCATGGTCTTGCTTTGTAGCCGCGCGTCTTCTCGCACGCAATATTAGTTACTAATGGTGAAATACCCTCTATTTTTTTCGGCACATTATCAAAAACCAATGATATCAATGTTACTTCTTCATCGTAGTCGGCTTTGGAACATTTCGTTGATTGACAGCTAGTCTAATGACATTTGGTCAAATGACATTTCGTCGAAAGGACGTTTAGTCGAAAGGACATTTGGACGAATGAAAATGATTTTCTTATTCTTTTCATTGAAACTCTTTCTTTCACTCAATATTTATACAATAATTAGTTCAGAATGAAATTGTCTTCCAACCATAATTCGTTTATTATTGGCTGAAAATTTAATTCCGACCAAATGGTCATATGAATTCCTGGTGAAATGGTGACTGAATTTCTTTTGACCAGGTGGTATAGATTTATCGTAGTCGGTTAGAGGGGTTCAATATCCAGTCGGAAATATTTTCGGGATATTCACCGTTTCCGTATTATTTATTGTCTTTATGGACCCATCATTCTTTGGACAATATTGAAGCAATAATTATGTGACTTTTAGAAAACCCGAATAAATCATTTATTTTTTTATTGTTATTGACTAAAGTTCTTTTCTTTCAAATAGCCATTCGACGGAACATTGTTAGACTAAATTACCAAGATTTTTAATTCGAAAACTTGCTTTCAACCAAACGTAATTCGACCAAATGTACGAAGAATTTTCATACTTAAATTAGATTTCGACTAAATGTCAATTCGACCAAATGTCCTTTCGACGTAATGTCTTTTCGACCAAATATCATTCGACTAAATGACCTGCGTATCTAGTGGATTAAAAAAAACATTTTCGACTAAATGTCCTTTCGACCAAATGTTCATTCGACGTAATGTCTTTTCGACCAAATGTCGACCAAATGACGAAATGGTATAGATTCCTTCTCACTTTTCACTTCTTCCTTCTTCCTTCTTCCTTTTTCTTTCTTCCTTCATCCTTCTTCCTTTTTCCTTCTTCCTTCTTCCTTCTACCTTTTTTATTATTCCTTCTTTTTCATTATTTCTTCTTTCTTTCGTTTTCTTCTTTCTTC
Organism: Armigeres subalbatus; assembly: GCF_024139115.2. Taxonomy (NCBI): domain Eukaryota; kingdom Metazoa; phylum Arthropoda; class Insecta; order Diptera; family Culicidae; genus Armigeres; species Armigeres subalbatus. The sequence goes on from NC_085141.1 coordinate 30,006,550, forward strand.
CTTCTTTCTTCCTGCTTCCTTCTTCCATCTTCCTTTTTCCTTCTTTCTTCTTCTTCCTTCTTCCTTCTTCTTCTTCCTTCTTCTTTCTTACTTTTTACTTCTGCCTCCATTTTCCTTCTTCCTTTCTACTTCTTCCTCATTGCGCACTACTCACTTCTCACTCCCCAGTTCTCATTCGGCCTAATGGCCATTCGGCCTAGTGACCGTTCGGCCTAGTGACCATTCGCCCTAATGGCCTTCGGCCTAGTGACCTAGCATCGAATAAAATAACGCGCATTTCATGATTGTTCTGCGCCTCCAAAACACGTTCGATCACGCACTGATTATTTTCTTTTCGACCGCACAATACAAAACAAAATAACGCGGATCTTGCGATAGTTCCATGCTTCTAAAACACGTTTGATAGAGCACTATTCATTTTTTTCCGCACACAGAGCAAAATAACGCGGATCTCGAGATCGTTCTATGCTTACAAAACAAGTCCGATTGAGCACAACGCAGAACAAAATAACGCGGATCTCGAGATCGTTTCGTGCTTCCAAAATACGTTCGATCGAGCACAATTTTTTTTCGACAGCGCAATGCAGAATAAAATAACGCGGGTCTCGGGATCGTTCTGCGCCTCCAAAACACGTTCGATCACGCACTAATTATTTTTTTGTCGACAGCACCATTTGTTTTATTACCACACAACGCAGAACAAATTAACGCAGATCTTGAGATCATTCTACTTTTCCAAGATACGTTTGACCGAGCACTAATTATTTTCTTGTCGACCGCACAATACAGAACAAAATTACGCAGATATCGAGATCGTTCTGCTTTTCCAAAACACGTTAGATCGAGCACTAATCGAAATCTTTTACTTTTCCAAGACACGTTTGACCGAGCACTAATTATTTCCTTTCCGACCGCACAATTCAGAACAAAATAACGCGGAACTCGACATCGTTCTGCGCCTCCAAAACACGTTCGGTCGAGCACTAATTATTTTCTTTTTGACCGCACAATGCAGAACAACATAACGCGGATCTCAAGATCGTTCTGCGCCTCAAAAACACATTTGATCACGCACTAATTATTATCTTGTCGACCGCAGAATAAATTAACGCAGATCTCTAGATCGTTCTAGTTTTCCAAGACACGTTGAATCGGGCACTTATTATTTTCTTTTCGACCGTACAATGCAAAACAAAATAAAGCAGATCTCGATCGTTTGGCGCCTCCAAAACACGTGCAATCAAGCACTAATTATTTTATTTTCGACCGCATAATGCAGAACAAAATAACGCGGCTCTTGAGATCGTTCTGCGCTTCCAAATCACGTCCGATCGAGCACAATTTTGTTTCGACCCTGCAATGCAGAATAGAATAACGCGGGTCTAGAGTTCGTTCTGCGCCTCCAAAACACGTTCGATCACGCACTAATTATTTTCTTTTCGACCGTCCGATATAGAACAAAATAACGCGGATCTCGAAATCGTTTCGCGCCTGCAAAACAAGTTTGATCGAGCACTAATTATTTTCTTTTCGATCGCATAATGCAGAACAACATAACGCGAATTTCGAGATCGTTCTGTGCTTCCAAAAAAAACATCCTATCGAGCACAATTTTTATTCGAAAATTTCAGATTTTGAGTGTAGTTACTGGATACGCGGACATGTTCGTGCAAGCAAAAGGTGATCGATTCTTATCAAGGCAATGTCCTTGCTAATAATCCGATCAATCTAATGTCATTGCACAAACATGTTTATACGGATTATTGAGGAAAAGAGGTAAGACTTTGATAAAATGTTGATAAATTTAAACAAAAACCTACATAAAGGAAAGTCACACATACACATATACACACACTTTCACATATACACATACATGCACACATACACGTACATACACATATACACCCCCACAGTCCCCCCTTTGCCCGGCCGGTCCGAACTGCGAGGATACACCGGAGCACGTGTTTTCCGACTGTCCTCGATTCAGGACAGAGCGAAATGTGCTCTCAGTAGGCAGCGCTAGTAATATAAACCCCGAGAACATCGTGCAAGAAATGTATAAGAATGAGAATACGTGGAACGAAATAGGAAGAGCAGTAACACAGATCATGAAATCGCTGCAGCGAAAATGGCGTGAAGACCAGAGGGTATCTGGAAGCGATCATAATAGCACGGTCGGTTACGGGGAAGCTTCCGTCGTCGGGGAGCTTCCTGTCGGGGTAGGATAGATCCGCCGCCGGGGACTATCTGAGTAAATCGCGATCCAGTTGGGAGCTTAATGGCTCAAGATTACAGAAGATTAATTTCGAAGAGTTTCCGCCGCCGGGGAGCCTCTAGCCGGAGTAGGCTAGATCCATCGTCGGGGACTAGGCCGAGTAGAACGTGACGCGTTGGTAGAACTGGTTTCGGGTCGTCGGAGCACCATTGAATTGGACGCTTTGCTCCACCCGGAATCTCTGGATCGACTTCGGCACTCGGACCGGTCACTCGCTGAAGTAAGAAAGGCCTCCAGTCCTGCGCTGCTCTGGAAGACACCAGAAATGTTAAAAGTGGTAAAAAATGTTGAAACAAGTCTTACACAGAAGCGAGTCGTCGGTTCCGAGGGAAATTCCAACGCCGGGGAACTCCCTGTCGGAGTAGGATAGATCTGCCGCCGGGGATCGTCCGAGTAGCCCGCGATTTAGATGGGAGCTAAATGGCTCAACGAAAAAGTCAAGAAAATTATGCTGGGAGCCGAACGGCTCAATGTTAACGAAAGTTCCGTTCGGGGGAGTTTCCGCTACCGGGAAGCTTCTAGTCGGAGTAGGCTAGATCCACCGCCGGGGACTATGCCGAGTAGTTCGTGACGCGTCGAATAATCGGCTTTGGGTAGTCGAAGCGCCAGTGAACCGGACGTTATGCTCCACCCGGAATCTCTGGACCGACTTTGGCATCCAACCGGTTTCCCGTTGAAGTGAGAAAGTGCCTCGGACTATCTAGGTGAGACATTAGTGTTGGACACGCAATAAACTTCCACGGGTCGTCGGTTTTCGGGGAAGCTCTCGCCGCCGGGAGAGTAGGATAGATTCGCCGCCGGGGACTATCTGAGTAGGCTGTGAGCACGTCGTGAGCTATATGGCTCAAAGATGCAGTGGTGCTGAATGGCATGAGGAAGAGAGACAGTGATCGTCAAAGATTAAGAGACGCACCAACCGAATAAAAAATGCTTCGATGAGAAAAATGTAGCGAACTAGCTGTGCTTGCTAGAGGCTGAACACGTGAAGTGCATGATCACAGCCCTCCTCCGAAGTATTGACATCTAGGCACAACAGGGCATGTGAAGAGAGGGTAACTCAAGTAACCTTCTGTTACTTGGGTGGGTTTAGTGGGTCCGGCGGGCCGGCCTTCTACCGACCGCGCCAACCCCACTCCCTGAGGGATAATTTCAGGTGTCTGTAAGCAGATTTGCCTTCATCCCTCTATAAAAAAAAAAAAAAAAAACATATACACCCTTTAACACATACACAAGAACACACAAACACATTTTATATTACACCTAATATATTTTAAAATCGAAATTTGTTTGATACCAAATGTCTTAAAAGTGCATGAAACGTCGAGTTCTGATGCTTTCTCAAAAAAACTCTTTATCGAAATTTTTGTTTGTGATGCCAAACGTCTTAGAAATGCATAAAAAGTCAACCACAATAAATGTAACCTTTTTTTACAGATAGTGTAGTAAAATAACACAAAATTGTGCGTTTTCAATACAATAATGGTTGTATTAAAAACTTCAGAAATTGTAAACGTCAAAGTTCTATACAGTTTCTCTATGGTTCTTAACATTCGAGCACGCGCGCTGTTATATTTTGTACAACACTAACGAAAGCTAACACTAACGTGTAAGTGCCAAAAAAATAATTTTGAATTAGAAAATTATTTTGAGCTTTTTAGTGGAATTAAGTAATTCAATGGGATTGTACAAACTCGTCTTACGACAAGTTAATAATCTTGAAATTAGTATTTTGGCCATAACTTCTGATCCCATAGTCCGAATCAGCCAAATTTTAATAGGAAACAATCTGATTGGATTCTCCGTTGAACGTAATTTGTTGCTAGCAAATGGGTTGAGAATAAGTGCCTAAAAAATTGGCGAGACTTTTTGCGCACATACACATATACACAAACACACACGCACAGACATCACTTTGATTCGGGGAACTGAGTCAATTGGTCAATAACACTATGGGTGTCAGGCCCTTCCACAAAAAGATTGTTTTAGGATCGAACATATAGCCTTCACGTATACTTAGTATATGAGAGACGCAAAAAGTTCATTTGAAAGTTATTTATTAGGCAGTTTAAATCAAAGTAGTCAATAAAGACGCACAAATTATAATTCTCGCACTTAGGGAGCATCCATAAATTACATAACGCTTAGAGGAAGGTCGTGCAGTGGGACAATCCAAACAATTTTTTTGGATGTTTCATACAAAAAGTGTGACATAGGGGGGAGGAGGGTTTGAAAATGGCATTTTTTTGCATTACGTAATTAATGGATCTTCCCTTAGAATTATAAATAGGGGCTTAACTGTATTGATCGATTTCTCTTAATCGATTTTATATCTCGTTAATAATTCAATTATTTTAGAAGCTACAATCATGATTGTTGAATCTGGCGCAAGAAGCAACCAACCTTTATCACACCAAACAAAAAAGTCGTCGGCAAACTACAGTAAATCACCACATTACTAAAAGGAAAGCATCGACGAAAAGAAATCGATCAATGCAGTTACGCACCTTACGCACCACGAGAATTGCAAATAACATCCAAAAGATACAGCTACGTAGTTCTACCTCACATTTATGTACAAACTGTTTAAGTTTTTTCATCCTCTATACAATGCAAAAATGTGCGTTGCACACTTGTAGCAAGCCAATAACATTTTTCACAATACTGGGCTTAAATATTTGTCAACTTGCCAAAGATTTGGAAATTGAAAAACTTCAAGACTCAATTATCGTGTACTTGAGGAAAAAATCTCAATAAATGTCAATACTATTAAGGCAATTCTGCCACAACCCAACAGCTCTAATAAAAACGATTATCTAATAAATTTTCTTATACTTTCTATTTCGTCCACAGGTAAGCGAATCACGCAAATGAGCTGGACGTCTTCTTCACCACGACAACAGTCTTTACATGGCAGTAAGCAATTTGGTACCAAGAAAAGAACGTCATTCATTTTTCGCATAAAAGTTTACCACAATCCATAAATCTTCCTGTGTTGGCGACTAACATCTGCATTAGATTTGACATCCAATCCACAAGTTCCGGGTCACCTCGGACCTAAAATAATGTTGATGGCACGAGATCTTGATGATAATTTTGCTGCCTCGGTTATGCGTCAAACTAGGACCAATAACGCTTTCGGAGGAGACATCTCTATCGGACTTTGGATCATGATCGCGCCGTTTCGAGATCGTCACTCATCTGTGGAGCTTTCGTCTCTATCGTCCGAATCACGTCATTCAAACTATCTCGAGTTGAAAATCAGGGATCGGACAAGGGGGCATCCCTCTCGGTTTATATTTCTGCTGTGGAAAAGTGCAGCCATCATCCATGTCGTAATGGTGATAGTAAACACTTCGTAAATTGCCTGGACAACTGGTAAAGTACCGATTCAGAGCTTGTTTGGCTTGTGCTTTATCCTTCCGTGGTTAAATTCAGATCGTGTTGCCTCTCTGGCACTTGTCTGTAAAATGTGAAACCACGATCACGAGGACCAAGGAAGACGCGGTACATTATTTATGCGATATAAACTAAGGAGAAAGTACTCTTTCTTGCTGTGGAGACGATATTTATGGGACGTTTTTATTACGAGGCTTATCGCCACTGGGATGGGTTATTATTGCGATGAGTGGCAGTTTCAGATAAGGCTTTTGGGTTTCGTAATATCTGTGGGTTTAAAACAAGCAATGAACTTTAGCTTTAATGCGAATTCAAGCATGCGAGTTTCTTCAGGTGTCGGATAACTTTTCAGGTGTTTTCTAGAGCAATAAAAATATGGAGAGTTAATCCAAATAACAACTTTTTCAACTTTGTTGCTTCTTCAATTCATTTAAATATTGTAAACGGTTTTTATTATAAATAATACATACAAAACATACATTGCGTTGCAGTACTCGTATGTTGTTGATTTATTAAGAATAGCAAAATGGTCTAACCAAATAAGTATGTAAAAGAGAAAGTTCAAGAACATATCGAGCCCAATTTCAAAGATAGAAAAAGTGAAACATGTTAAAAATCACAAAAATGAGAAACAAATCCAATACCTTTTCATTGTTTTTTTTTTTTCGTGGGATAAATATCGGAGCTATAAGATGAAGTCCAAGAGCAGTAACCCTAGAGAAGTAACCCTCAAAATATGGAAAAATAATAATTTCACTTGAAATGAAAGAATTGAATTCGCTTGTTTGAAATAAAAGAAACTTTCAATTTATAGAGATAACCATTTTGATTTTATTGGTACAATATTTGAGTGAGTTGCAGTCTACCGAAGTCATCGAATCAATCTTTCAAAGTCTACAAACAAAACCGTTGTAAAATATTGATTGGAATCTAAGTCACCGACAAAATGGAACGGCGCGGCTCATCAACTTGCTCTCGAAACGGCAAACGAATTTTCCCACACTTGCCATATAGTCGCACATCGATCGCATGTCAGCATCATTTACCCAATAACAATGCTTTGGGTGCCGATCATGCAATACGCCACCTCTGCCGAGCCGCAACAATAATCCATTAGCACTAATTAACTGCACGATGAACGATGATTCCTAAATACAACATTACCCGTCGTCTTCGTCGTCGTCGGCAGACCGAGCAGCCAGCCGTCAGTCAGACTCACCCACAGTCGTCGGCGGTACACTAATCCATCAACAAGGAAGATGACATTCCACGTCGTGCTTCGAGCAACTACCGTTTGCATACTTTTTTTAGAGCGAACCAAACCGAATGGAAAAATTACGCTGGATAGTGCAATGTTAATTTATGGTGGTTTACCTGTCCGAGTGCAACACTAAACGATTTGAAGTTAATAATTTTTAATTTGCTTACTGCAGTTGAATTAATTCAAATAAATTGGACAACTTAGAGTTGAACAATGTTGTAGAGTATTCAGAAATATATGATTGTATGAATGAAAAGTTTTCTTTGATAACTCGCGGATATTGTAGCAGAGTGCTTAATGACGAATATCTATCTACTAAGCAGTGTCGCAAATGTGATCTTAAACGACAGATCACGCAAAAAAAAATTGTCGGTTTTGTCTTAGTATCGGTTGTATGTCCATAATATTTTATGTCTACATTTTGCATCACATTTTCTGATATAAAAAAATCGTAACAGTTATCGATTCTATTTTGCTCTTCTATTTTCTGATATTTTTGCCTGCCCATTTTTGTGGGAGATCATCAAATTTAGCGGAATTGTCGATGAATGGCGCTACAGCTTTGATTCGATCGCGTAGTAGTCGCTGGGAACAAGTTTTTGCGGGTTGAAATTGATTTCAAAACAGCCACCACATTTGCGATTTTTTTTTCTCGGTTGATTTTGCACAGACCTCACGATTTATTGGCGGTTGATTGGTTGCTCTTTTATTACTTTACTGGCGTCTATCATCCAACGAATACGAATATTAATCATAATTAGTTCGATTTACGGTTTGTAAATTTGAAGATTGATAGAATAGCTATTGGAACACACTGATTGGTAAGCCGCCATTACGGCCAGCTGTATAGGTAAAAGCACTTTTTTGATACTTATTCTCATCCAATTTGCTCGCTACAGTATTTTTACAATCAGTATAGATAAATGTTAATAATCAAATCCATCCAGCTCTAGTTTGCCTTTTTCATACACCAAAAAAACGCTTCAAAAATGAATTTTCGATAGAAGAACCAATGTTCAATGTTCCTCACATTGGTAGAATCCATGCAATTTTTATTATCTGCCTTTTCTACTTAACATCTGTTTAACTCTGGATCAATAGCAAGATCGTCGTTGACTAAGACAAACTACAAAAAACGAAAGCCAGAATAACAAAATTATAAGTGCTCAAGAGCAAAAGCTTTTTTATTAGTTATTTCTGCAGGAGATATAATCATCTTTAGCACACTTTATTGTGAATAAGTCTAAAAAGTATACGCTTCCTTATTCAAAGGATGAATTTTCCCGGCATATGACAAAAAAAGATAGGTTTTTTTTCAAATAATGCATTTATTTAAGTTATTACATCTAAACAGATAACACTGAATCAACAATTTGACGCCACAATACACGGTTCGAAGCAGCATGTCTCCATCCTCGAATGCGTCCCACGCTCGCCAAGTCGTTAGCACCTGGTCTGATCACCTCGCTCGCTGCGCTCCACGCCGTCTCATACCTGCCGGATCGGAAGCGAACACCATCTTTGCAGGGTTGCTGTCCGGCATTCTTGCAACATGCCCTGCCCATCTTATCCTTCCGGCTTTAGCTACCTTCTGGATACTGGGTTCGCCGTAGAGCTGGGCAATCTCGTGGTTCATTCTTCGTCGAACATACCGTCTTCTTGCACACCGCCAAAGCCCGAGCAACACAAGTCTGACAAAAATGGTTGCAGCAACTTGGTTGTGACTAAACCTGGTCACATAAGAGTTGCAGTAACCTATGTGATACATGTTTGCTGCTAGGGAAGACTATACTCCGAGTGCTTGCAAGTCCTCCTCGAGCATTGTCCATGTTTCATGTCCGTAGAGAACAACCGGTCTTATAAGCGTCTTGTACATGACACATTTGGTGCGGTGGCGAATCTTTTTCGACCGCAGTTTCTTCTGGAGCCCGTAGTAGGCTCACGTTGTTGTCAGCCGTTAGCAAGGATCCGAGGTAGACGAATTCCTCGACCACCTCGAAGGTATCCCCGTCTATCGTAACACTGCTTCCCAGGCGGACCCTGTCGCGCTCGGTTCCTCCCACAAGCACGTACTTTGTCTTTGACGCATTCACCACCAGTCCAACTTTTATTGCTTCACGTTTCAGGCGGGTGTACAGTTCTGCCACCTTTGCAAATGTTCGGCCGACAATGTCCATGTCATCCGCGAAGCAAATAAATTGACTGGATCTGTTGAAAATCGTACCCCGGCTGTTACACCCGGCTCTCCGCATGACACCTTCTAGCGCAATGTTGAACAACAGGCACGAAAGTCCATCACCTTGTCTTAGTCCCCGGCGCGATTCGAACGAACTGGAGTGTTCGCCCGAAATCTTCACACAGTTTTGCACACCATCCACCGTTGCTTTGATCAGTCTGGTAAGCTTCCCAGGGAAACTGTTCTCGTCCATAATTTTCCATAGCTCTACGCGGTCTATACTGTCGTATGCCGCATTGAAATCAACGAACAGATGGTGCGTTGGACCTGGTATTCACGGCATTTTTGAAGGATTTGCCGTACAGTAAAGATCTGGTCCGTTGTCGAGCGGCCGTCAACGAAGCCGGCTTGATTGATAACTTCCCACGAACTCGTTCACTAATGGTGACAGACGACGGAAGATGATCTGGGACATCACTTTGTAGGCGGCATTAAGGATGGTGATCGCTCGAAAGTTCTCACACTCCAGTTTGTCGCCTTTCTTGTAGATGGGGCATATAACCCCTTCCTTCCACTCCTCCGGTAGTTGTTCGTTTTCCCAGATTCTGACTATCAGTTTGTGCAGGCAAGTGGCCAGCTTTTCCGGGCCCATCTTGATGAGCTCAGCTCCGATACCATCCTTACCAGCTGCTTTATTGGTCTTTAGCTGTTGAATGGCATCCTTAACTTCCCTCAAGGTGGGGGCTGGTTGGCTTCCATCGTCCGCTGAACTGACGTAGTCATCTCCTCCGCTGGCTTGACTTTCACTTCCTGTATTCTCAGTGCCACTCAGATGTTCCTCGTAGTGCTGCTTCCACCTTTCGATCACCACACGTTCGTCCGTCAAGATGCTCCCATCCTTATCCCGGCACATTTCGGCTCGCGGCACGAAGCCTTTGCGGGATGCGTTGAGCTTCTGGTAGAACTTGCGTGTTTCTTGAGAACGGCAAAGCTGTTCCATCTCCTCGCACTCCGCTTCTTCCGCCGGTTTCTTCTCCTGAAAAAGGCGGGTCTGCTGTCTCCGCTTCCGTCTATAACGTTCCACGTTTTGCCGGGTACCTTACTGCAGCGCGACCGCCCGCGCTGCGTCCTTCTCCTCCAGAATCTATCTGCACTCCTCGTCGAACCAATCGTTCCGTCGACTTCGACCCATATACCCGACGTTGTTCTCCGCTGCGTCGTTAATGGCTGCTTTGACTGTATTCCAGCAGTCCTCAAGAGGGGCCCCATCGAGCTCACCCTCTTCCGGCAACGCTGCCTCGAGATGCTGCGCGTATGCAGTGGCGACATCAGGTTGCTTCAGTCGCTCTAGGTCGTACCGCGGCGGTCGTCGGTACCGAACATTGTTGATGACGGATAGTTTTGGGCGCAGTTTAACCATCACCAGATAGTGGTCAGAGTCGATGTTAGCGCCACGATATGTCCTGACGTCGATAATGTCGGAGAAGTGCCGTCCATCAATCAGAACGTGGTCGATTTGTGATTCTGTCTGCAGTGGTGATCTCCAGGTGTACCGATACGGGAGGCTGTGTTGGAAGTAGGTGCTGCGAATGGTCATATTCTTGGAGGCGGCGAAATTAATTAGTCGTAGGCCGTTTTCGTTCGTCAGCCGGTGAGCGCTGAACTTTCCAATAGTCGGTCTAAACTCCTCCTCTTGGCCAACCTGAGCGTTCAAATCTCCTATGATGATTTTGACGATTTTCATGATGATTTTCATTTATAGTTATTTTATTATAATACGTTTGATACAATAATAGGTTAGCAGAAAACAATACGTGTTGGAAAAATATGATTATTTCCTTCTTTAAATTCAAGCATTTGCTGGATCAGAGGCAAGGGGAGATATGATTCCTTTTTTGAAAGGATGGGTTTTTTTAGGTTTAAGGACGAACTTTTCGGAATCCAATTTTATTCCACCTCGCGTTTTCAAGGACACCACTTTCAATAATGAAGCAACGAGCAGCTGTCATCTTTCTGTTCTACGCTTGCTGCAACGCAGCAAAGCTAAAATAAAAAGATGACAGTTATTCATTGCTTCTTAGTTGAGATTTGTGCCTCTGAAAATGCTAGGTGAAAATTATTTTGATTCTGAACAGTTTCACTTTAATGCAAGCGAAAATATAATCCATTCTTCAAACTGAATCCTTTTTAAAAATCATGCCTTTTTCCTATTTTTGACACTTTATTTTAAAACATGCATCAATCATGTCGGAATGGTAGTCCGAAGCACCTTCTTTCCCGGCAAAAATATCCACAAGGCCACATGGAGATCACCTAACCAAGAAACGGAAAACCAAATCGACCACGTTCTAATCGACGGTAAATTCTTCTCCGACATCACGAACGTCCGCACTTACCGCAGTGCGAATATTGAATCCGACCACTACCTCGTTGCAGTATGCCTGCGCTCAAAACTCTCGACGGTGTACAACACGCGTCGAAGTCGGACGCCGCGGCTTAACATTGGGCGGCTACAAGATGGTAGACTAGCCCAAGAATACGCGCAGCAGCTGGAAGTGGCACTTCCAACGGAAGAGCAGCTAGGCGCAGCGTCTCTTGAAGATGGCTGGAGAGATATTCGATCCACCATTGGTAGCACCGCAACCGCTGCACTTGGCACGGTGCACCGGATCAGATAAACGACTGTTATGTCGGCGAATGTGAGCGGTTAGTGGAAGAAAAGAATGCAACATGAGCGAGATTGCTGCAACACCGCACGAGGGCGAACGAAGCACGATATAAACGGGCGCGGAACAGACAAAACTCGATTTTTCGGAGGAAAAAGCGCCAGCAGGAAGATCGAGACCGTGAAGAAACGGAGCAACTGTACCGCGCTAATAACACACGAAAGTTCTATGAGAAGTTAAACCGTTCACGTAAGGGCCACGTGCCACAGCCTTACATGTGTGAGGACATAAACGGAACTCATCATACGAACGAACGTGTGGTGATCAAAAGGTGGCGGCAGCACTACGAAGAACACCTGAATGGCGATGTGGCAGACGAAGATGGCGGTATGGTGATGGACCTGGGAGAACGCGCGCAGGACATAATTCTACCGGCTCCGGATCTCCAGGAAATCCAGGAGGAGATTGGCCGGCTGAAGAACAACAAAGCCCATGGGGTTGACCAACTACCAGGAGAGCTATTTAAACACGGTGGTGAGGCACTGGCTAAAGCGCTGCACTGGGTCATTACCAAGATTTGGGAGGAGGAAGTTTTGCCGCAGGAGTGGATGGAAGGTGTCGTGTGTCCCATCTACAAAAAGGGCGATAAGCTGGATTGTAGCAACTACCGCGCAATCACATTGCTGAACGCCGTCTACAAGGTACTCTCCCAAATTTTATGCCGTCGACTAGCACCAACTGCAAGGGAGTTCGTGGGGCAGTACCAGGCGGGTTTTATGGGCGAACGCTCCACCACGGACCAGGTGTTCGCCATTCGCCAAGTACTGCAGAAATGCCGCGAATACAACGTGCCCACACATCATCTATTCATCGACTTCAAAGCCGCATATGATACAATCGATCGGGACCAGCTATGGCAGCTAATGCACGAACACGGTTTTCCGGATAAACTGACACGGTTGATCAAAGCGACGATGGATCGGGTGATGTGCGTAGTTCGAGTTTCAGGGGCATTCTCGAGTCCCTTCGAAACCCGCAGAGGGTTACGGCAAGGTGATGGTCTTTCGTGTTTGCTATTCAACATCGCTTTGGAAGGGGTAATACGAAGAGCAGGGATTAACACGAGTGGTCAAATTTTCAATAAGTCCGCCCAGCTATTTGGTTTCGCCGACGACATAGATATTATGGCACGTAACTTTGAGAAGATGGAGGAAGCCTACATCAGACTGAAGAGGGAAGCTAAGCGGATCAGACTAGTCATCAACACGTCGAAGACGAAGTACATGATAGGAAGAGGTTCAAGAGAAGACAATGTGAGCCACCCACCGCGAGTTTGCATCGGTGGTGACGAAATCGAGGTGGTAGAAGAATTTGTGTACTTGGGCTCACTGTTGACTGCCGAAAATAAAATGACACCAGCAGAGAAATTCGGAGACGCATAGTGGCTGAAAATCGTACGTACTTTGGACTCCGCAAGACGCTCCGATCGAATAGAGTTCGCCGCCGTACCAAACTGACAATCTACAAAACGCTAATTAGACCGGTAGTCCTCTACGGACACGAGACCTGGACGATGCTCGTGGAGGACCAACGCGCACTTGGAGTTTTCGAAAGGAAAGTGCTGCGTACCATCTATGGTGGGGTGTAGATGGCGGACGGTACGTGGAGGAGGCGAATGAACCACGAGTTGCATCAGCTGTTGGGAGAACCATCCATCGTTCACACCGCGAAAATCGGAAGACTGCGGTGGGCCAGGCACGTAGCCAGAATGTCGGACAGTAATCCGGTGAAAATGGTTCTCGACAACGATCCGACGGGAACAAGAAGGCGAGGTGCACAGCGGGCAAGGTGGATCGATCAGGTGGAAGATGACTTGCGGACCCTCCGTAGACTGCGTGGTTGGCGACGTGTAGCCATGGACCGAGCCGAATGGAGAAGACTCTTATATACCGCACAGGCCACTTCGGCCTTAGTCTGATTAAATAAATAAATAATCAATCATGTCCTGGTGTTAGGTGGGACGCTAAACAGCCCTGACACGACGGCCCACCGACGAGACAGGAGGTTTGCGCAGGCCCAATAAGCAGCCTTTAAAAACAATCATTACGAACGACATAGAAGATAATACGACTCGATGCAATCGGCAACGACCTAGGCGACGAATAAAGGATCACGATTGGAAGCTTGGAACATGGAACTGCAAGTCGCTAGGCTTCGCAGGTTGCGACAGGATAATCTACGATGAATTACATCCCCACAACTTCAGTTAGCAATTGCTTCTCGCGCACGATAGACGTCTTTCCGCACAATTGCTTATCAAACGATATTACTCGGTTTGTGTCGAATCCACTCAGCGCAAAATGTCACACAGAACGAACACGCTTGTCGTGGACTTTAGTGTTCTTCCAACACGACCTCCGTTGGAGCAGGTGAAAAAGTTCCTGGAGAAGTCAATCAAGCTTGACATGGCTGATGTTAAGAGCATTCAGCTGCACATCCTCAACAACTGCGTGTTTAACGCGATGAACGATGCAGGTGTAGCACCACGACTACAGCAGCAAACCATCTGAAACACTCGTTCCATCGTCTAGGCGTAATCTATCGCATACCGGTGTATGTTGATGGCCCCACTACAACAATCAAGCTACACGACCTTTCGCCACGCATGCCGAATACCACCATCATCAACCATCTGAAACAATATGGCAAAATAATCTCCATACAAAATGAGACCTGGAAAAACTTCTTCCCGGAGTGCTGAAAGGTGTGAGAGTAGTGCGAATGATGATAGAAAAACCGATACCATCGCGCATCTCTATCGAGAATGAACCGACGCTAGTTACTGGCCAAAAACAAAATGATCAACCACAATCAAAGTGCCCAGTGGCGACTACAGAGCCTACATCAGAAATTCCATCAAACACATCCGAACAAATCAATACCGGCCCTCCACCAGTGCAAACGGAATCAAACAAAAGTGAAAACGACAATGACGACGACGACGACGACGACGAAAGGCAAATTGAGCCCGGCACTACTGGAGCCAGCGCGAAAACGCGATTGTCAGCCGCATCGGGAACAGCAAGCGACACACGTGCCGATAACATCCCAAAGAGATCGTGTGGTGAAGACGCTTACAATACAGGCGATACCAGAGAACATGATGAAGCGGACTGTAGAGTGTATAACACACGATCAAGAACAAAAAAATAATCTATCGAATTTGTAGCATTTTGTAAATCAGAGACGAGCCAGCCTCGGGCTGAAAGTCTCTTAAATACAGATAAAAAAAAATCCCCGCGACTTCGACGTCGTAGCGTTGCAGGAAATTTGCTGGACAGGACCAAAAGTGTGGAAAAGCGGGCATCGAGCGGCTACCTTCTACCAAAGCTGTGACACCACCAACGAGCTGGGAACCGGCTTCATAGTGCTGGGTAAGATGCGCCATCGTGTGATTGGGTGGCAGCCAATCAACGCAAGGTTGTGCAAGCTGAGGATTAAAGGCCGTTTCTTCAACTATAGCATCATCAACGTGCACTGCCCACACGAAGGGAGATCCGACGACGAGAAAGAAGCGTTCTATCCGCAGCTGAAGCAGACATACGATGGATGCCCACTGCGGGACGTCAAAATCGTCATCGGTGAAATGAACGCTCAGGTAGGAAGGGAGGAAATGTATAGACCGGTCATCGGACCGGATAGTCTGCATACCGTATCGAACGACAACGGCCAACGATGCATAAACTTCGCAGCCTCCCGCGGAATGGTAGTCCGAAGCACTTTCTTCCCCCGCAAGAATATCCACAAGGCCACATGGAAATCACCAAATCAAATAACGGAAACCCAAATCGACCACGTTCTAATCGACGGTAAATTCTTCTCCGACATCACGAACGTACGCACTTACCGCAGCGCGAATATTGAATCCGACCACTACCTTGTTGCAGTATGTCTGCGCTCAAAACTCTTGACGGTGTACAACACGCGTCGGAGTCGTCCGCCGCGGCTAAGCAAGCCCAAGACTACGCGCATCAGCTGGAAGTGGCACTCCCAACGGAAGAGCAGCTAGGCGCAGCATCTCTTGAAGATGGCTGGAGAGATATTCGATCCGCCATTGGAAGCACCGCAACCGCTGCACTAGGCACGGTGGCCCCGGATCAGAGAAATGACTGGTATGACGGCGAATGTGAGCAGTTAGTTGAGTAGAAGAATGCAGCATGGACGAGATTGCTTCAACATCGCACGAGGGCCAACGAGGCGCGATACAAAGGGGCGCGGAACAGACAAAACTCGATTTTCCGGAGGAAAAAGCGCCAGCAGGAAGATCGAGACCGTGAAGAGACGGAGGAACTGTACCGCGCTAATAACGCACGAAAGTTCTATGAGAAGTTGAACCGTTCACGTAAGGGCCACGTGCCATAGCCCGATATGTGTAAGGAAATAAACGGGAATAAATTTTAGAAAAATATTGCGCATCGAATGACGAAATGTTGTAGTTCCAATTTTTGTCACAGGTGGCGCTGCAAAATGTAACTTCTTTAATAAACGATTTTTAAATATGGTGTCTTTGGCAAAGTTGTAGTGTAATTTATTATGAATTTTATTGCTGAAGACACCAAGTGTCCATCTATCATCGTTTTTGAAATACGGGCGTTTTTTATGGGCAGACCCTAAAAACACAGTATTTAAAGATATTTTCGAAACTAACAGTTTCAGGTTCATACAATGTTCTACAAAAATGTATATATAATCAAAATAGACCACTTTCTGGAAGAAACCAGGGATGTTTTTTGCAAACATGACTTGTTATCGGCGATTTAAGGTCGAAAATAGTGATATTTGAAGACTTCATATGCAACAGAGGGGCAAATTGGGGCAAGGAAATCCCCACAGGATTTAAAATATCTGGTCTATAGTTTCATATGCATATAATTATGTCTGTCTCCACGTGTATCCAAACAAGAATTTCTAAATTTCATAAATCGACATTTTCAACTGATATTTATATAATAATTGAGATTTCACCACACTGCATACCACGCTGTTGAATGTTAATGTAAAAAGAAGTGCAGCGTGAAGCTGGTTTTCTGTTCTCTTCATCCAATCATTTCACAAAATGCAAATCTGACGTCATACGCTCCTAGAGATGTCAAAAAATCCCGAATAATCGATTAGTAACTAATCGATTACTCTTTATTCTTATTGAATCGATTCATCGCTGGGAAATAATCGATTTAAAATTAATCGATTATCACAACGATGAATCGATTAATCGAAGTAATTGAATAATTTGCGACATCTCTATAACGCTAAGCGAGAGAATGAATGAGTTGACACCTTAACATTATACACTTAACAATGAATCCCAAGCAGTAGCTGGTTTTCTACCCACCAACTGCCAGCATTTTTCGAAACTGTTAGTTTCGAAAATATCTTTAAATACTGTTTTTTTAGGGTCTGTCCATAAAAAACGCCCGTATTTCAAAAACAATGATAGATGGACACTCGGTGTCTTCAGCAATAAAATTCATAATAAATTACACTATAACTTTGCCAAAGACACCATATTTAAAAATCGTTTATTAAAGAAGTTACATTTTGCAGCGCCACCTGTGGCAAAAATTGGAACTACAACTTTTCGTCATTCGATGCACAATATTTTTCTAAAATTTATTCCCAAAGACACCAATGTCGAAAAATAACACCCTGAAGTGGTAAAATAAAAAGTTCACGATTTTAACCAAACGCACCACTGTGCAACGGTGGCGGTATGGTAATGAACCTAGGAGCACGCGCGCAGGACATGCGACTTCCGGCTCCGAATCTCCAGGAAATCCAGGAGGAGATCGGCCGGCTGAAAAACAACAAAGCCCCTGGAGTTGACCAACTACCAGGAGAGCTGTTTTTTTACAAGGGAGAATGCATTTACACACTAACCCAGTACACGTGCATTGTAGTTGCCAAACTACCACACGGAAGTGTACTGGAGTGTCGGACTCGACCATACCGGTAATACCGACTAAACTCCCTTGGGCTCCACCATCGTTTCCCCCAGGAACTACCTCCCAGTACTACTTCTGGGGGATGACAGTACTAAACGTACTCGCTCATTCTCGCTCACACAGGCACCCGTCCCATGCGAGTCTGACTTGGGTGCTCGCTCTATCGCACCCTCAAACACACCCTACATACTCTGTTGCACCTCTGTCATGCCGTGTGGGTCTAACTTGTGTGCCCACCCTTCTCATGCCATGTGGGTCTAACTTGTATGCCCACCCAAACCCTAGATTCATGCTCATGCACTCCATGCTTGCACACACGCTAACGCTCCTATGAGTCTGACTTGTGTGCCCACCCTTCTCATGCCGTGCGGGTCTAACTTTTGTGCCCACCCTTCTCATGCCATGTGGGACTAACTTGTATGCCCACCTTTATCGTACCATGTGAGACTGCTCACCTCTTTCATTCAGTTCGCGCTGACACATACTACTCGAGTCATTCGACCTAACACTCCCTCTGGCATCCCTTGTGGGACGTTTCGCTTAGGTTCCCACTTCTGACATACCATGTGAGTCTGACTCACCTCGTTCATGCCATATGAGACTAGCTCAACTCGACTCAACTCATTCCTTTCGTACCATGTGAGACTGACTTGGATACTCACCCACACTCCTCTGCCACGCCGCGGGGTATCAGTAGTCACAGGAACCAACATTCCTGCGTTACTTCCAGCGCGGCGTGTGCAGTCCATAGTCACACATCTGCCATGCTTCGAGGTGACGATCTCGGTTGCCACCCGCTGCGCCATTACCTCTGCATGGGCAGACCATTCACACACTTCTTCGCGTTCGGCACTTTCGCTCTAACTAACCAATCACAAGTTAGTCATGCTTGTCGATTGTTGCTCGGCGCGCCAGATTCTCTGCAAGCTGCAGGCAATCTGAGTGGTTGCAGTCGAGACTGCGTTCCACTTCTCCACCGCTTGACACATCCTTTGGATAAGATTATCCGGAGTTGTGTCCCGGCCGCAAACGTCTAGCATTGCTCTTCTTTCGACGTCGAAGCGAGGGCATATGAACAGTATGTGCTCTGCAGTTTCGTCAACACCTGGGCAGTCAGGGCAGACGGGGACCTCCGCGTGCCCAAACCTGTGGTGGTACTGTCGGAAACAGCCATGGCCTGACAGGAATTGTGTCAGATGGAAGTGAACCTCCCCATGGGGTCTCCCCACCCAGCTTGATATGTTAGGAATCAGCCGGTGGGTCCACCTACCTTTCGAGGAGTTATCCCACTCGCGCTGCCATCTGGCAACCGAAGTCACCCTGGTACGCTCGCGGGCTCCTCTGGTGCCACGTAGGTCAAAACACTCCTCGTCTTCCCGGATGACCAGTCCGACTGGCATCATACTCGCTATCACGCAGGATGCGTCGTGCGATACCGTGCGGTAGGCCGATATCACCCTGAGACACATCAAGCGGTAGGTGCTCTCCAGTTTCTGCAGGTAACTGGTTACCCCCAGTGCTTTTGCCCAGGACGTACCTAAGAATAGATGCGGCAACGCCTGCCAGTAGCCTACGTCTACTGGCGCACACCTTGGAACTGTTGGACATCATCCTCGATAATGCCGCCACAGCAGTCGAAGCCTTCTTGCACGCATATTCGACATGGCTACCGAAGGTAAGCTTGTCGTCTATGATGACCCCAAGAATCTTCAGACTCCGCTTTGAAGTGATCGCGACGTCTCCCACGTGTACAACTGCATGTTGTGCTGACTTACGGTTGCTGACGATAACCACCTCCGTCTTATGTTGAGCGAGCTCAAGGCCTCTCGCACTCATCCAGTCCGCCACAGTGCTGATCGCGTGTTCTGCGGTTAGCTCTACTTCGGGGATTGCCTCCCCGTAGACCTCTAGGGTTACATCGTCAGCAAAGCCGACGATCTTCACACCAGGAGGGAACTTTAGCTTCAGAACCCCGTCATACATCAGGTTCCATAGTACCGGGCCCAGGATTGACCCTTGCCTCCTGCGGTGATAGGAACACTTTTCTGTACTATTTGTACTTTGGACTCCGTAAGACGCTTCGATCGAATAGAGTTCGCCGCCGTACCAAACTGACTATCTACAAAACGCTTATAAGACCGGTAGTTCTCTACGGACACGAGACCTGGACGATGCTCGTGGAGGACCAACGCGCACTGGGAGTTTTTGAAAGGAAAGTGTTGCGTATCATCTATGGTGGGTGCAGATGGCGGACGGTACGTGGAGGAGGCGAATGAACCACGAGTTGCATCAGCTGTTGGGAGAACCATCTATCGTTCACACCGCGAAAATCGGAAGACTGCGGTGGGCCGGGCACGTAGCCAGAATGTCGGATAGTAATCCGGTGAAAATGGTTCTCGACAACGATCCGACGGGAACAAGAAGGCGAGGTGCACAGCGGGCAAGGTGGATCGATCAGGTGGAGGACGACTTGCGGACTCTCCGCAGACTGCGTGGTTGGCGAAGTGCAGCCATGGACCGAGGTGAATGGAGAAGACTTTTATGTGCAGCACAGACCACTCCGGCCTTAGTCTGATAATAAATAAATAAATATGTGAAAGCAGGACAACAGCCAATTTAACAGTAAACCGGCTGTCGTCTTGTTTACATATTTGCTAACATTATAATCCTTTCTTGTTGAACAAACAAAAGTCTGAAAGCAACCAATCTCCATCCATGATCTGAAAATACATTTTACGACTCAGAAATAATATGAACATTATATCTACATTCTTCAAATTAGTTTCGTTCGACAGTATAAAGTATAAAGCAGAATAGGTCCCACTTGCCCCGTTTTAAGGGGTAAGTGGGTTCTACAGGTAAAATGATATATGATCAGAAGTTTAAAATTTACGCGTTTGGTGACCTTTAATGAAGTGTGTTTCTTAATTGAGTGCGCGAAATTGTTTGAGGAGTTTGTATACGGGGATGTCCTTGACCTTGGTGCAATATGTGTGGCTGTGTGATAATATCAGAAATACATGGACCAATAACGAATTGCTTAGAATAGATCTGAGAGTGAAGTGAATTGTTTGTGGAGACTAGATGTGATCGTTTCCTCAGTTCATTGAACCGGAATTGGATCAATTTGGTGAGATTGTTTCAATATGTATTTTATATGATTCCAAAACTAAATACGCGCTGGATTTAAAAATCCGGAAGTTTGTTTATGAATCCATTATCCAATTGATAATGGTAGCATAAACAGGCGGGGCTTATTGTAAGTGAAAGTGGCCTCGGACTGGACGTGAGTTACCAGGCAGTCTGAAATGGGTCACTGGATCTGCGGTAGAGCTATCACCTTCTAACTCCCGGACTAAAGCTGACTTTATTACAGTCAGCTTTCTTCCATAATACCACTGCCAGACAGTGGGGGTTAGATTGAAGATACACACACACACACACAAGTGGGTTCTACAGGTAAATTTATTTCTGTCACTACCAATATTTTTCGTGATGGCTACCAAAACGTCTACACTTTAACAACGGAAGCATATAATGATGTTAATTCCGTGGTTAATATTCTGAAATACCTTGTTTTCTAAGTATGCGTTAACAATTTTACTGAACTAGCGTTTTTTAGGTCCCACTTGCCCCTTACAGTAAATTCAATCAAATTTTCATTTAAAAAATCAAAATAATATCCCATAAAAGTTATAACGCATTGTCCTTTGAACTGCAGAAAAGTTTCCCTTCAAAACAAGATTTTTCCGTTGGAAATTCAGAACGATTTTTCGAGGCAATTCACATTTCCATTTCGTTAAAGCCGGCTAAACTAGCTTAAAGTGTGTCGCCGCTGCAGAGCAAAATTATGAGAAAATACGCCGCCGACGATTTTTGACCAGCGAACACATCTACTGAGGGTTCAGAATGTTTCTAGAAGCTTTTCGGATGGTCGACTTAATTACTCGGTGGTGATCCGGTTAAAATATTTGAAGAATCCTTAAAGCGTCTCAAAATGATTACATGGGTTTGAATAGTATCGTTTGACTGGCGATTTCGAATATTAGTTGGAGATTCCGTTCGGAGATTCCTCATTAATCTTTTTTATTCCCTAGCAGATTTTTTCGAGATTTTGAAAATTTTTCATTTTTAAGGTTTAAGAAGCTTCGTAAATGAGAAAAAAATGTGAATGGTTTGCTCATTTATTAACGATCAAATCACTTACAATAAAATTGCTTACGGTAACTGCTCGTAACTGCTAAGATACTCAAGTATTCACGAAACTATTCCCATGACTGCCACGAAATCAATCACCCTCCCTCCTGGTTCAACGTCACTATATCCGCCCACATTGAATATCCAAAGAATCAGCGTTTCACTCTTCAGTTGGATTCTGTAGGAAGGCAGGAATGCTGGTCGCTGGAAGACCGCTGAAGTCCACTTCATTAAGAAATTGGAGTTGTCTGACATTACAGCTGGTCGAGAAAAACTTCCGAACATTTTCCAAATGACCACAACGAAATGCTCAAGATTAGTGAGTTGATCATTTTTTTTTATTAGCTTAACTTCAATCCGTCGGAAATTTCCTCAAAGACTACTGTTTTTACTAAATCACCGGCTTTGTATTCAATCGGAAGCCAAATGATATGATCCCTCTATAAAATTTTGTCGCACCTTTTTCCACACAGACCCACATCTTGAACATCATACAACAAGCCGCCGCCTTTTAATCGCCTTCTTTTCATCCCTCCGGGTCATAATTAGCATTGATTTACGGCCTCAATTATCGCACTCACAAACGTGCTTCAATTTTACTGCTGTGGACGCCAATACTAAAAGTGTGAATTTTCGCAGTATTTTACAGTCTTGTCACACCACTTCCATCCAGTATCAAATCGAGTAGAGGCAAACATCGAGCCAAAGAAAAGTGAAATTATGTTGACATATTCGTCTGAATTTGCGAGCCAAAAACCCGCTAATAGCCAAACATTTTATTTCGCATATTTTAGGCGCAACATTTCGGATATGGCATTTCACTCAAAATCACGGCAAATATGGTAATGAACTTGACTGGGGGGCTTTCACACGAGCCTCCAGATGCCCGGATTCTCTCAGATGTTGATCATCTTCCGATTGCTATAAATATTCATACTTATGATCTGACGATTGCGCAATCGAAAAGCCGTTTATGGCTTTCGATCATAAAAATTCAATCGTAATTGAATAAATTTCACAGTCGGTGGCAAACCTGTCACCGTCGTGTCGCGTCAATCGGTCGTCCTCCCCGTCGCGGATCATGAATTAGCGAGCGGTTCATATTTTGCAGTTCTCCACCAGAGGGCCGGAGTAGACCTGTGCGCCGAAGTATTTGTGAACGGCGGCGGCGTAAGGCCATTTTTCCACCGGCGGCGGCGGCGTCGGTGGCGTCACGCCGTAAGCAACGTTCGGCGGCGGCGGCGGCGGCGTGAATCGGCGTGAAGAATTTTGAGCTGAGAAAAAAAGTTTCACGCAGCAAGCCATATGATGCTTTTATTAATTTTTGTACAATTACTAGCTACAGTCAGACTGATGGGGTGAACATGAACATCGTAATAGGTGCAGCTTGTATCTCCACAGCAAAAGTTTACATCATATCCTCCACTAGGACATTGCCACATCAAAGCACATAAGTTTATTGGGAAGTAATTTGGATATAAGTCCTGAAATTCGTTTGGAAATTCCTCAAGATATACCTTAGAAAATTCAAAAAAGGAATTCTAAGAATTAATTTAGGATTTTCCTAATGAATTCCTTCAGAACTTCCTCTAAGAATTTCCTTGAAAATTTATTTGGGAATTTCTTTAGAAATTCATTCGAAAACTTTTTAGGAGTTCATTTGAAAATTCCCATGGATAACCTTTCAAGAACTTCTATAGAAATACCTACGGACACTGTTTTAGGATTACAATCGGAAATCGCTTTTGAAGAAAACCTTTGAAATTTGAATTAGGATTTTTTTTTAATTTCTTCAGGAATTTCTTTTTGGAATTTCTAATAAAAATTCTTCCAGTAATTCCTCAACAATTTCCTTTAGAAAGATATTTTTGGTTAAAAGACTATTATAGCATTTCCCCTAAGACGCTCTAAAATAATTATTCATATTTTTGGTATTTTCTCGAAATTTCCCTCTGGAATTTATTTAGAACTTTCTCCAGGAATTCTTTCCAAATTGCAAATTCTTTTGGAAAATCTTCTGAAATTTTGTTTGTAAATTCCTTCATTTTTTTTTAAATCATTGTTTACGTTTTTTTTTAAATTGAAAATAAGTTTAACACTCAAATTCCCTCAGCAGTTACTTCGAAAATTCCTTTAAAAACTCCTCCATATTATAACTTTTCCGGAGTTATTCCTGCAGAAATTTTGTATAGTTTCCTGGAGGAAGTTCCAAAGGAGTTTCTAAAAAAATAAAAAGCCGTTTCGGAAGGTTTTCTGAAGGAATCCCTAGATGAATATACAAATTCATTGCTGTGACTTCTCTAAAGAGATTTTCGAAAAAAATCCTGGAGGAAATTCTGACTTTTTTTTCGAACAGAATTTTAAATGTAGGGCTTTTTACTATGTTTTTAGTGGATGTTCCAAACAAATAGCTATTGGTATTTAAATAGAAATTCCTATATTTCTCCAATAATTTCTACGACAATCTGGACAGTAGTGAAACAAACTCAGTTTTGACTCTAGAATCAAGACTACATGCCAAGAAAAACTACCAAAATATCGAGATTGTGGATATTCGGATATTCTCAAGAATTCCTAGGGAATTTACTGCATGAATTCCTTCGAAAATTTCTACAGATTTTTTCGTAAATGCCTTTAATAATTCCCTAGAAAATAAATTCATTAAATAATTCGGTAAGACATCAAAAAACTTATTCTAGTATACTTTCAAAAATTCTGTCAAGAATTCCAACGGAATTTCTCTAGAAATTCCTTCAAAACGTCCACAAATGAATCCAGTTTTTCTTTGAAACTTCCCTCAGGAATTGCTTTGAAACTTCTTAGGACCTTAGGAAATATCTTAAGGAACTTTTCTGCAATTTCTTATAAAAATTCTTCTGAAATTGATTTTGATAATTCCATCAGGAATTACTTTAGAAATTCTTTTGAAATTGGAAATAAAATGTCTACTTATTTAAAGGAACTGCTCTTTGAGTTCATACCAAGTACCCGAATCAATACCAATCGAAACCAAAGCATTGGTGCGCAAATTGTTCTATTTCTCTTTTTTGTTATTTTTTTCAGCAGTGAGAACGCCGGAAAACAACAAAACATGACACAAATTGACCAAGGAGCATATTATTAATAATGGAACAAATATCCTAGATGGGTACACTTCCCAAGAGTTTTAATCGATTTGACGCGCCTTTCCTCAAAGAAGTCACCCCTCGAAAAGCTCAAAAAGGATTGCGGATCTATTTATTAGTCTGTTGGATTACACTGTTGAAAGGAGATTCTCTCTATCCCGCGGGCTTCGCGTAAGTGTCTCTGCTTACGCCTCCATTTTTGCCGTTCATAATGGAGTGTGTTGAAAGCAAAATGGTAATTTAATTCGACTGTAATATTGGGTGGAGCCGTATGCAGAGCAAGACTCAAGCCAGAATGATGGATAACTGTACATACATACATACTTTTGAAAAATTCCTTCGGAAATTATTTTAACAATTCCTCTGGATCTTTTCCAGATATTCCATAGAACATTTCATTCCCTCGGAAATTCATCTAGTAATTCATTTGAAATTTCCTCTGCCATTTCCTTCCAAAATTCTAGGACGAATTTTCAGAAATCAGATATAATTTCCAAAGGAATTATCGACATTCTTAAATTTCTTCAAGATTTTTTTTTGGTCATTCCTCCAAGAATTCCTTCTAAATTTTCTCCAAGGATTCCTTCAGAAAATCCTCCAAAAATTACTACGAAGATAGATCCAGAAATTCATCAAGACTCTAAAAAAATTCTACAGGTATTCCTTAAGATCTTTCTCCAGGACTTCCTTAGGAAAATATTTCAAGAAAACCACTGTACACTGTAGAAAGGAGATTCTCTCTATCCCACGTGCTTCTCGTGAGAATCTCTCAGCTTCGGATATTCATCTAGTATTTCCTTCGGAATTTCCTCTGCGATTCGCTTCCAAAATTCTAGGACGAAATTTCGGATATCACCGAACGAATTTCTTAAATTTTGTTGAACATTCCTCCAAGAATTTCTTCAGAATTTTCTCCAGGGACTCCGTCAGAAAATTATCCAGAAATTACTACGGGGATAAATCCAAAAATATCTTAAAACTCTAAGAACTTTCTCCAGAATTTCCGTCGGACATTATTTCAGGAAAACCAAGAAATTTCTTTGGGATTTTTTTTATCAGAATAAATCGAAACCCGTTTTTTAGAACAATTATGGCAATTTAAGGATGTGAAGGAAATGTTCACTTTGATGGGTCACGTGTCCCATCGTGCTCCAGCTCCAGAAGCCAAGTTACCATTTTTGCATTCGCATATAACGAGGCTATCACAATGATACTCCATGCTCAGGGAAGTTTAAAACAAATCCTACCAGACTGAGAATCCAAATCTAACTTCCATAGTGTGGACTTGTAGACGCGAATGTAAGTACTAGACCAATTAAGATATGTAACATTCAAACCTTTAAAAAGATGATGAACCACCCACTGCGACCGTAAACGCACTGCATAGGTACTGTGATTTTTGTGTTGATCAATCATCGGCGTGAAATACGAAATTCGGCGGCGTGGAGCCAATCGGCGTATGGCGCGCCGCCGACACCTTGACCGGCGTCGGCGTAAGTCAATAAGTGTCGGCGGCGGCGGCGGCGTGGCGCGGCGGCGCACAGGTCTAGGCCGGAGGGCAAAGAAATCCGCGTCACGTCGCAGTAGGCCCGGTGGTGACCACTTCCTAATGCTTCAGACAAACACGTTGAACTTGGATTGGGATCAAAGCAAATCAAATGGTAAGGAGTTTGCTGTGTTGTTCGTGTTTACGTGCAACACTTGGGGAATAAATCCACACATTTGACTGCGTGGTCCATTCGGGACGGTGTCGTTCACATATTTGGTCAAGAGGGCCTTTAACATCCAACACACACCGCATAACAACGGATTAAAGCGTTTTAAAATGTTTCAATTTGCTTACTTCTTTTTCTTGCTCGCGCCAGATGATCCTCGTTTGATAGGCATCACCGGGCACACGCCGAGGGAGAGCTGTCAAATTTGTCACGTTACATCAGAAGGTACCAAAGGAGGTGAACATGTTTGTAAACACGTGCTCCACGCGCCGGTTCCATAATGCGACGCGCTTTCACGGCAGCTTGTTTGAAGAAATTGTGTTTTTGTTTACATTGTACTTCACCCGGCATGACGGTAGCTGAGGGTACAGTTGGTCAGTGACTTCTCTTTGATTATTGAAAAGCTAAAGCCAGTCGGCCATTTAAGTATAGTGGATGACACACTTATTATCTACCATAGCTGTCAAAATGGATTCGCTAGGCTCGATCAAATTCACATTCACATAATCGTACATAGCTCCATGAATTCATGACAAACTACCAATCAAGAAGCACCACGTAATGTAATTGAAGTTGCGAATAAAGCTTCAATCAATAGGCGCTGTCGAGTTTATTGCAACATACATGGCGAAGCAAATATGTAGCTATGACTTAAAACCTAGTCATCTATATTACCTAGTTACAGAGTTACGAAACTTGAGAATTAATATTTAGAATATCTTGTACAATTATGACGTAAAAAAATACTTAAAAGTGTGAAAATTGATAGTTTGTGTGCTTCAAATTTTGCATAGGGTTTTATTGAAGTATTAATGCATTGTAATTAATGGATAAAAACGGTTTTTAAAATCTTAGAACATTGTTCTGTCACGTACCTTATGAAGTGGACTGTATGGGGAAAGTCCGCCCAGACGTAAGTTTTGCTGAGGTCCTGACGACACTGTACTGGAAGTTGTACTTAGTTCAAACTTTATTTTGGTTCTTTACTGAGAATTATAATCCCCGAATTTTCCTATTTTCCTAAAGGTGCTATCGAGCAGCAAGAGATAACTAAAATCTAAGAGAGAATACTCACGCCAATGTAATTTAATGAGAATCGTAACAGATGTTCTCAATCTAACTTGATCCGAACATAGGGGTTTCAAAAATGCTACTTTGGAAATATTTGATTCATTGCTTATAAACTAACATGGATTCGATTTCAGATCTACAATTCACTAGCATGGACTCTGCTATTGAACTTGTTGCTGACTGCTGAACGTCGTGCCAACCCATATCGACATGAGATCCACACACACGCTCGAAAGTTTGGTCTGCTGGATACTTCGCTTTGAGGCACCTCCGGTGGTACACTTTGGAATTGGGCTTTGCTTAGCTGCTTCGTGTTAGGACTGATTCTTTTTCAGTTACGTCCCGACTGCATAGTGGCGTTTGCTTCTTCTGCTTTGGTTCAGGTTCGTTCACGAGTTGGCTCATTTCTTCGGTTTACGACTTGCCTTGCTTTCTTCCTTCATTCTACGTGCGGACTCCGTTGGGCAATTGATGGTAGGATTTGGTGATGGTCGCCAAGACCTTCCCCAATTAAATGACGATACGAGCGTGCATACTGCATACCCAAATCCAAAGGACCTTATACCGACTTGACGGCTAATGTTGGAAAGTTTGACGGTGCCGTGTAGCACCAGTGTGCACTCAGTGAGTGGCTTATGTTTGGGTGAATTCTTCTTCATTGTCCCGGATGGGAAGCGGACAGACCTTTCAAATTCCACGAAAGAAGCATCCGTCTTTTGTTCGGACCGTGAAGATACGAATATTGCCGTCCGACGCTCGTAAAGTTTTGACGACCCTACCCAAATGCCACTTCACTGATGGCGCATTCTCGTCCTTAAGTAGGACCAAGATGAATACACCACTAGGTGTCCCAATCTGCCAAATTCACGATTCAGCCATCTTGGATTTCAGTATGGGAGAGCCAGCCGGTTTGTTTATGTTTTGCACCGAAAATGAATTTTTCACCCCCGCCTTCTTCTTGTCCATAAACTGAGCACATTGAAACACCTAGCTGTGTATTCATCTTGAGTAGGACCATCGCGCCAATGCGAATGTTGTCCCGCTGTTTGGTCCCTTTAGTGCGGTTGTGCAGATCAGATAGATACTGTATGAACCACCTACTCCAAACTTGTTGCAAAACAAGCTGTAAGCGGTTTAGCGGATAAGCGGTTTATGGAAACATTCTGTAGATCTGACTCCGGGATGGTGGTAAGTGGCCGTTGAACCAGAAAATGCCCTGGAGGCTTCGTAATCATTGGGATCACTGGCTTAGTTGGGCCATCGGACGCGAGTTGAGAACTGCCTCAATCTGCGTCAGTGCCGTCAGCATCTCGTTCACTTTCAGTACTCTAGTATCAATGTACCAGACCACCAAAATTGGGCGTGCGAGGCGGGACCGAAATTCAATTCCATCAGTATTAGTATCCTTTACGGCTGTCTTGCAAGTTTTGGACATGGAACAATCGATGTAACTCTGCCAGCTGCCGTTTTGTGCCAACGAACGTGGTTGCGTTGTCGCACATTAAAAGCTGCGGCTTACCTCGGCGAGCAGTAAAGTTTTCAGTGTCGACAGAAAGGCTTGCGTGGTGTGGTGCATCACCAACTCCATGTGAATGGCTTTAACGACTAACCATACGGAATTTTTACGTAGGACCGGACTTGCTCTACGATTGGCTTGTCATAAGACGAGTTAATACAATCCCATTGAATTCCACCACTTAATTGTATCTTGACAGATACGTATTTCGACCTCAACAGTAAGGCCGTCTTCAGTGTCTCGTACTTGACTCGACTTCAATGGGATTGTATTAACTCGTCTTATGACAAGCGAACCTTGGGCTTGCTACGAAAGCATGGGATGCAATCGTGATTCACTTTCCTCGACAAACTGTGGATGTGCCCTGGCCAGAATTTTCGTCGGACAGCCGATATCAGTAGTTGTTGACCAGCGTGAAAGCGCTTGTAGTGATAATATCTAACAAACATTGTAGCGAGCGGATGATTGTGATGGAGTATGTAAAGGTGTTCACGCGCATGACGCCGTCACAGCTCTTGCGAGAAGCATTCCTCCTGGGACAAGCGAACCAAAGCAACTGTCGCCTGCTCTTGTTCTTCTAATGTCAAGCTCCCAGTTCTCCTGAACTGTTTGTTGCTTTTTTGTTGCACAAAATGCGCTGCAGATCTTGATCTTCTTCTTGCACTCGGACCATCCGATACATTTTTGCAACGTTAGCTAATACGGCTAAGGCATAGTCGTAGTATTGTGGAGATTAGATCACTTTTGGACTACTGTTCCCACCATCAAAGCGTCGTTAAAAGATATTCCGCTTGAAGTTTTGCACGACGTGTCAAACACGACTCTCAACTTGGTTATTGTACTCTCGGGCTGCAACACAGTGTGGTGCGGCATATAGTATGCCGGATGGCTAGTAGCTTCTTCTCCATCGATTTATTCATGTGGCCTATTAGGATATATTCTTGAATGAATTCCTTGTAGGCTTCTTTTAACCCGTTATTCGCGCTGAATCGCTTCTCAAAGCCAATGAACCGCTTCATGACTATGCTTCAGGATTCTCCCAGACGTTCCAACATGTGATCTTTCTTTGGCAGTGTCACTACGATCCTACCTAGTTTTGGTAGGTTTTGATGAACACTTCCTAGCACGCTGCTTCCACCAATGTGTGCGATTCACAATCCTCAAACAAAGCGCTTGCGTTAGAATTATTTCCAGGGGTGTATAAAAAAGCAACAAGCGTAATTTTCAAGGGAAATTCCAAGAATCAAACTGCGCACTAGGTACGCGTTATCCGATTGATTACCTCCTGCTGCAGGTGACCACTCGGATTACTTTTCAGGATGGTTCATTATTTGGTTTGCTTGAATTGTGCGCTTGATAATTCGGTTGTAGCATTAGTCTTAGGTTGTAGCTTCATTAATTCGGCTATAAATTCACATTAATGGAAAAAGGGTCTGGGGCAGGGAAAGGGGAATTTATCAAATATGCACATGCTTCATGTTTCAATTTTTAGAGCAAGTGCTTACTATGACGAAAAGTAGATTATACCCGAGCAGGAGCGACGATCTCAATATCAGAAATTGGTATGATCCTAGGTATGATCTAGCCTTGCATAAGAGGTAAAATACCAAAAAATAATACCAACAATTAATATGCTAAATACTTTAAGCATAACATGCTTAGTTATTTCAATAATGTATTATGGAGTTAATTTCTCCTGCTCGGGTAAGAATATAAAAAAAAAAGAAAATGCAGTATAAACATAGCTCCATTTCTTTCTTTTCTTTAGTGGAGATTGTAGGAGGGTTTCATTTGTGAAAAACAAAGGGAAGGACCGAAATTCGTATCCAGCTTTCCATGCTCGCCATAATGGCGGCTGCTATAAATATTTCTGACAGTTACTATTTTCACTTTGTTTATTTGTGATTCTCAGAGTAAACACTGTTTTTAGAATTGGACTTAAAAAGTTTTTCCATTTTCAGAACAATTCTTATTATGTATTTGTACTTTGCAGTTTTTGACGATAATAGTTGATTCTCTCACGAATGTCTGGTGAATCAATACTTGAGCTTACGAAGGAAGTAGCCCAAAAAAAATTTCTCAGACCAAGAAGGGCGAACATGCCACGATTACAGAGAACTGAAAAATTATGATTACATAAACACGAGTTGTCTTGTTTGTAGTTCAAAACCTCGTTCCACGCGGGTCCTTGTTGGAGCTATTCAGCAGGACTAAGAAAATTGCCTCAATTACTTTAGACCGTCAAGTTGAACGGATCTCGATTGCCCCATAAGTTTTTCTTTCGAGTGTACGTGTCCAACAGTAACGGTATCATTGCCACTGATTGTGCAATTAAGAGTCTTGTGATCCCCGTGGTATATGGCATATTCCATCTCAGCTGAAGCAATATTTTTTAAATCCCCTTTTACTTCTCGTTACTTTTGTGGACAAGATCTTTTTTCCCTGCTTTGCATTATCTTTATTCATGGTTAAAATGAAGAAAAAGAAAATTCCCAAAAAAGAGCCACATATTACAAATGTATATAATAAGAAAATTATTTTGAGCTTTTTAGTGGAATGTTTTCACCTGTCATAAGACGAGTTTAAACAATCCCATTGAATTCCACCACTTAATTGTATCCTGACAGATACGTATTTCGACCTCAACAGTAAGGCCGTCTTCAGTGTCTCGTACTTGACTCGACTTGTATATAATGTATATGTATATAATATTCACTATCGGTCGAGCTAAATTGTGCTCCAGTTGTGGAGTGCGATGCCAATGTTGAAAGACCACTAACATGTTAGTAAAACTTTGATTAAAGGAAGGAATGCGAAAGGTCTGTCTTTGCAAGATTAGATTAAGTTAAAAGTAAGTTAAAAACCCAGATTAATCCACCTAGCGGCGATGATGCCTTTCTCGTGCATCGTAAAATGTACTGAAAAAAACCCAGATTAATCCACCTAGCGGCGATGATGCCTTTCTCGTGAAAAAATCACATAGGAAAGGTCAAAAAAGCACTTTAGGGGATAGATCGCATATTTTCTATCATTTTGCATGTTTTTGCATTAATTACTATGCATTTCCACCATCCTTGAAAAAAAATTTTTTTTTTCGATTTTGAAATTTTTTTTCCAAGTGGGGACCCTTGGGAAAAAACAATGATTTTTCAATAATTCCGATATGCAATGTCCGATTAGGTCAATTTTCAATAGCAAACAATGGGACCGCATTCCCCGTCGAATGCAACTTGTTGCGAGTAAATCGGGTAATGCTAAGTTCCAAAAAGTGTGTCTACAAAATTTGTACACATACACACATACACACACACACACACATACATACATACACACAAACAGACATCACCTCAATTCGTCGATCTGAGTCAATTGGTATATAACACTATGGGTCTCCGAGCCTTTTATCAAAAGTTTGGTTTTGGAGTGAAATTATAGCCTTTACGTATACTTAGTATACGAGAAAGGCAAAACACATAGGAAAGGTCAAAAAAGCACTTTAGGGGGATAGATTGCATTTTTTCTATCATTGTGCATGCTTTTGCATTAACTACTATGCATTCCCACCATTCTTGAAAAAAAAAATTTTTTTCGGTTTTAAAATTTTTTTTCCAAGGGGGGACCCTTGGGAAAAAACAATGATTTTTCAATAATTCCGAAATGCAATGTCCGATCAGGCCAATTTTCAATAGCAAACAATGGGACCGCATTCCCCGTCGAATGCAACTTGTTTCGAGTAAACCGGGTAATGCAAAGTTCCAAAAAGTGTGTCTACAAAATTTGTACACATACACACATACACACACACACATACATACATACACACAAACAGACATCACCTCAATTCGTCGAGCTGAGTCGATTGGTATATAACACTATGGGTCTCCGAGCCTTCTATCAAAAGTTTGGTTTTGGAGTGAAATTATAGCCTTTACGTATACTTAGTATACGAGAAAGGCAAAAAAATCTAACAAGAGCATATTTTCAGAGTTTTGAGTTTTTGAGGCAAGTTAAAGTTTCGATCTCACACACTCCGAAGGAAGACAAACAAATTCCGTTCAAATTGACGTCGGTATAAAGAAATTGAGGCGATTCCACTAGTCCTCTTAAATAGCCCGAACTTAAACGTTTTGAACGACAAAAAAGACTATTCGTATTTGTGTAATCTGCATGGTTTTCCTGCCGTCTGCCGAAACCTGTTCCCCCTTCTTGATCTGAACATTTTTTCTCGCAATCAGGTTACTTTCCTGGTAAGCCCAAGTGTTGCTGCACCAGACATTCGTGAGAGCATCAACTATTATCGCCAAAACCTAAAAAATACAAATACATAATAAGAAAATGAAAAAAAAACTTTTTAACCCATTTTGTAAAGATAATTTTTCCAATAAACAAAGGGCAAATAGCTGCTAAGATAAGACAGCGTCGAATACAGTTCAGCGTCGGAAACAGTTACTGTCAGAAATATTTATAGCAGTCGCCATTATGGCGAGCGTGGAAAGCTGGATAATTTGTTTTTAGAAGTATGAGCTTTTTTACGGACTATGTTGAGATCTGGAATAAGTTATTACTTTCAACTGCATGAGTTATGTTTTGAATAGTTGTTTCAACTTGGCCCGCAGCACGTATTCCTATTTGCCCCGATGGGTTCAAAATGTGAAGCGATTTGAAACGAACAAATTCAAAGAACAAACGGGTCATCCATCAATGTTTCATGTTCATTATGCTTATTTAGCATTGAATGATTACTTATACCTTGAAAATTTGATGAAAAAACTCTTCCGAACAGTATTGTGAGCCCTATTTCATTGGCACCGAAAGTTGGTTTGAATTTTGCAAAGGGCGAAAAGTAAACGATGGCAGAGACTTGTCATAAGACGAGTTTGTACTATCCCATTTAATTCCACCACTTGGTTGTACCTTGACAGATACGTATTTCGACCTCAACAGTAAGGCCATCTTCAGTGCTTTGTACTTGACTCGAGTAAAGTACGAGACACTGAAGACGGCCTTATTGTTGAGATCGAAATACTTATCTGTCAAGGTACAATCAAGTGATGGAAATAAATGGGATAGTACAAACTCGTCTTATGACAAGTGAAGACATTCCACTAAATGATGATAATGATACTACCACCTATTGTAGCAAGGCACCTGCCGATAGCACTGGTCATCTGACAAACGATTTGATCCTGTTTATATTATTGAATACATTTCATCAAACTGATGGGCCAAAATATGTGGGGTGTTTCCATAAGCAGAACGCAGAACGCAGACTTTGTTCGTCTGAATATTTGCATCTGTTTTGGGGTCCATCGAGACATTCCAGTTGCCCATTCCTAGCAAATATTAATTAGTCAGGTCACTAATCAGCAGCTCTTCAGTTATCTAAAAAAGATAGGGTAATGTTTGAAACAACAATTGAGAATCAAAATCTTTCAGTGAAAAACATTCACTTATCTGACGTTTCCAAGTAATCAACATTTTTCACACAATAGAGCATACTGTGATTGAATTACGAAATTCTTAGTGGACACACGAAACGTCAGAGAAGGGGTGATTCAAAGTTTATAGTACGGCCTTCGTAAAAAGCTGGATAACGTCAGAACTGGAAATCCGCCAAGCAAATATTGTTGTTGGGATGGGATCGTTAAGTTGTTGTTACACCTTTATGTTTACTACTTAAGTTTATATTCAAAAACAAATTGTAGGAAAACATCAACTGCTACAGTTCGTTCGTAGTAAGCATCTTAATCCAATTTCATTTGATCTACATGTTTTCACCTAGAATTGCTTCACAGTTTGATATAGTTGCTGTTTGTTTGAAGAAACAGAGTACGACTTGAGTGCCTCCTTCACGATTTGTTTCTCAAATACAGACCCAACAGTTAAACGGATGAGCATTGAGCATATCCGTGAACTCTTTAAATCGAATTATTGAAGCAGTTTCACTAAGGTTCCCTGATCCGAATTAGCCTTCAAGGGAAGCTTCAAAGAATTATGGCAGAGAACTCCGTGAAGCAGATTGTGGCCAGTTTGTCTAGATGCGCGCTGACATTACTGATGCGGAAAATAGCTTTAAGCAAGGTACCTTCTAGGCCCAAAAAAAATAGACAAAAATAAATGAGATTTCTGGAATACCAAGTATTTATTCGCTTCTACACGAGTAGTTTTTTTTTTAATTTCTCGGATAAATCACATGTTTTTGAATGTCATGACTCTATTCCTTGAGAGTTTCGAGAAATTTCTCCGATAAGTGCAACTTTTGTAAATCGTTTGTCAATCCTCTCCACAAACTCACTCCTTTTCAGTTTACCACAGATAAGCAAGACAGTAAAGCCTATTTTACTGATGTGCGATTAGATGCAGTTAATTGAGCTTTCGGAACGATCGATAATTCGGTAAGATAGTTTTGTTTTGCTATGGTTGATGGGGCCCTCATTTAATCTTTCATCGCATTGTAATTAATGTGATGAGTTTATCACTTCTGCGTGAA
The DNA here is from genome assembly GCF_024139115.2 of Armigeres subalbatus. NCBI lineage: Eukaryota > Metazoa > Arthropoda > Insecta > Diptera > Culicidae > Armigeres > Armigeres subalbatus. The sequence goes on from NC_085141.1 coordinate 30,042,440, forward strand.
GTTGTGATATCAGAATTTCCATATCATTGTAAAAGCATCGCATGCCATTAGTGTGCTCCTCTGCATCGTAGGCTTACTTGATCTCGATCAATATGCTTCTTCACACCAACCTGGTCGATTACAGCTATGACTTAACAAGCATGAAAAGCAAATCGTATTGGATTTGTTTCATTTACGCTTCAGTCGCGAATATTACTGATTCTGCCTCATACGCAGGAGGTCATGGGTTCAATCCAGGTCCGTTTCATTCTCCTACTTTGTATCTTTTCTTTATTTCTCATGTTCTAGCAATCGCTAGAACTGAAATGGACTTCCATACGTTTCCAATCTGCTAGAATTGGAAATGAACTATAGAGCTCGTTTCTAATCCAACTAGAAATTCTATCAGTTACCTTCTCCTATCTATCACATTGGCAGCTCGTTAACCAAGACGGACCTCTGCCTCTCCAACCTAACCCAGAAACTCCAACAAATTGCATGAACTCGTGGAAGTGCAGAGGTATATTCGGCTTGCAGGGCGAGTGATTGCACATCATTTCCTCCCCTTCCCAACATTGACTTGCATTCTGACGTGGCAGGCGCCAGTATGACTATCAAATGAGATCACCAGTACTTGTACATTGAAGATGTGTGCTAGTCCGCAAACATCTGTTGGTTCCCTGCAAGAACAGCTGATCTGGTCATAATGGAGTAGCAACTACGAGCAGTCAATCAAGCTCAAGCAAGCTCAGCCTGTTACCTATATGGATTCGCATTATGCGTTTTCACAGTGCACTCTGTGTTTCGTCTTGATGTCTGACCATTGACGTCCTCTGTGTTTTTGTGACACCTCTCTTAGTCCCTAGCTGAATGCGTGTGAGTCTACATAATTGGCTTTCCTATAAATGGCTCCATTCTCCTTTCCAACTTCACTTCCTCTTCCTTTCCCTTTCTACTTCCTTTTTCATAAGGTAAATGATGAAAGGCCAGTGAAGGCGATGGCACAATCTCAAATTGAGGGAACGGCCTCCTGAGCCGACGTTCTGATACCTGATACCTGGTTCTTCAACAGGTTCGTTCACGAGTAGGCTCATTTCTTCGGTTTATGATTTGCCTTGCTTTCTTCCTTCTACTTGAGGACTCCGTTGAATTGATGGAGGATTTGGCGATGGTTTCTCGAAAATTATTGGATGTAGTTGAGCGAATATAGATTTCTGAAACTGGAAAACTTACTCACCCAGGCAAGAACTGCGCTTGTGAGTTTCTCCGTACAGTTGCCTGGGTGGCAGTGCTTGTCGTGCTTCTATAGTCGGATGTCGGATGACCATACTTCGTGACTTCGTGCTTTTGGTGATCTGGCTGCCAGTGCCAACTAATTGACCAATTGGACGGATTACCATGGTTGCTTCAGATAGAGTGATAGCGAGCGCTGTGGTGCTACGATGAACGAATGTGATTATAATGTTTAAACCTTGCGATAACCTTTTTGCCAACGCCGAGACCTTCACCAATTAAATGACGATCGCATGCATACCTAGAACCTTCTACCAACTTGATTGCTCGTGAGTCGACTTGCCTGCTAATGTTAAAAATCTAAGAGGTGCGTAGCGCATATTGCCTTCGAGCTTGGAAAGTTGTTGTTGCGAATGTTTTAGAATGTTGTCCCGCTGTTTGGTCCCTTTAGCGCGGTTGTGCAGATCGATAGATACTGTGTGGACCACCTGCTCCAAACTTGTTGCAAAACAAGCTGTGCGTTCTGCCATGGATAAGCGGTTTGTGGAAACATTCTGTAGATCTGACTCGGATGGCGGCAGTGGCCGTTGAACCATAAAATGCGCTGGAGTTAGGCTTCGTAATCATTGGAATCAGTTCTATGGGTCATCGGACGAGTTAGAACTGCCCCAGTCTGCGCCAGTGTCGTCAACATCTCGTCCGCTTTCAGACTCTCTAGATCAGTGTACCAGACCACCAAAGTTGGACGTGCGAGGCGAAACCAAAACTCAATTCCATCTAGTACCAGGGAATCAATTTTTTGGAATGCACGCGAAACAAGCGAAAAAGAGAACCAACGACAAAGCTTTGTTTTTGTCGGAGATAATAATGACAAAGATCCTTGATGGCAACAAAAAAGAAGAAAATCTTGTTGCTAACTTTTAATCCCGCTATTTTGATTATTTCGGTAATTTTGGTTTTATGCTATCATAGTTTCATTCGGGAATCGAACAATGATTACAAAATTAGCATCGTATTTAGGTATCAAAGCATGCAAGGAATGATTCTTGTCATATTGTGCTCGGCTCTGATAAAGGTTTGTCGCTAGGTGCGTTTGTCAGACAAACTCTGTGATGACAAAGAGTATATTGTTAGGCGTTGCTCGAATATTGATCCTGACTAGTACCTTGACGAGCGTGTCTTGAAAGTTTTGGACATGGAACAATCGATGTAACTCTGTCAGCTCCGTTTTGTGCCATTCAGCTGCAGCCACGTGCAAACTCAAACTTCGACGCTTAAGCATTTCTGATATATAATCATCCTGTTTACTCACATTTTTAATCACACAATTTAAATCATCATTGCAATCATCAAGTAAAGTATTCATCTTTGAACTAGTATTCAATATGCAAGATATTGCGAAAAATGTTTGCAATTTAAGAAAATGTCCGGCTTTTGTTTAATTCAAACCTCGGACACCGGCGGGTTTGGACATATTTCGACACACAATTCAATCTTCGGACACCTGATTAACAGTACTAGGAAGAATAATTGAAAACAATTTCACTGCACAGCACAAACTGTATTTTAATCATTCTGTTGCATTGTTTTAACATGTCTTATTAGAGTGTAACTATACAAAACAAGCTAAGCTCATTAGTCCTTTCTACCCAGATTGACGAAACATTTCGATGAAATATTTCAGAAAATTTCCCATACGAATTGAAGCGTCCGAAGTTTGAGTATGTCCGAAATTTGATTCTCCACGGTACCTGGCGAGCAGTGAACCTTTTCAGTGCGTCAAAAGGCTTTGGTGTGGGCCATAACAACTCCATGTGAATGGATTTAACGACTCCGGACTTGTCTACGATTGGGATACTTCACAAAGAATGGACCACAGTATTCCAGTCCGACATTCATGAACGGTGGAGAGAGGTGACTCGCCGATGGATGATCGGCCATCAATTGATCCGAACCTGGGCTACCCAGTTACACAAAATCGTTTATGATGTACATAAGATGCTACAGTGAGAAGACATGTACATATTGTATGGGAAGTACTAGTATGGCCTCCACTGTAGCTTCTTAAATGACATCAATACGATCTTGTGTTGCCTGGGTTGCTAGAAAGTATGGGATGCAGTCGTGATTGACTTTCCTCGACAAACTGTGGATGTGCACAGGCCAGAATTCTGTCGGACAGCGATATCAGTAGTTGCTGACCAGCGTGAAAGAGCTTGTAGTGATGATGTCTAACAACCATTGTAGCGAGGGATGAGATGGAGGATGTAGGGTGTTGTTGATCGGATGATATCGATGCCTTAGAGAACCGACCGCCGACGCGCATCATGCCGTCTCATAATTGAGAATTTAAAGACACACAGATTGGGCAATCTCGTACTGTCTACTTTTAGCTAAACTTGCCAATTTTTGCGAGAATTATTCCTCCTGGGACAAGCGAACAAATCAACTGTCGCCTGCTCCTGTTCTTCTAGTTTGCGCCCAGTTCTCTTGAACTGTTTGTTCCTTTTTGTTCGTTGAGTTGAAACGAAACAGAGTTACTACGATCGAACTAGTTCGGTGAACGAGGACCGTTCTCCAAAGATTTCACTTGGTGGAATTACTTTAGCCGAGAAAACTGATGTTGGCCTCTCTTCGAGCATTGTTGGATCTAGTTCTACAGTAGAGCATCGCCTGTGTTTAGCCAAAACTGTTGATCTTGAGACAGCCACTGTGGATCTTCTAACCAAATCGTTTAATACTGAAGGTACTCTGAGACATTCCCGAGAAACGAGGTAGAGAGGTTTTCGGTGTCTGGAATGACCCATACCCATTTTTGTGAGGTGTGGAATCTCTGACACAAGGTTTGCCACAAATATTTGCCAGTGAGAGGGTAACGCAACCAACCAACACTTGAGTATCATCGAGTCCAGAAGAACGCTGGGATATTAGCGTGTTTTGTTGACGAAAGCCGAGACGTGGAATGCTCCTTTTCTTCTTTTCCGTGAAGACATTCCAGAGGTGCCACTCTGGATTTGGAAGTTATGCGTCCATGGCAGTACAACGAAGATAGAGGCCAGCTCCATAGGCAGTAAACAAAGACGTTGGTTGGATGAAAATTTTGCCTGGAGTACTATCTAACAAACCAATGGATCGAAGAACCATGCTGCGTACGGAGTGAACAGTAACGTTTGTATACGACGTTCTGTAATTGTTGATGAAATGATCTCTACTCAGGAAATGTAAAGGAAGTTGTCTGACTGCGTATCCCACCGCAGTTCTAATGTTTTACAGTCGTGTTAGAAACCCAGATCCAGAATGACGCGTTCATTACGTAGATGCTTGGGCAGCTTGGCAAGTAGCCTGGCTGAGTTTGAATTTCACTTACTCAAGGCGAAACCTGCCGTATCAGCCAACTGAATCACTTCCGTCATCAGCTTTCGTGCTTGCACCTGGCAGCATGTAGTCAACGTAAAAGTCCTCTTGAACTATGCGCCGAAGCAATCAGGTGTGTTAAACTGCTATCTTCTCCCAACTGCAGACATCTTGTGACCAGGTGCCGAAATGTGCCGGATAAGGAGAGCATCTTGACGGACGAACGTGGTGATCGAAAGGTGGAAGCAGCACCACGAGGAACATCTGAATGGCGCTGAGTACAGGCAGTGAAAGTCAAGGGGGAGGAGATGACTACGCGTTCAGCGGACAATGGAAGCCAACCAGCCCCCACCTTGAGGGAAGTTAAGGATGCCATTCAACAGCTAAAGACCAATAAAGCAGCTGGTAAGGATGGTAACTGAGCTCATCAAGATGGGCCGAAAAGCTCCACTTGCCCGCACAAACTCGATAGTCAGAATCTGGGAAACCGAACAGCTACCGGAGGAGTGGAAGGAAGGGGTTATATGCCCCATCTACAAGAAAGGCGACAAACTGGAGTGTGAGAACTTTCGAGCGATCACCATCCTTAATGCCTACAAAGTGATATCCCAGATCATCTTCCGTCGTCTGTCACCATTAGTGAACGAGTTCGTGGGAAGTTATCAAGCGGCTTCGTGACGGCCGCCTGACAACGGACCAGATCTTTACTATACGGCAAATCCTTCAAAATGCCGTGAATACCAGGTCCCAACGCACCATCTGTTCGTTGATTTCAAGGCGGCATACGAGTATAGACTGCGTAGAGCTATGGAAAATTATGGACGAGAACAGCTTCCTGGGAAGCTTACCAGACTGATCAAAGCAACGGTGGAATGTGAAAACTGTGTGAAGATTTCGGGCGAACACTCCAGTTCGTTTGAATCGCGCCGGAGACTAAGACAAGGTGATGGACTTTCGTGCCTGTGTTCAACATTGCGCTAGAAGGTGTCGCGGAGAGCCGGTGTAACAGCCGAGGCTGATTTTCAACAGATCCAGTCAATTTATTTGCTTTGCGGATGAATGGACATTGTCGGCCGAACATTTGAAAGGTGGCAGAACTGTACACCCGCCTGAAAGTGAAGCAACAAAAGTTGGACTGGTGGTGAATGCGTCAAAGACAAAGACATGCTTGTGGCGGAACCGAGCGCGACAGGGCCTGGGAAGCAGTGTTACGATAGACGGGGATACTTCGAGGTGGTCGAGGAATCTGTCTACCCCGGATCCTTGCTAACGACTGACAACAACGTTAGTCGAAATACGAAGGCGCATCATCTGTGGAAGTCGGGCCTACTACGGGCTCCAGAAGAAACTGGTCGAAAAAGATTCGCCACCGCACCAAATGTGCGTACAAGACGTTAATAAGACCGGTAGTCCCTTACGGACATGAACATCATAATGCTCGAGGAGGACCCAGCACTCGGAGTATTCGAGAGACGGTGCTTAGGACCATCTTTGGCGGTGTGCAAGAAGACGGTGTGTGGCGGCGAAGAATGAACCATGAGCTCGCCCCCCACGGCGAACCCAGTATCCAGAAGGTAGCTAAGCCGGAAGGGTACGATGGGCAGGACATGTTGCAAGAATGCCGGACAGCAACCCTGCAAAGATGGTGTTCGCTTCCGATCCGGCAGGTACGAGACGGCGTGGAGCGCAGCGAGCGAGATGGGCAGACCAGGTGCAGAACGACTTGGCGAGCGGGGTATCCGAGGATGGAGAGATGCGGCCTGAACCGTGCATTGTGGCGTCAAATTGTTGATTCAGTGTTATCTGTTTAGATGTTAACTAAATAAATGAAATGAATTGTGACCAGGACGGTGTACACGCAGTGCCGTATGTGACCGTGATCAGCTGGAATGTCTTCACTCTCCACAGATGCGCTGAGATCATGATATTCTTCTTACACTCGGACCATCCAATACATTTTTGCAAGTGTCAATACGGTTAAGGTGGAGTCTAGAATTGTGGAGATTAGATCATTTTGGGCTACTGCTTCCACCACAAAGCGTCGTTAAGCGATATTGTTGTAACGAGATTACTACTCCCGGCCACGCCCATCTTTACCGTAACTAGGGATAGGAAAGGAAATGTTGATGTAGAACTTACTTAACGAGAGGCCCCCGACTTGGCGACGCCCTCATAAGTTCTACGGAGTTGGTGGTTTGGTAGGGTAAGGTAGGTCATGGAGGTTTGCCTCAAGCTGGCAATTCGACCCACAGACTATGTTGTTTACCTGTTTTTATTTAAACTCTTGCCAGCCGGCTGTCGAAAGAGTATGCTAATATCGATTTTATTTACAGTTTATTTTTAAATAATTTACAGACGATTTCTTAACCTCAATCTATCAACAACTATCCGTTGAACAAATCTAAATTTACCAAATTTGTACTTTCTGCTCAGTGAGCAAAACGATTCTTCTAGGTTCATCGAATACAAAAATCAAACCATGCCTTTTAAAGATAATTATACTAAACATTTTACAAAGTTTTATTTCAAGTATTTTCGCGATTTCTGATATAAAATTCAATAGCTCTGTGACGTAAACGGCCTAAATGCACCACCACCAGAAAATATTCATCACGCGCTGATCTACCTAAACACATATCACACATAGTAATAGAAATAGTACTTCCTTTTGTGTTGTAAAAATATGTTGCATTTCACAAAGAACATGACTCTTCTCTTTTCTCCATTCCATCAAACGTTTCACTCAAATTTCAATGATTCACTTCAATTTCAATAATACACGTCACCGGACAAATAAAATAAAATAAATAAATAAATCAATAAATAAATAGATCAATGAATAAATAAATAAATACCACAATCACTCGCGAGCGCGTCACTTGTTTGGGGTTTTCTATACGGTAAAGGCTATATGATCGCTCCAAAAACAAACTTTTTTTACCCTCTCCTGCGTTATGTGATGCTGAAAATAAGCTCCTAATCATTTGGCAAAAAATAAAACAAAATAAAAACAGAAAAATATATTAAGCTCGTTTAGTGGAATGTATTAAACCGTCTAAGACGAATTAAGTACTGTCCATTTAATTCCACCAGTTAATTTTCGTTATCTTTGCAGATACGTATTTCGACCACAACTGTGTGGTCGTCTTCAGTGTCTTGTACTTGACTCGACTTCTTTTTTTAAGTCGAGTCAAGTACAAGACACTGAAGACGACCACACAGTTGTGGTCGAAATACGTATCTGCAAAGATAACGAAAATTAACTGGTGGAATTAAATGGACAGTACTTAATTCGTCTTAGACGGTTTAAAATAAAAACAATCAAACAAAATTAAAATATTCTAGCTAAATTTTACTATTTTGGTCGAGCATGGGTCAGCCGCCTGACACCCGCGTTGAAAAATATGTTTCATGCTTGCCCCCCACATAAAATAATAACGTGTGCTAATCACTAATGATACAAAAAGATTTTAATGAAATTAGGCATTGTTCCCGCTTATCATTTTAGCACCGCCAGGGGGAACTTGGCCGGTACCCACTGCACTTTTCTTTCCCTTTCCACAAACAATTACCATCATTTGTGATATTTCAACGGAATCTTATTGGGAATTCTGAAAAGGCAGACAATCAATGCAGTTAGATTGCCAGGTAATACGTGCACATCGTAGCACTGGTGATGCATCACAATCGTATATATACAGGAGTATATGCACTATATGATGACATTGACCGGAAGATTAGATAAGCATTCCCCCCCAGTGGCGAGTGAAAGATGTTTTCCGCCACAAATTACAAAAAAAAATATTCTTCTTCGACCCGAAAACGCTTGATTTCATCTCATTGAACTTGCAATTGAAATTGGAAGTCACTGTTTGGTCACTTTTTCTGCAACTGAAAGTCACTATTTGGTCCCTTTTTTCGTCAGCTTTGGTCACTAAAGTCACTATTTTGAGTGGCTTCGGTCGCTACCAGCCCTGCTATATGGATTCGCATTATGCATTTTTCACAGTGTACTCTGTGTTTCGTCTTTGACGTTCGGCTTCAGCTACTCTTGTTTAATCTCAACTTGAGGTTGAATAAGGGTGGGGTTATGAAAATGTTTTTTTTTACTTAGTTTTTTTCAACAAATTGTCACCTATATGGATTCGCATAATGCGTTTTTTTACAATGTACTTTGTGTATGTTACCTTTATGGATTCGCATTATGCGTTTTTCACAGTGTACTCTGTTTCTCGTCCTTGACGTTCGGCTTCGGCTACTCTTGTTCAATCTCAACGTGAGGTTTAAATAAGAGTGGGGTTATGAATATGTGTTTTACTTAGTTTTCAACAAATTGTCACCTATATGGATTCGCATTATGCGTTTTTTTTACAATGTACTTTGTGTATGTTACCTATATGGATTCGCATTATGAGTGCGTGATCTCTCATGTTTCGGACAGCAGAACGATCGCGTGGTCGGCCGAATTATTGTGTTCTGCATTGCGCGGCCGGTAATAAAATTAATCAGTTCAGTGCGTGATTCCTCTTGTTTCAAAGCGGGCTTGGTAGTCATATGGCTACTGATTCTGCCTCATACGCAGGAGGTCATGGGTTCAATCCCAGGTCCGTTTCATTCTCCTACTTTGTATCTTTCTCTTTATTTCTCATGTTCTAGCAATCGCTAGAACTGGAAATGGACTTCCATACCGTTTCCAATCTGCTAGAATTGGAAATGAACTATAGAGCTCGTTTCCTACATCCAACTAGAAATTCTATCAGTTACCTTCTCCTATCTATCACATTGGCAGCTCGTTAACCAAGACGGACCTCTGCCTCTCCAACCTAACCCAGAAACTCCAACAAATTCCGCATGAACTCGTGGCAAGTGCAGAGGTATATTCGGCTTGCAGTGGGCGAGTGATTGCATCATCATTTCCTCCCCCTTCCCAACATTGACTTGCATTCTGACGTGGCAGGCGCCAGTATGACCTAACAAATGAGATCACCAGTACTTGTACATTGAAGATGTGTGCTAGTCCCAAGCAAACATCTGTTGGTTCCCTGTGCAAGAACAGCTGATCTGGTCATAATGGAGTAGCAACTACGAGCAGTCAATCAAGCTCAAGCAAGCTCAGCTCAAGTTACCTATATGGATTCGCATTATGCGTTTTTCACAGTGCACTCTGTGTTTCGTCTTTGACGTTCGACCATTGTTACGTCCTCTGTGTTTTTGTGACACCTCTCTTTAGTCCCTAGCTGAATGCGTGTGAGTCTACATAATTGGCTTTCCTATAAATGGCTCCATTCTCCTTTCCAACTTCACTTCCTCTTCCTTTCCCCTTTTCACTTCCTTTTTCATAAGGTAAATGATGAGAAAGGCCAGTGAAGGCGATGGCACAAATCTCCCAAATTGAGGGGAACGTGCCTCCTGAGCCGACGTTCTGATACCTGATACCTGGTTCTTCAACAGGTTCGTTCACGAGTAGGCTCATTTCTTCGGTTTATGATTTGCCTTGCTTTCTTCCTTCTACTTGAGGACTCCGTTGGGCAATTGATGGTAGGATTTGGCGATGGTTTCCTCGAAAATTATTGGATGTAGTTGAGCGAATATAGATTTCTGAAACTGGAACAACTTACCTACCCAGGCAAGAACTGCGCTTGTGAGTTTCTCCGTACAGTTGGGGCCTGGGTGGCAGTGCTTGTCGTGCTTCTATAGTCGGATGTCGGATGACCATACTTCGTGACTTCGTGCTTTGGCTGGATGATCTGGCCAAGCCCAGTGCCAACTAATTGACCAATTGGACGGATTACCATGGCTTGCTTCAGATAGAGTGATAGCGAGCGCTGTGGTGCTACCGATGAACGAATGTGATTATAATGTGGCTTAAACCTTGCGATAACCTTTTGGCCAACGCCGAGACCTTCACCAATTAAATGACGATACAAGCATGCATACCTAAGAACCTTCTACCAACTTGATTGCTCGTGAGTCGACTTGCCTGCTAATGTTAAAAATCTAAGAGGTGCCGTAGCGCATATTGCCGTTCGACGCTTGGAAAGTTGTTGTTGCGAATGTTTTAGAATGTTGTCCCGCTGTTTGGTCCCTTTAGCGCGGTTGTGCAGATCCGATAGATACTGTGTGGACCACCTGCTCCAAACTTGTTGCAAAACAAGCTGTGCGTTCTGCCACATGGATAAGCGGTTTGTGGAAACATTCTGTAGATCTGACTCCGGGATGGCGGTCAGTGGCCGTTGAACCATAAAATGCGCTGGAGTTAGGCTTCGTAATCATTGGAATCAGTTCTTAATTGGGTCATCGGACGCGAGTTTAGAACTGCCTCAGTCTGCGCCAGTGTCGTCAACATCTCGTCCGCTTTCAGTACTCTCTAGTATCAGTGTACCAGACCACCAAAGTTGGACGTGCGAGGCGAAACCAAAACTCAATTCCATCTAGTACCAGGGAATCAATTTTTTTGGAATGCGCATGCGAAACAAGCGACAAAAGAGAACCAACGACAAAGCTTTGTTTTTGTCGGAGATAATAATGACAAAGATCCGAAAAATTTTGTCAGCAACAAAAAAGAAGAAAATCTTGTTGCTAACTTTTAATCCCGCTATTTTGCATTATTTCTAGGGCCAATTTTGGTTTTATGCTATCATAGTTTCATTCGGGAATCGAACAATGATTACAAAATTAGCATCGTATTTTAGGAAATATCAAAGCATGCAAGGTAAATGATTCTTGTCATATTGTGCTCGGCTCTGATAAAGGTTTGTCGCTAGGTGCGTTTGTCAGTAACAAACTCTGTGATGACAAAGAGTATATTGTTAGGCGTTGCTCGAATATTGATTCCCTGACTAGTACCCTTGACGAGCGTGTCTTGAAAGTTTTGGACATGGAACAATCGATGTAACTCTGTCAGCTCCCGTTTTGTGCCATTCAGCTGCAGCTTACCGTGCAAACTCAAACTTCGGACGCTTAAGCACTTTCTGATATATAATCATCCTGTTTACTCACATTTTTAATCACACAATTTAAATCACCATTGCAATCATCAAGTAAAGTATTCATCTTTGAACTACGTATTCAATATGTGCAAGATATTGCGAAAAATGTTTGCAATTTAAGAAAATGTCCGGCTTTTGTTTAATTCAAACCTCGGACACCGGCGGGTTTGGATTCATATTTCGGACACACAATTCAATCTTCGGACACCTGATTACACAGTACTAGGAAGAATAATTGAAAACAATTCTCACTGCACAGCACAAACTGTATTTTAATCATTCTGTTGCATTGTTTTAACATGTCTTATTAGAGTGTAACTATACTAAAACAAGCTAAGTCTATTAGTCCTTTCTACCCAGATTGACGAAACATTTCGATGAAATATTTCAGAAAATTTCCCATACGAATTGAAGCGTCCGAAGTTTGAGTATGTCCGAAATTTGATTCTCCACGGTACCTCGGCGAGCAGTGAACCTTTTCAGTGCCGTCAAAAAGGCTTGCGTGGTGTGGTCCATAACCAACTCCATGTGAATGGATTTAACGACTATACGAAAATTGCAACGTAGCACCGGACTTGCTCTACGATTGGAATACTTCACAAAGAATGGACCACAGTAATCCAGTCCGACATTCATGAACGGTGGAGCAGAGATGACTCTTGTCGATGGAAGATCGGCCATCAATTGATCCCGAACCTTGGGCTCACCCAGTCAACACAAAATCGTTTATGATGCAACATAAGATGCTACAGTGGAGGCGATATACGTACATATTGTATGGGGAAGTACTAGTATGGCCTCCACTGTAGCTTCTTAAATGACATCATATACGATCTTGTGTTGCCTGGGTTGCTACGAAAGTATGGGATGCAGTCGTGATTGACTTTCCTCGACAAACTGTGGATGTGCACAGGCCAGAATTTCCGTCGGACAGCCGATATCAGTAGTTGCTGACCAGCGTGAAAGAGCTTGTAGTGATGATGTCTAACAACCATTGTAGCGAGCGGATGATTGTGATGGAGGATGTATGGGTGTTGTTGATCGGATGATATCGATGCCTTAGAGAACCGACCGCCGACGCGCATCATGCCGTCTCATAATTGAGAATTTAAAGACACACAGATATTGGGCAAATCGTGTACTCGTCTACTTTTAGCTAAACTTGCCAATTCTTGCGAGAATTATTCCTCCTGGGACAAGCGAACCAAATCAACTGTCGCCTGCTCCTGTTCTTCTAGTTTCAAGCGCCCAGTTCTCTTGAACTGTTTGTTCCTTTTTTGTTCGTTGAGTCTGAAACGAAACAGAGTTACTACGATCCGAACTAGTTCGGTGAACGAGGACCGTTCTCCAAAGATTTCACTTGGTGGAATTACTTTAGCCGAGAAAACTGATGTTGGCCTCTCTTCGAGCATTGTTGGATCTAGTTCTACAGTAGGAGCATCGCCTGTGTTTAGCCAAAACTGTTGATCTTGAGACAGCCACTGTGGATCTTCTAACCAAATCGTTTAATACTGAAGGTACTCTGGAGACATTCCCCGAGAAACGAGGTATGAGAGGTTTTCGGTGTCTGGAATGACCCATACTCCATTTTTTGTGAGGTGTGGAATCTCTGACACACGGTTTGCCACAAATATTTGCCAGTGAGAGGGTAACGCAACCAACCAACACTTGAGTATCATCGAGTCTGTCCAGAAGAACGCTGGGATATTAGCGTGTATTTGTTGACGAAAGCTCGAGACGTGGAATGCTCCTTTTCTTCTTTTTCCGCTGAAGACATTCCAGAGGTGCCACTCTGGATTTGGAAGTTATTATGCGTCCATGGCAGTACAACGAAGATAGAGGCCAGCTCCATAGGCAGTAACCAAAGACGTTGCGTTGGATGAAAATTTTTGCCTGGAGTACTACTGGGCCAACCAAACCCAATGGATCGAAGAACCATGCTGCGTACGGAGTGAACAGTAAATCGTTTGTATACGTACGTTTCGTAATTGTTGATGAATATGATCTCTACTCAGGAAATGTAAAGCAAAAGTTGTCTGACTGCGTATCCCACCGCAGTTCTAATGTTTTCACAGTCGTGTTAGACGAACCCAGATCCAGAATGACGCGTTCATTACGTAGATGCTTGGGCAGCTTGGCAAGTAGCCTGGTTGAGTTTGAATTTCACTTACTCAAGGCGAAAACTGCCGTATCAGCCAACTGAATCACTTCCGTCATCAGCTTTCGTGCTTTGTTTACCGTGCTTGCACCTGGCAGCATGTAGTCAATGTAAAAGTCCTCTTGAACTATGTGCGAAACAATCAGATGTGTTAAACTGCTATCTTCTCCCAACTGCAGACATCTTGTGACCAGGTGCCGAAATGTGCCGGGATAAGGATGGGAGCATCTTGACGGACGAACGTGTGGTGATCGAAAGGTGGAAGCAGCACTACGAGGAACATCTGAATGGCGCTGAGAGTACAGGCAGTGAAAGTCAAGGCAGCGGAGGAGATGACTACGTCAGTTCAGCGGACAATGGAAGCCAACCAGCCCCCACCTTGAGGGAAGTTAAGGATGCCATTCAACAGCTAAAGACCAATAAAGCAGCTGGTAAGGATGGTATCGGAGCCGAGCTCATCAAGATGGGCCCGGAAAAGCTGGCCACTTGCCTGCACAAACTGATAGTCAGAATCTGGGAAACCGAACAGCTACCGGAGGAGTGGAAGGAAGGGGTTATATGCCCCATCTACAAGAAAGGCGACAAACTGGAGTGTGAGAACTTTCGAGCGATCACCATCCTTAATGCCGCCTACAAAGTGATATCCCAGATCATCTTCCGTCGTCTGTCACCATTAGTGAACGAGTTCGTGGGAAGTTATCAAGCCGGCTTCGTTGACGGCCGCTCGACAACGGACCAGATCTTTACTATACGGCAAATCCTTCAAAAATGCCGTGAATACCAGGTCCCAACGCACCATCTGTTCGTTGATTTCAAGGCGGCATACGACAGTATAGACTGCGTAGAGCTATGGAAAATTATGGACGAGAACAGCTTCCCTGGGAAGCTTACCAGACTGATCAAAGCAACGGTGGATGGTGTGCAAAACTGTGTGAAGATTTCGGGCGAACACTCCAGTTCGTTTGAATCGCGCCGGAGACTAAGACAAGGTGATGGACTTTCGTGCCTGTTGTTCAACATTGCGCTAGAAGGTGTCATGCGGAGAGCCGGGTGTAACAGCCGAGGTACGATTTTCAACAGATCCAGTCAATTTATTTGCTTCGCGGATGACATGGACATTGTCGGCCGAACATTTGCAAAGGTGGCAGAACTGTACACCCGCCTGAAACGTGAAGCAACAAAAGTTGGACTGGTGGTGAATGCGTCAAAGACAAAGTACATGCTTGTGGGCGGAACCGAGCGCGACAGGGCCCGCCTGGGAAGCAGTGTTACGATAGACGGGGATACCTTCGAGGTGGTCGAGGAATTCGTCTACCTCGGATCCTTGCTAACGACTGACAACAACGTTAGTCGTGAAATACGAAGGCGCATCATCTGTGGAAGTCGGGCCTACTACGGGCTCCAGAAGAAACTGCGGTCGAAAAGATTCGCCACCGCACCAAATGTGTCATGTACAAGACGTTAATAAGACCGGTAGTCCTCTACGGACATGAAACATGGACAATGCTCGAGGAGGACTTGCAAGCACTCGGAGTATTCGAGAGACGGGTGCTTAGGACCATCTTTGGCGGTGTGCAAGAAGACGGTGTGTGGCGGCGAAGAATGAACCATGAGCTCGCCCAACTCTACGGCGAACCCAGTATCCAGAAGGTAGCTAAAGCCGGAAGGGTACGATGGGCAGGACATGTTGCAAGAATGCCGGACAGCAACCCTGCAAAGATGGTGTTCGCTTCCGATCCGGCAGGTACGAGACGGCGTGGAGCGCAGCGAGCGAGATGGGCAGACCAGGTGCAGAACGACTTGGCGAGCGTGGGGCGTATCCGAGGATGGAGAGATGCGGCCTCGAACCGTGCATTGTGGCGTCAAATTGTTGATTCAGTGTTATCTGTTTAGATGTTAACTAAATAAATGAAATGAATTGTGACCAGGTACGGTGTACACGCAGTGCCGTATGTGACCGTGATCAGCTGGAATGTCTTCACTCTCCACAGAATGCGCTGCAGATCATGATATTCTTCTTACACTCGGACCATCCAATACATTTTTGCAACGTAAGCCAATACGGTTAAGGTGGAGTCGTAGAATTGTGGAGATTAGATCATTTTTGGGCTACTGCTTCCACCACCAAAGCGTCGTTAAGCGATATTGTTGCACGACTTAATCCAATTTTATTTGTTTTATATGTTTTCAACTAGAATTGTTTCACAGTTTTATATAGTTGCTGTTTGATTGAAGAAACAGAGTACGACTTGAGTGCCTCCTTCACGATTTGTTTCTCAAATACGGACCCAACAGTTAAACGAATGACCATATCCGTGAACTCTTTGAACCGAGTTATTGAAGCAGTTACATTAAGGTTCCCTGATCCGAATTAGCCTTCAAGGGAAGCTTTAAAGTATTGTGGCAGAGAGCTCCGTGAAGCAGATTGCGGCCAGCTTGTCCAGATGCGCGCTGACATTACTGATGCGGAAAATTGCTTTAAGCAAGGTTCCTTCTAGGCCCAGAAAAAATAGACAAAAATAAATGAGATTTCTGGAATACCAAGTATTTATTCGCTTCTACACGAGTAGTTTTTTTTTAATTTCTCGGATAAATCACATGTTTTTGAATGTCATGACTCTATTCCTTGAGAGTTCCGAGAAATTTCTCCGATAAGTGCAACTTTTGTAAATCGTTTGTCAATCCTCCCCACAAACTCACTCCTTTTCAGTTTACCACAGATAAGCAAGACAGTAAAGCCTATTTTACTGATGTGCGATTAGATGCAGTTAATTGAGCTTTCGGAACGATCGACAATTCGGTAAGATAGTTTTGTTTTGCTATGGTTGATGGGGCCCTCATTTAATCTTTCATCGCATTGTAATTAATGTGATGAGTTTATCACTTCTGCGTGAAGTGGTGATATCAGAATTTCCATATCATTGCAAAAGCATCGCATGCCATGATGCATGCATGATGCCATTAGTGTGCTCTTCTGGATCCGTAGACTGGCTTGATCTCGATCAATATGCTTTTTCACACCAACCCGGTCGATCTACAAGCTATGACTTAACAAGCATGAAAAGCAAAACGTATTGCATTTGTTTCATTTACGCCTCAGTCGCGAACAGGGATGCCAGATTTGAAGACATGTCTTCAATTTGAAGACATTTGAATCTCTGTGAAGACATTTATTTCATGAAGACATTTTGAAGACTTTTCAAAATATTTGAAGACTTACCTTCCTATTTAAAGGTCCTTGAAGACAATCAATAAGCTAGTGCTGAACCTAATTTTAAAATTTTAAAATCAGTTAAATAAAGGAGAAAAAACAATCAATAAGCTAGTGAATAGAAAATATAATTTCATTACTAACTTATAAATTCTGCGACTTCTATATGCAGAGAATAAAAATATTACAAAAGTTATACATAATAAACTAATGTCCCGGGCTAATAATCTTAAACGCCAAAACACATTTACACTAGCCGGTTGATAAGGTTTATAACTGCAACACATTTTAGACGTCAAACGTGCTTTTTTTAGTTGTGTGATGGTTCAAAAATTTGCGATTGCAGCATTCGTTTAAATTTTCCTAGGTAGCGATGGCATTTTCGACGTGTCTCTTAAAAAGGTATTTCGATCATTACATCAGAACGCAATGACCGATCTAATTTAATCTAAACGGCAAAAAGACAGAATTCTACAATCACTTGATTAAATCTATTCAACTGTTGGGCTAGAACATTTTTTTTTATTTCTTCATAATTCATCTGATCTTTTCGGCACAGAGAAACAGACAAAGCGGTACAGAGAAACAGAGCAAAATGCAATCTAAATCATCGTCACGGAAGCATTGCCTTTCAATGCTAAAATCACTGAGCGTAGCCAAGTCGCAACCAAATGGCGGTGGTGCGCAAAAGTCAAATACTAGCAAAATCCGTCGAAGCACCATAGGGTGCCGATTAACCACCTACAAAAAAAATATCAAACGTTAAAAAGGTGAACGATGGAACGATGAGTAAGACGTCTGTTTCTCTGTGTAATCGGTATTTCCAGAATACCCGTCGAGAATGAGAATAGATTTTGAAGAACTCTTTGAATTTTTTGTGAGTTTTAGAAATAATTTTTAGTGAAAAATCGTTTTAAAAAATAATTTCCCGTGAAATAAGGAGAATTTCCCATGAAAATTCTGGGGAATTTCTCGTAAAAATTCAAGAGAATTGAAATTGAAAATTCTTTTCAAATTATCTTGGAAATTTATAATAATTTCCGTATGGGCAAATAAAGGAATTCTCCAAAATTTAAATGGGAGATTCATCTCAATCTCCACAAGATTTCAAGAGTTCTTGCGGGGAAATCATCTGAACTCCCACAATGAATTCTTTTTCATCTCCACAAGAAATTTGTCTAAATTTTCGTGATTTGTATTTGAAATTTTAGGGATGTCTCTTCGGATTTTCCATGTACCACAGTTTTACAGAAAGTTTAAAATTTCAACACGAAATTATTTTCAATTTTCTCAGTAAATTTTCTTTAGTTTCCAAGATCGAAAATTCTTACGAATGTCGACAAGAAATTGAAATTGTTCTGGTGTTGAATGGCTATTTCTCACAATTGCCACGTAAATAATTTGATGAAAAAATCAGAGAAACTTCATAAAAAAAAATCCGCCAGAGTTTTTTAAAGACTCAGTAGAAAGTTCAGGGGACACTCATTACACTATCTCGTTGAATTCTTCCTTGAATTCCTTTGGTATATAATCTAGAAATATCTTTGGAAACTCTTATAGATTTTTATCTGAGAATCCTTCTAAGAATTTCTCCAGTAAAGTTCTTTCTGGAATTCCTTCTGAAATTCCTCCTGAAGTTCCTCCAGAAATTCGTCCGCAAATTCCTTCAGAGATTTTTCAGAAAATTTCTCCAGAAATTCGTTTAGAAATATTTCTAGGAGCTCCTCCATAAGTTAGTCCAGAAATTTCTCCGTAGGATCGTCGAAGAATTCCGTCGGAAATACCTCCAGTCGTTCCTCCACAAATTGTTTCTTTCGCGACTTCCTCCACCAGTTCTTTCAGAAATGCCTCTCGAAACTACTGTAGGCATTCGTTCAGAAACTCTTCAAAAAATCCCCTCGGAAGTTTCTCCAGGAATTCCTCTTGATGATTCTCCAAGAATGTTGCCGAAAGATTCTCCAATAATATCTCTGAAATTATACTCCGGAATTTCTCTGTTATTTCCTCCAGGAATTCTTTCGGAAATTCCTGCAACAATACCTCAGGAAGTTCCTCCAAAAAGTTGTCCAGAAATTGCTCCGGAAGATTCTTCAAAAATTTATTCAGGAGCTCCACTGCAAATCTTTTCAGTAATTGCTCAGGGAAATCCTTCAGGAATTCCTCAGGAAAATCCTTCACGAATTCTTCGGGAATATCCTTCAGTAATTCCTCCAGAAAATCCCTCCGGAATTTTCACTCCTGCAATTCCTCCGCAAGTTCCATGCTAATGGAACTAGCATATCACCCGAAGGTTTCTTTAGAAGTTTATCTGGAAGTTCCTTCAGAAAACCCTTGGGATGTTTAGGGGTATATATGTTTTTACATATTCTAAATCTACATGAAAAACTAAGCCTAATCCCAATTTTTCAGAATTTTTGGAGTCCCGAAACTATTTATAATATGTTTTTTAAATTTATATGTGACTAAAAATTTGTTCTTATGCTGCATGGGCCAACTGTCATTTTATGAATGTTAGTGTCATTCTATCGATTGAAATGGTTTATTGTTTGCTTTACAAACATGTAAATAAAAGGTTTACAAACAAAATAAAAATATGTTGGAGATCAGAAAAGCATGCTCTTTATGTTAAACTTTAAAAAACCTCATATTTTTCTCTGCTCAAAAACCCGATTCCTCCGTACTTTTTAGGAGTTTCTCTAGGAATTCTTCCTAAAAATCCAACAGTAGTTTATCCTGAAGTTTCTTTACAAATTCTTCCAGAAATTTCTTCAGAAAATCTTGTGGAAGTTTCTTCAGGTACATATTTCACGGTAAATTCTTCCGAATCACTTCAGGGAATTCTTAAAAAAGAAACTCAGAGAAATTCCACATGTAAATTCAGTTAAAAAAATCCGCCCTTACTCGTGACGGTTTGAAGGAATATTCTCTTGAATTCTAACAATTTGCTCGACAATTTGAGTGTTAAAGAATAAATGCTACAAAAAACAAGGAGACGCTTGAAATTACAAACCTGTTGGATTTTGAAATTTCTCACTGATAATCATAATTTTGATATTGAAGACATTTGAAGACATTTTTACTCGACCATGAAGACATTTGAAAATATCCCCTGGCATCCCTGGTCGCGAATTCGATTTCGTCAACGATGACGGGTCTTGTTTGTATCCAGTTGCGACAACGACGACGGGTGAGAACTTTCACTCTCGCCTTTTAGTTTTTTCGCTTTTTGTTTCATTTCACCCATTAATGATATACATGCATGTGACGGACAACATGCATTGGTCCAAGTTGGCGCGAAGACAAACGAATCGGATCGGATGGCGCGTGTCATGCATGCAAAAATCGAATCCAAGTTGGCCATCCGCGCCCGCTGCTAAATGAATGCGAAACCAGCAGCAGTAGCAGGTGTCAAACACTGCTCAATGATTGGGTTTTGGTGTTTACCTTCGGTTGATCGAACGAAAGAAACTCTCTCCGCCGTTGGTCACTAGGATGGGCAATTCAATTATTCAGGGCGCGTATTTTCCGTGCAACGGAGGACACCCCGAGAGCCGGAAGTCTGGACAATTTCGATTCAATCGGTCAGCAGTGCTCCGACCGAGAGGCAAGGTGACACTTTTGGAATAGGAAGGTTATTTGTGTTTATGGCTTTCTAATTTGTTTGTGTTTGATGGTCATTGGTGATTCCGCGTTTTGTGAACGTATTGTGGGTCAACCATTTGAGTATTTACGATGCCCCTGGAGCTATACGTGTAATACTGATATGTAACGATGGTTGTTACATGAATTTGGAAAATGCTGACTGCAATTTTTGTTGGATAGAGAGTTGTGTTGCGACGGTTTCAAATCAATACACATACAGAAAATAAACATCTTGGACGATATTCTCGAAGTGCGAGTGACTTGTTCTACGAATATTCCAGATGCGCATTAATCATTTTTATTTTTAATTCTTCATTTAAGTGAATTTTCAAAATAACGAATCAATCAATAACAATTTGGATTAAACTTCTTAATTCTATACATACAACCCTTTTTTTAAATTGCAGTATCGTTAAGATTTGATCACAAATTTATTTATTATCGGCAATGGATAGTAATGGGAGAGATGATTATACATATAACACCTTGCAAATTATTTTAAGAATGAAAATATCCACATTTCTCACATGGTCGGGATTCAGCCAAAACAGGTCCAAGCGGCTTTTTCACTGTCCTATGATATTTTGCTCGTAAAAGGAGCAGCATAAAATATGAATTTCTATTTATCAGCTTACGTGATATAGAATATCCTCAGTTCTAGAGTTGAGGAACGTTCAATATGGTTTGTGAATAACTAGAACTGCTACAATTGAATTTGTGCGTGAAATCGGTTGATAGGGGTTTGGTACGAGCTCGGTGGTGTAATGGCTACCGCTTCTGCCTTATAAGCAGGAGGTCGTGGGTTCAATTCCAGGCTCGTCCCTTTCCTACTTTGTATTTCTATCTTAGTTCTTTCTGTGCTTCACGTTCTACCAAAAAACGATTCCTACTGTTATAACCTTCCACACAATCTCAAAACCTCCCGTGGCACCTATGAGAGGTCGTAGAGTTCTCTGCATCTTTCTTAAGTAGGTGTCCAACTAACCATCCTTCCCCTTCCTCAGCATTCGCAAGGACGTGGCCAGGACAGATCTTGAATATTGGAAAGTGCAATGCTTCCATCTAAGAGATAGTGATTACAGTAATATCCCGATTTTATCACCCCCCTGGTGAATTTTGGGGTGATAAAACAGGGTATGTGACAAAATTGGAAAAAAAATATTTTCATTTTTTTTAATTCATTCCACAAATATGAATCATTTTATGCCTTGGAAAGGCCAAATGTGTGAACGGTACCCGTTATTTCTTGTAGAAATTGCTTACAGAATATTTCCCATGTACTCAGAAGTCGTTCGTAATAAACTACAGGCGGTGAAAGTTATTTCATGAAAATCAATGTTGTGTTTGGTATTATTTACGAAAATAAAAAGAATGACAAAATTTTTTGGGGTGACAAAATCGGGTCGAAAACGTGACAAAATCGGGACGTGATAAAATCGGGTCGAAAACGTGATAAAATCGGGGGTAGACAAAATCGGGGAGTGACAAAATCGGGTCAACACTGTAGTCCCAAATCAATATCTGAGGTAACGGATGTAAGTAATGCTACTCTCTACAATAGTCTTGGCTTGTACCACCTACGAATTTGTGCGAATTGCTCAATGCTAATGCTAATGCTAATGCTAAATTGGTTGATAGGGGTTTGGTGTTGATTAGTAATACCCCGACGATATGTCTCAAACTCAAACAGATGCTTTTTTGATGTGCAATGGATATAGGAACTATATGCTCCTCGTGTGCCATAACTTTTCTATGAACATCATAAATACAATTTCTTAGCAAAATCTGCTCTAGATTGACATACGCTATTCATCGCAACGAGTTGTCAAGATAGTGTCTCTTCAAAACTGCGACAGACATCACATTTCGTTGAAAGTTCTTCGTCCGCAGCAAAAAGAAACAAAACAGCCACCCAAATTGATAGCGAACCATAAACAGGGGGCGACGCGTAGCAATTTTCATATTTTCACCGCCGGACATTTCCGTACGTTTGATCGCCGGCACGTTCCACATATATGTTATTACAAAAAAAAACTGGACTGCCTCCCCCAGTGGTTCACAATTACCATATTTATACGGGACCTGCCACAGCCTCAATGCGGGTCTTGTGTAGTTGTAATTGAATTAGAAGTGCTACCTACTACGAAACGAACGCCAGCGATGCTATGCGTCGCCAATCATGGACTTGTCACACCTTCAGCGTAGTCAGCAGTCTGTCGTGGTACGACGACGACAGCCGACCATTATCGTGATTATTCGAGTTTGGCGTGCTGTCACGTAGTTTGTGCGTTTACCAAGCCCGGCTGCTGGCGTCGAAGGGGGTTAGTCATATTTGGAGTTACTCGTTCAAGATTGATATTGATATGACTTGTTTCTCGACCATCAGATAGGTAACTTGCTGACGATTACTAGCAGGGAACACTAATAATGATTAAGCGTGCCGCGCCAGCGTGGGGGTGTTCGGTAATTGGAATAATTATTCGATCATTTTTATTGGAAAATCGAGGGTACCGTTATGGAGCCGACCGTATGACCAGGATTGAGTTATTTATATGGCGATTTGATTCGGGGTGAGTTGTTTGTGTATAAATTATAGAGCAATTAGCTTTCTAACTTTGACGCGATCGTTTGCAACAAGTGTTAACAGCTAATCTGGATTGTACAAGTCTGCGGAGGTGCTAAGCTTATTGGACTTTTGTTCTGATGGGGTATTTAGCATAACAAAATAAATAGTTATTAGGTGAATTAAATGTTTTCCTTAAATCTTCTATGTATAACTACAACCAACCTGCGTTTGTAGAATTATCTTACAATTCTTATACAAAGAACCTACCAGACCCCGCATAAGAACTGGACATATGGTGAATCCGGGTGAGATGCCACACCTTTTCAAAAATCTTTATTTCTTCAAAACAATACGTTAGCTTGAAAATTTATGTATTGTTTTTGATAGTTTAGGGATCCTGATACATAGTGTCAAGGAATGTAATTGTTGCTGAAAAATGAAAAACATGCAACAAAAGAGAATAGCGATAACTCTTTGTCCTCATCTGCAGAGGATAAAGACAATGTTGCGTTCCATTTTATTTGCAACAAACATGGAGAGGTAATTGTTGTGACCTTTTTAAACTGCGATAACTTGTATATTTCAGAAGTAAAACACAAATCATGCTCACAGAAGGTTGTCTACACATTGATAACTGATACTTCACTTGTCATAAGACGAGTTTGTACCTTCCCATTTAATTCCACCACTTGATTGTACCTTGACAGATACGTATTTCGACCTCAACAGTAAGGTCATCTTCAGTGTCTCGTACTTGACTCGACTTCAAGTACGAGACACTGAAGACGACCTTACTGTTGAGGTCGAAATACGTATCTGTCAAGGTACAATCAAGTGGTGGAATTAAATGGAAAGGTACAAACTCGTCTTATGACAAGTGAAGACATTCCACTAAAAAACTCAAAATAATTTTCTTAACAAACAGATACTTATTTAACCAAAAACATCATCGAAAGCCGACTACTTCTCGATATTAATATACCCGATCAATAATGCATAACAAAATTATAAGGTCTGTTGCCCTATTTCAAAATGTGGTGCATGCTTCTTATTATAGATAAAATGGAAAGACATAACTTCTTGGCTATCCAAAAAAAAAATCCTTGAGTAAGGCTTTTAGATCTACACGCGTAATCAAAGGTCTGTCGACCTGTTTCAATTCCTGTAGAAAGGCCTTTCGATCGACCTACCTGTCTATCGACCTGTTTCAAGTATGGTGCATGCTCTTTGTGGTACATAGAACAGAATGTGTATGAAGAATAACTTCTTGGCCATCCAAGAAACACCTGAAGTAAGGCCTTTTCACCTACACGCGTAATCAAAGGTCTGTCGACCTGTTTCAAATATGGTGCTTGCTCTTTGTGCTACATAGAACAGAATTGGTACAAAACATATCTTTTTGGCCATCCAAGAAATTCCAGGAGTAAGGCCTTTTAATCTACAGCCTTTGGTTGCTTATCGATCTCTTTCAAATATGCTCCTTGTGGAACATAGATTAGAATATATTATATACACAACATAATTTTATGGATATCAAAGAAAAAAATCCTTGAGTGAGGCCTTTAGATCTACACGCATAACCAAAGGTCTGGTCAACCTATTTCATATATGGAACATGCACCTTGTAGAATGTGTACACAGCGTAACTTCTTGGCTATCCAAAAAAATCCTTGAGTAAGGCTTTTAGATCTACACGCGTAACCAAAGGTCTGTCGACCTGTTTCAATTCCTGCAGAAAGGCCTTTCGATCTACACGGGTGAGCAAAGGTCTGTCGACCTGTAACAAACATGGAATAAATTCCGAGATGCGCGTGAAAATAGTCACGTAAATAACGATCCGAGTCAGGGACGTTGTACGGGTTGGACAGGAGAGCGACATCGGTTCTCGTCTCCGAGACCGACTGCCACAGCAGCTGCTGGACACAGTGATTAAGATTCAACTGTGTTGCTTGCATGGCTTCTTCTTGTTTTCCTCTCCAATGGGACACGGAGGTCCACCCATAACGTGATTACATGCTTGCTTTTTGCCGGCGCAGATGGACACTTTAGTGACTTATCGCATTCCTGCGCCTTGTGCCTTTACACAAAAACTCCACAGGTTGCTACGGTCTGGGCCCTTAAAGTCATAGGATTTATGTTCCGACTCTAAGCACCAATAGTACCTGTTAACTGAAGGGTACACACTTAGTTTTTATTTCTGCAGCTCGGCAAAAATCCGCACAGCCGTGCGTCAGCAAAATAAAAACTGATATTTCGGTAAAAATGATGTTTGTTAGCTTATTTTCGGCAAATTATTTGCTGATTTTCAGCAAATTTGACAGAAATCTCGGCAAAAAACATGTTTGCTGGGGCACGGCTGTGCAAATATCGGTAAAAGTTCAACATTTTGCTGAGATCCCGGTAAAACAAATTAAGTGTGTAGACTAGCTGCGTGCCAAATGGACGACCTTTGTACCGCACTGCTCTCTGACGGCAGAGACGACGTCGTTCGCGTTCGTGTCCTCGTCCAGTTGCTTGTACTGGAAGGTCACTTCCGTCCCCAACGACATCACCTCGGCGCCGTCACCCAAGTCGGGCAGCACAAGTCAGACAAAATGGTTGCAGCAACTTGATTGTGTCTAAATCTGGTCACATAAGAGTTGCAGCAACCTACACAGCAAATAATTTTGAAAATTCAACGACGTGTAAAATTTCAGCTTATCTTATCAAACGAATTAACACTCGATATTCAGTAAAATTTGATTGAATTTTACAAGCAAGCTCTGATTAAATTTATTTCGATTTAAGAGAATAGTGAGATCGATTGAATGTTACGTTTATTTGCATGCTCCAAATATGTGCATGAAAATACATTTAAAATCACAACATATTTTTATCTGTGTATGTGAAGCTTATGTATTGCTATGGTTGAGCCAGTTGTCCCGCTGTCTCTACTCTGTCCTTAACTTTCTTTGTGGGTCGAGATGCACTCGACTTCCGCTTTGAGCTACACAGATATAAAAAAGTTGTTGAAATTTACACGAAAGTAATGCACATAAAGGGAATGCCAAAAAGAGCGTAAATTTAAACGATTTTATTGCCTGAATGTATGCAATTTCCATTGCATTATGTCACTTTTTATATGATGTATGCTATAGAAACTGACATAATGCTATAGAAATTGCATACATTTAGGGTGTACTTGTTGGAAAATATCCATGTACGCCCAAAATAGTGTAATTTTCCATGTCTTTATTTTTTACGCGCTTCTTAGTTTTCATAATTTCTTTCTGTGTAGTGACCAGCTGCCAGGAATTGTCGGTTGCTTGTGCCGATGGCACTGGCCGGCAGGTACCCTCTTGCGGCCCGGCGACCAGCATTTGCTTGATGCCTTTCACTTTTTTGGGCCGAGAAGTCGCCTTCTCGGGTCAACGCCCTTCGGGCCTCACTACACCCCGATCTGCTCCGTCAAGACAACGTTTGGCCTACTGTTTGGCTTTGCTCTGAGCACCTTCGCCGGTTTGCTGCCTGAGCCGTTTTTGGTTAGGCGCAGTCTTTTCCTCGTTGGTCGTCAGGGCGAAATCAATCGCCTCTTCGGCTATATTCGATCTTCCCAACGAAAGAGAAGGCCTCAGTTGTGGCACCTTTGTCGGCCTTCTCGCTTCCCCTGGGTGGCTGATAAAAGCGTCCTGTTCTCGTCTTACGACTCGATAGCGGTGCACCAACAGGTTGTGTTTCAGATCCTTACTGATGTTCTGCCTTCCGCTCGCAAACTCGATAATGTTATCGAGTTGCTCGGCGACCACCCGCATCCCGAGTAGTGGTCTAAATATTGTACCAAAATCGGAAAGTCTAGATTATAGACACTGTAAGTTCTGAGGTGAAGACGAGTGTAGTCAAACGAACTCTCAATTAGTGCAGCCAAACGAGCATGACGTCACGGTTGCAATCCAAGCAATGGAACGTGTGACGTCAAATTCGCGTGATTCACTTCTCACTTCTCACATCTTCCATCTTTATCTATTTTTTTCACTTTTTACATCTCACTTCGCACTATTCACTTCTCGTCTCCCACTTGTCGATTCTCACTTCTCATTTATTTGCTTCTCACTTTTCACATCACACACCTCTCTTCTCCCTTAATCGGTGTTGAACTTAATCTATAGATTAAAAAAACACATTAATAAAGAATAAAAAAACCTCTTCTCCCTTCTAACTTCTCTCCTTTTGCTTCTCACTTCTCACATATCACATATTGCTTTTTATTTCTCACTTCTTACTTCGCATACCTCACTTCTCACAACTCGCTTCTCTCCATCCACTTCCCGGCTTTCACTTATTACTTCTCGTTTCTCACTTCTCACATCTTACATCTCACTTCTCGAATCGAATTTCTCACTTCTCACTTTTGGCTTCTCATTTCTCGGCTCTCACTTATAACTTCTCGTTTCTCACTTTTTACATATCATATCTTTATCTCATTTCTCACTTCTCACTATTCACTTCTCGCCACTCACTTCTCACTTCTAACTTCTCACTTCTTACTACCCACTTCTCGCTTCTCACTTCTCACTTCACACTCCCCACTTCTATCTTCTAACTTCACTCTTCTAACCTTCACTTCTCACATATTACTACTTTTCATTTCTCGCTCCTCGCTTCTCACATCTCACTTCTCATAACTCAGTTCTCTCCATTCAATTTTGGCTTCTTACTTCTCACTTCTCGCTTCTCACTGCTCACATTTTACATCTCACTTCTCGTATTGAATTTCTTACGTCTCATTTGTCACTTCCAACTCACTTCTCGGATCTCACTTATCACTTATTGTTTCTCACTTATTACATCTTACATCTCACTTCTCGTATTGAATTTCTCACTTCTCAATCTCACTTTGAATTTG
Organism: Armigeres subalbatus; assembly: GCF_024139115.2. Classification (NCBI taxonomy): domain Eukaryota; kingdom Metazoa; phylum Arthropoda; class Insecta; order Diptera; family Culicidae; genus Armigeres; species Armigeres subalbatus. The sequence goes on from NC_085141.1 coordinate 30,070,454, forward strand.
TCACTTCCAACCCACTTCTCGGATCTCGCTTATCACTTATTGTTTCTCCCTTCTTACATCTTACATCTCACTTCTCGTATTGAATTTCTCACTTCTTAATCTCACTTCTCACTTGTAGCTTCTCATTTCTCCGCTCTCACTAATCGCTTCTCATTTCTCACTTCTCATTTTTCAAATCAAACATATTTATCTCATTTCTCACTTCTCATTATTCACTTCTCGTCTCTCACTTCTGACTTCCCGCTTCTCACTTTTCACTTCCTTCTCACACTTCTAATTTGTTATTTCTAACTTTAACTTCTCCCTTCTTGTTTCTCACTTCTTACATCTTACATATTACTTCTCACTTCTCATTTATCACTTTTGATTTCTCACATCTCACTTCTCACTTTTCACTATTCAAAAATCACTTTCCACTGCTCACCTTTAACTTCTCACTACTAGCTACCATATCATTACTTATTTCTCACTTCCCAAATTCACACTTCACATTTCTCTCCTCGCTGCCGTTTTCTTACTTCTCATTTCTCCTTCCTATTTCTCACTTCTCACTTTTCACTTCTCACTTCGTACATCTTACTTCTCATCCACTTTTTACTTCTTCCTTCTCGCTTGTCATTTTTCGGTTCCTCGTTTCACACCAATAGTTTCTCACTTCTCAGTTCTTACTTCTCACTATTCACTGCTTACTCCTCACTTCTCACTTTACATTATTTACTTCGCACTTGTCATTTTTCATTTCGTACTTCCTACTTCTCTCTTCTCGCTTCTCACTTCTTTTATCTTAAATCTCGCTTATCGTATCTAATTTCTCATTTGTCACTTCTCTCTAATCGCTACTCACTTCTCACTTTTCGCATTTCACTTATCACTTCTCGTTCTCCCTTATCACTTCTCGCTTCTTCCTTCTCCCTTCTCACACTTCACTAGTCACTTCTCGGCTCTCACTTGTCACTTCTCATTTCTCCCTTCTTATTTCACACTTCTCGCTTCTCACTTCACACTTTCACTTCTTCCTTCTTGCCTCTCACTTCTCACAAATTACTTCCCATTTCTCACTTATCACTTCTCAATTCGTACTTCTCAATTCGTACTTCACTTCTCACATATTACTACTTTTCATTTCTCGCTCCTCGCTTCTCACATCTCACTTCTCACTTGTCAGTTCTCATAACTCAGTTCTCTCCATTCAATTTTGGCTTCTTACTTCTCGCTTCTCACTTCTCACATCTTACATCTCACTTCTCGTATTTAATTTCTCACGTCTCATTTGTCGCTTTCAACCCACTTCTTGGCTCTCACTTATCACTTATTGTTTCTCACTTATCACATCTTACATCTCACTTCTCGTATTGAATTTCTCATTTCTCAATCTCACTTTGAATTTGTCGCTTCCAACCCACTTCTCGGCTCTCACTTATCACTTTTCGTTCCTCACTTCTCGCTTCCCACATCTTACATCTCACTCACATCTCGTATCGAATTTCTCACTTCTAAATCTCACTTCTCCCTTGTAGCTTCTCATTTCTCCGCTCTCGCTAATCGCTTCTCGTTTCTCACTTCTCATTTTTCAAATCTTATATATTTATCTCATTTCTCACTTCTCACTATTCACTTCTCGCCTCTCACTTCTGACTTCCCGCTTCTCAATTTTCACTTTTCACTTCCCACTTCTCACTTCTAATTTCTCATTTCTACCTTTCACTGCTCCATTCTTGTTTCTCACTTCTTACATCTTACATATTACTTCTCACTTCTCATTTATCACTTTTGATTTCTCACATCTCACTTCTCACTTTTCACTATTCAAAAATCACTTTCCACTGCTCACCTTTAACTTCTCACTACTAGCTACCATATCATTACTTATTTCTCACTTCCCAAATTCACACTTCACATTTCTCTCCTCGCTGCCGTTTTCTTACTTCTCATTTCTCCCTTCCTATTTCTCACTTCTCACTTTTCACTTCTCACTTCGTACATCTTACTTCTCATCCACTTTTTACTTCTTCCTTCTCGCTTGTCATTTTTCGGTTCCTCGTTTCACACCAATAGTTTCTCACTTCTCAGTTCTTACTTCTCACTATTCACTGCTTACTCCTCACTTCTCACTTTACATTATTTACTTCGCACTTGTCATTTTTCATTTCGTACTTCCTACTTCTCTCTTCTCGCTTCTCACTTCTTTTATCTTAAATCTCGCTTATCGTATCTAATTTCTCATTTGTCACTTCTCTCTAATCGCTACTCACTTCTCACTTTTCGCATTTCACTTATCACTTCTCGTTCTCCCTTATCACTTCTCGCTTCTTCCTTCTCCCTTCTCACACTTCACTAGTCACTTCTCGGCTCTCACTTGTCACTTCTCATTTCTCCCTTCTTATTTCACACTGCTCGCTTCTCACTTCACACTCCTCACTTCTCCCCTCTTGCCTCTCACTTCTCACAAATTACTTCCCATTTCTCACTTATCACTTCTCAATTCGTACTTGTTACCCCTCACATCTCACTTCTTACTATTCACTTCTTCCTTCTCACTTCTCACTTCTCACTTCTTACTTCTCACTTCCTCATTTCTCGCTTCTCACTTCACAGTTCTCGCTTCTTACTTCTTACTTCTCCATTCTCACTTCTCCCTTTTTGCTGCTTACTTTCCATATATTACACCTTTTTTCTCATTTCTCACTTCTCACTTCTCATTCGGCCTAACGGCTGTGGCCAAATGACCTTCGGGACTGGCGGTCTTCTCTCTAATGACCCAGCATCGGTTCTCAATTAAATACTCTAAGTGTATTCCCTTGAAAAAGACTTTTTACAATTTTCACGTGATTTCAAGACTTTTTCGAAAAATCGCTTAAAAAATTAAAACCGCGTAAAAAAAAAGGCGTTGATCCCAAAAACCGCGTAAAAAAGTCCCGTAAAAAGCGACCCCAGTGTACATCTACCGTATAAACATCTTCTTTTTTCTATACATAAAAATGACTTTCTGTGTGTCTGAACCTTATAGACTCGAAAACTACTGAACCGATCGGCGTGAGAATTAGTAGGCAGGGGTTTTTGGGGCCAAGGAAGGTTCTTCAGATGGTTCGAAACCTTTCCCTCCTCTGTAAAGGGGGTCTCCCATACCAATAAAACACATTTTTTTGCATAACTCGAGAAATAAAGAAAAAAGACAGATTAATCCGAAAACATATTTTAAGCTCTTTTTAGTGAAATGTATTCAACCGTCTAAGACGAGCTTAGTACTTTCCATTTAATTCCACTACGTTTTGCTTTCTTTGCAGATACGTATTTCGACCTCAACTGCGAGGCCATCTTCAGTGTTTCGTACTTGAGTACTCGAGTCTAGTGACAGTGAAAAGTGACAGTCCAATAATTTCCAAATAACGCTGTTCACACAACAAGACATACTCCAAATTGTTTGTGACAGATATCTTATCGGTCTTATTGGAAAGTACTTGCTATTTTTATGGCCGCTTGACTTTTGATTTTCGAACTTTCACTTTTGTTTAATTTGATTTTTCATCAGAAAATTTGACGAAGCCAAAGAAATCAATTGTTTTCCAGTAATTTCAGGAATTGCTTCTAGAAAGCTTTAGGAAACTCCTATTTGAATTTCTAAAGTGTTTCGGTCTGAAATTATTTCATATTTTTATTTAAAAATTCAATTGTTTTAGTTCGTAAATTAAAAAATAAAATCTTGTAAACTCCCTTTGAAAATACATACTTCAACTTCTTGAATTTCTCTTGGAATTTCCTCAGAAGTATTTTTAGTTATTCCTTTGAGAATATCTTCTGGAAGCCCATCAGGAAATCCACCCGAAATTATTTCAAGAATTCATCTAGAAATGTCAACAGTGATTCAAACAAGAAATTCCTTTTCGAATTTCTTCAACAGCTTCAACAGAAATAAATCAATAAATCAGGAAATAAATCAGGAATTTCATCGAAAGAACCACCAATAAATTTATTCAATAATTTCTATAGGGATTTGAACCAGAAATACCTTCAGGAATAGTTTCTTTGAAAACTTTGAAGAACTTTTTTTAATAGTCACACAAAAATTCAATCGGGAACTTTGTCTGGAGTTCCTAGAGGATTTTTTTAGCAAAACTTAAGAAATAAATTTCCGAAGCAATTTTTCCGAGAAATAGAGAGATTTATAGAAGTATTCTTGAAGTAACTTTTGCGGAAACTTCTTGAGGAACTAGAGGAAGAATAGACAGGAGAATTGCCAGAATAATTTCAAGTATACACACTTGAACAGAGACAAGAAATTTAGTAATTATTTTTCTGAAAAGATCGGTGGTCTGAGTTAATTGTAAACTTACTGTAATTACTGAATTTCGGTAATTTTTTTATAATTTACAGAGAACTGTGCAAAAGATTATCGGTTAAAATATTAAAGAGCTGTATCACCTATTTCGGTACTAAGCTAAAATATTGCTAAACGCAAACAAGTTCGGTAAACGCGGTGGATGAAATCTCATTATGCCACATTTTTTATACGCGGTTTTATTCTTGAAGTCTTTCGTGAAACATCATGGAGGAAACTGGAATTGAATGAGTTAGTATTACTTAATGAATTTCGAAACCTCGCAGTCAATGACATTGTCTGCTCAAAATTACTTGGATTACCTTTGAGATTTCCGGAAGAGCTCCCTGAGGAACTTACGAAAAAAATCCTAGAGAAACTTCTGAAGAAATTCTTGAAGAAATTTCCTGAAGAATTTTGATGGAACTTCAGTAGGAATTCCGGGGTAGAAGAATTTTTGGAAGAACATCCGAAAGAATTCCTGTAAGAACCTCTAAATGAAATCATGTAGGAACTTTCGGAGGATTTTCTAGAGGAACTTCCGGAGCAATTATTGGCGAAACTACCGGAGCAATTCTTGGAGGAACTTCAGGAGGAATTCCTGGAGGGACTTCCGAAGAAATTCTTGAAGAAACTTCCCGAGGAATTGCTGGAGGAATTTGGATGGAATATGTTAGGAATTCCGGGAAGAATTCTTGGAAAACTTTCCGAGGAAATCCCTGGGAAGCTTCACGAAGAATTCCTGGAGGACCGTCTAAACAAATTCCTGAAGGATCTTCTGAAGGAATTTCTGGAGGAACTTTCGAAGGAATTTCTGGAGGAACTTGGAAAACTGGTGGAGGAATTCCTGGAGGAACTTTTATTATTACTTTTATATTTTCCTGCCTAATTTTACATCAGAACTAAACAGAAGAGTAAAGGAATAATATATTTGTTAAGATATAAAGCTTGTTCATATGTTATTATTGATCTAAAAAAGTATATTCAGTTGCTAAATTGGGGAAAACATTCATAACAATCATAACAATTGGATTGCTTTGGATGATTGTGACCTTTACTGGTTGAGTTTAGGATGAAAATAAAAACTGAAAAAAATTCAATTCGGACAAGAAAATGTTTGTGTTTCTTTTTTTTTTTAATTTTAAACTAGCAGAACGTACCCTGCGTTGCTCGGGTTCGGAACATTTTCCTTTCAATTTGTTATTTTTATACAGCGCCGCGTTTTAGATCGGTTTATGTAGGAACCTTCTAGATTTGCTAACAACTCATAAACTTTTTTGCATTTTCGTGGTGTTTGATCTATCCAATGGACCATGACCATGATAAATTTTATAAATAAAGTTTAAAAAAATAAAAAAATATTGATATATTTTGCGGCCAGCAAGATATACACTGGAGTCGGTTTTTACGCGGGGGATACATACCGCGTAAAAAAATCGCGTGAAAAGCGAACCCAGTGTGCACAACCAGACCGGGAATCGAATCCGTTGAACCTGGTTTAGTCTTATGGATTTATTACTCTAGCAGAAAATTCAAATATCCTACTTTTTTTTTATTTGATCTCTATCCTATCTCTTTAAGATTAACACAACTACACTATCTCTAGAGAATAATATTTATTTTTATCTTTTTCTTTTCAGGTAAACATCGATGATGGATTCTAATACATCGCATTAATAACGGGTCTTGTCACAGTGACCAAACCAACATTTATCAAGTTATCCCAAAAAGCATCGATATGTATTACGTTCAAATTTTCTTCGAAATTGTTTATATGCGAATTTTGACGTAGATCCCCATTTTTCACATATCACAACCGACTGTGATTTAAGTTTGGGTAACGTTGCAACTTTTTCGCTCCATCTGAAAAAAAAAAATTAAAACTAGAATCACAATTTCGTTTGACTACAAAAATATGAAAACAAAGTTTACTCGAAATATACAATATACATACGTAATTCTGCTATTGCCGGTGCAACAATTTTCCCATGAATCGATTGCATAGGAACATACCCCATCAGCTGTTAACTCCGCAATTCCCATTCGTTATTGTGCAGCTACCAATCGTGTCAAGCACTTCGGCGGAAAACCACCACAATCGTATCCCACTGCCCTACAAAATTGCCGCCGAGTCGAGTCGGTTTCAAATTTGTGCCCAATTTCACGCCCGCGGCCGGCGCGGCAAAAATGCCCGACCCGAACCATCGGAGATGACTCTCCTGGCGGCGTTGATCAATTTCATCGTTCGATTTTGGTGCTTTAATTGATTGGCTATGCGCCGGCCGGGTGCGCAAGATTAGGCTTCGATCGCCTCAAAAGGTATCGGTCAGGTGTTTCTCACTGTCTTTTATGTTATTTTCTGTTCCCTCGAAATGGCCTATAGTCTTGAATTAGCTTGAATGACATGAATGGGTTGAAATGTGAGATTTTTATTAAGTCGATTGTCTTCTCGGGTGAGTAGAGAAGCTGTTCACCTCAATATATCTATTTATGTAATTGAAAGGATGTGTGTCCTCATTATGTTTTAGTATGTAATTATGCGCATTCAAAATTATATTTGTTTTGACAGGTACTTAATTATCAGACTGTCATTGTGTTTGAAGGGATCTTCTTCAGGTCACTGGGGCTCGAAACTAATGTGCCGAGATGGGCTCCATTGTAATACTTTGGAATTATTGGGACAGTTTCCATACTTTGGGAGTATGGAGTCTTTTACTGGAGCGAAGGGGCCATGAATTATTCAAGCTTTGGCATGACGGTTTGAGTGATTTTGCAAATCACGTGACTTGAATGTTTGAACTTCACATGAAACAGAAAATCGTTGGACATGTTCAATTGAAGATCAATTCAATTGTATCATCTTAACTACTACAGTGAATCCTCCATGAGTCGATGTTCTATGATTACACGCAAAAAATATTGCAGTCGAAACTACCATTCCGAGGGTTATTTTAAGAATACGCACCGACGATTTTCAGCAGATAACAAACCCGTTTGATTTTACCATGCGCGCAGTAAAAATCTACTGTGGCCCATGCGGAATGTTGTCACATGAACTGAAACAGTGGTGAATTTCTCTGGAATCATGGTAAAATTTACTGAAAATTCGTGGTAGTTTTAAAAACAGAGCGTAGTCTACAAAATAGTAGTTTTTACTACGGAATTTTTTTCTGTGTAGATATATACCCACCCATGAAGGGAAATTATGCCAAACTAAAACATTTTTTCTGAAATTTCATTTGTTTTGAGACAAGAAACGAACAACTGTGTTGATCCAATCACTTGTCTAATTTAAACTTTACATTAATAACAAAATATTAGACTAAACTTTACTTATGAACATTATATATCGCTACAAAACAGCAAACAATGATTAAGACGACAAAGACCTCTCAGCTCTTTGAAGTCTCAAGAAGATTGCGCTTTTTGCGTCTTTTCTTTATTTTAACCTGAACCAAAGACGCCCATGGCCAACATACTCAACATCTAAAGTCAATGCAATGCGGTATTAGTACTTGTCGAATACTAACTTGTCAGTTATATCAACTGTTAGACACGTGACACATGTTACGGCGAAGAAGAGGTCAAAATTGACAGCTTTGGGTCACCTGATCCCCGGGTCACTTTGCTGCACCGCCGAGTGTATCATCGAGTTAGCCATGATCACTGCACGCCGCACCATATCGTAGCAACCTGGTTACACGTGAGAGTTGCACCACACACAATAACGACGCTATGCAACAGCAACAACAAATATGGTTCTATCGGTCGTCCCCGCAAAGTGTGAAACGATCGCGAGGAATCTGCTAATGAGCTCTACTGCGCAGCATTCCCTTAAGTTTCAGTTTGTGGCAACAAACGTCATACATTCGAACGGACATTCTCGGACTCTCTTCCACTCGCGGAGTCAATTATGCACTTTTGCAAATGACCTCACCACTCCATAATGATGATTAATGGATGGCACTCGATGTAGCGCAGCACGCTCCTTAATACACCACCGTCGGCGTGTGTCGTTTCGAAGAGTATTTATAGCGGGCTAATGTGTGTGGTAAACTGGATGGATGGCGGAATTTTAATTGGGAGCATTACTGCGCGAGACGGCGAAGAGGTGCTGATGCGATGGATGCATTTCATGCCTTGAAGCTGTCGAACGAGCGATCGATTGATGGCAACATGGTTTGTGAAAGAAGGACCAGAGGAAGAATGAAAACGACGAAAATTCGATCGTTTTAGCGAGAAAATTAAACGCTGATAGAAAATGGCAAACGTTTGTTTGGTGCAACCTTGAATTGACAAACCGCTAAGATTGTGCTCCGCTTTCCGCAATTTAGGCGATTATTGTGCTGCTTGCTTCACAACGTTAAGGTTTGACAAGTGATGTTCAGCCAATGTTTGGCTAAGCTTAGATTGTTTGCACATATCTATGGTTGCTGCGACCACGTTCTTACAGTCAGGGCACGGTATACATAATCAAGGTAGGGTAAATGATGTATTTTGGACATCTGAATATATTTTGGACTTTTGGTTATATTTTGCGTGTTTTTCGACTTAGCTTTCTTTAAATAAATAGAAATCACGTGTCTCTTTGGCCTCTTTCATGATCACTTTTTTAACCACATTTATATAACAAAATAAACAAAATATAGCCAAAAGTCCAAAATATATTCAGATGTCCAAAATACCATCGTTACCCTAGGCTCGTAAAGAAAATGACAGTTCAAAAGTGACGTGATTGCTATCGCAGTATGGACGAGTACAAAAGAAGGCCATACTAAATCGTAGAGCGTTGGCTTGCTCCGTCCCGAGCAGCGATAGCAGTGACGTCAATTGTTTACAATGAAAATTGATGTTTACACACGTGTCGATAGTGCCTTGTTTTTGTATGCCGTGCAGTCAGGGTAAAAACTGTTTTGATTGGAAAACTTTGCTGTTTAGAGACAGTTTCTATCTCTGCATCTCCACATAATTTACAGGAAAAAAACAACGGTTAATGGTTGATTTCGATTCACACTGAAAAGCGATCTGACCAACAAGGAATTTTACATTAACAACCATTAAAAACCCGCAATTGAAAATCTGAACATGCGTGCGAATATCACCGATGATCAAGAAATGAATCGTAGGCCGAATTATTTTTTTTTTTTGGTTTCTGTTACACACAAATCGACCAACCGCACTACTAAATGCTGTAGAAGGATGAATGACCTTTAAGATCATCGGTCAGAATCACCGTCTTCGACCAGAGGTCGCACATACTGAACACTTAACATCTTGCATGAGACAACGGACAGGACATTCACACAACAAACACCCAGTGGACCAGTGGAGAACTTTTCGCTTTACGAAAACTTTTCTTCTTACCGGGGCGGGAATCGAACCCACACTCCACAGCACGTGCGTCTAGACGATTGACGTCGCTAACCTCACGGCCACGAGGCCCAATATCCCTTAAAAATAAACACAACCAACACCGCACTACTAAATCCAAATCTCTATGCGTAGATTAAAAAAGTGGTTCAATTTTTGACTTTTCGCTCTCTAATCGGCTCAGCTGTCCCCACACATTGGCTGTTATCAGTCTCGCGCTATGGTTGGCCTCCGCCAAGGGCGCCAAAATTAAGAATTACACTATAAGAAATAGTACAATTACAGTAGTATCCCAATTTTGTCACCCCCTGGTGAGTTTTGGGGTGATAAAACAGGGTATGTGACAAAATTGGAAAAAAATATTTCCAATTTTTTAATTCATTCTACAAAAATGAATCATTTTATACCTTGAAAAGGCAAATTGCGTGAACGGTACCCGTTATTTCTTGTCGAAATTGCTTACAGAATATTTCCCAGGTACTCAGAAGTCGTTCGTAATAAACTACAGGTGGTGAAAGTTATTTCATGAAAATCAATGTTGTTTGTGGTATTATTTACGAAAATAAAAAGAATGACAAAATTTTTTGGGGTGACAAAATCGGGTCGAAAACGTGATCAAATCGGGACGAGATAAAATCAGGTCGAAAACGTGATGAAATCGGGGGTAGACAAAATCGGGGAGTGACAAAATCGGGTCGACACTGTACTTACTTGATACTTGATGGGCTACAGCTCTTTGATGAACCTACGCCGAATGGAGTATCCTTCTCCACTGGGCTCGACTTCCAGTCGCCCTGAACATTGAGCGCCCTCAGGTCCTCTTCAACTGCCAAAAGCCATCGTGTACGCGGCCTTCCACGAAGCCTGCGGCCTCTTCCGGGTTCTCTACTAAATGTTATCTTCGCTTGACGTTCTTCCGGCATACGAACAACGTGTCCAGCCCACCGTAGTCTGCCGTGTTGAATAAGCTTAATAATATCCGGCCCTTTATACACCTGGTACAATTCGTGATTCATGCGGCGCCGCCAGATACCGTTCTCCTGTTTACCGCCGAGTATTGTCCGCAGCACCTTACGCTCAAACACTCTGAAAGCTCTCCGATCAGCCTCCTTTAACGTCCATGTTTCATGGCCGTATAAAGCCACCGGAAGAATCAGAGTAGTATACAGCGCGAGTATTGTTTTCGTTTGCAGACTACGGGACTTAAGCTGGTTACGAAGTCCGTAATAAGCCCTATTTGCAGCTGCAATACGCCTTTTCACCTCGCGGGTAACATCATTATCGCACGTCACTAATGTTCCAAGATACACAAATTCTTCTACCACTTCAAACTTTTCACCATCCAGCACCATTTCGCTACCACCACCACTAATGAACCCACGTTGATCGCAAGCGACCATATTCTTCGTTTTTCTGGGATTGACGTGAGTCCAATCCCCGCTGTCTCCCTCTTAAAAGGCACAAAAGCCTCTTCCACGGCACGGCGATCAATCCCGATAATATCGATATTGTCCGCAAATCCCAGCAGCATATGCGATCTTGTGGTAAAGGTACCACTTCTTTGCACAACCGCTCTCCTAATCGCTCCCTCGAGCACTATATTGACAGTAGATTCGAGAGTGCATCACCCTGCTTTAATCCATCTAAGGTAACAAATGACGTCGATATTTCATCCGCAACCCTTACACTTGATTTCGATCCGTCCAACGTTATACGAATCAGCCGTATCAGTTTCGCCGGAAAACCATGTTCAAGCATAATTTGCCATAATTCATTCCGTTTCACTGAATCGTACGCCGCTTTGAAATCAATAAACAGATGTTGTGTCTGCAAGTTGTACTCCCGGAATTTATCAAGGATTTGTCTCAGGGTAAACATTTGATCCGTCGTTGATCGGCCCTCACGAAAACCTGCTTGGTATTCGCCGACGAAGGACTCTTCAAGCGGTCTCAATCTGTTGAACAGAATACGGGACATAATTTTGTACGCCGAATTAAGGAGGGTTATTCCTCGGTAATTGGCGCACTCCAGTATGTGCCCTTTCTTAAAGAGAGGGCAAATGAGGTTGTCCAACCAGCTAGCAGGCATATCCTCGTACTATCATATTTTCGGCATAATATGGTGCAGAACTTCATAAAGATGCTCACTGACATGTTTGAGAAGTTCAGCCGGAAGCTGATCCTTCCCCGCAGCCTTATTGTTTTTCAGCTCTTTAACAGCTTTTTAACTTGTCATAAGACGAGTTTGTACAATCCCATTTAATTCCACTACTTAATTGTACCTTGACAGATACGTATTTCGACCTCAACAGTAAGGTCGTCTTCAGTGGTTTTATCTGTCAGCAAATTCCCTTGTTGGTCGTTGCACATGACGGGAGATGGCACTGTCTTTCTCCGCACGTCATTGACAGACTCATAAAATCTCCGCATATCGTTCTGCTCCATTTTTTCCTGCGTCTCGCTAATACCTTGTTCTTAATATTCTTTCTTCTTCCTGCAGTGGGTTCGTTTTTCGGCTGCTCTTGCTTCCTTGTACCGATCTCTATTCGATCGAGTACCCGACACCAACATCCGGCTTCTGGCAACGTTCTTCTCGTCTGTCACTCTCTGACACTTCACATCAAACCAACCCGTCCTGGGTTGCCTCTGTGCAGTGCCTACCACTTCTCGCTCCATGGATCGACTCGATTGTCGCTAACGTTGGTTACACTACTTATCCGTTCGTCGAGCTTCTGGCGGTCAGCCGATACTCCTTCCGCCGACATTCGCTGGATATTGTAACGCATCGTTCGCTGTGATCTTTCGTTCGATACAGTTGACAACCGTGATCGAATTTTACTGACAACGAGGTAGTGATCAGAGTCAATGTTCGGACCTCTGAATGTCCGCAAATCGATAACATCCGAGAAATGTCGCCCATCCACCAGAACATGGTCTATGTGGTTGCAAGTTTCACCATTTGGGTGTCTCCAGGTGTGCTTTCGGATGTTCTTTCGTGCAAAGTAGGTGCTACTGATGGCCATTCCTCTGGCAGCAGCAAAATTTACTAGCCGTAGGCCGTTGTCATTGGTAGCGGAGTGAAGGCTCTCCCTACCGATTATGGGACGAAAAAAGTCCTCTCAACCGACCTGAGCGTTAGCGTCTCCGATAACAATTTTCATGTCATACTTTGGGCACTCTCCATAGGCTTTATCAAGACATTTATAAAATGTGTCCTTCACATTGTCGGATTTATCGTTTGTCTGTGCGTAAACGTTGATTAGGCTGTAATTGAAGAATACGACCCGTATGCTCTACACACAGATTCGTTCGCTACTAGGTTTCCACCGCATCACTTGCTTCATATGCTTGCCCATCACTACGAAAGCAACTCCATGATCTGCTTTTCCGCCGCCGCTGTGATAGATGTTGTACTTGAATGCAGTGTTGGTCGTGGGGTCCACGGCTCGAAATTCACGTTTAACGGATCTGTGCCATCGGACTTCTTAAATAGTGGCCACGTTCACTCCAACCTTCTGCAGCTCACGAGCCAGAAGGCTCACTCGTCCAGGTTCATTTAGGGTCCTGACATTCCAGGTATCGAGTTTCCAATCATAGTCCTTATAACGTTCTCTTTTTCTTCTATCTCCATTTTTCGTGGTATTTGAGAGGCTTCAGTGATGTCAACCCACCATTTTGCAGCCCATATCCGCAAGCAGGCTCCGCCAAAGCGACCGTGTGCCGGTCAACAGATCTGACACGACGGCTCTCCGACGAGACAGGAGGTTTTCGTAGAAGTTTCGCAAAATCGTCATCGGCGACATGAACGCTCAAGTAGGCAGGGAAGAAATGTGTAGACCGGTCATCGAACCGGACAGTCTGAATACCATATCGAACGACAACGCCCAACGAAGCATAAACTTTGCACCCTTCTGCGGAATGGTAGTCCGAAGCAATTTCTTCCCTCGCAAGAATATCCACATGGAAATCACCTAATCAGGAAACGGAAAACCAAATCGACTTCATTGTAATCGACGGTAAATTCTTCTCCGACATCACGAACGTACGCACTTACCGCAGTGCGAATATTGAATCCGACCACTACCTCGTTGCAGTATGTCTGCGCTCAAAACTCTCGACGGTGTACAGCACGCGCCGGAGTCGTCCGCGGCTAAACATTGGGCGGCTACAAAACGGCAGACTAGCTCAAGAAAAAAAAATGAACGACCAAAAGGAACGATCAATCGGAAAGAAAGAGGCGAATATGGTAACGCAAGGTGGGCAACGGAAATCGTACTCCGGTGTCGTTATCGGATTTGATGCAGCAACCCGTCAAACATCATCGGAAGCAGCGCAGAACGACGTAATTGAAGTGGCTGAGGAAGATGTGGTTGGATTGGATACCGATTCAACTGAACGGATGGAACCATTTGAAATTCCCGATTTAAGTCTATCAAACTATTTTATTTATATCGCGAACACAAATAGTGGAACACTTTACCAAGCTTATTCAGCAAAATGTAGTCATGGAACTATTGTTCTGTAAGTAAGTAATGTCGTAAACAGTTTCGATTTTTAAGAGCTGCCGTCGTCGGGGTGACAATGGGCCAAATGGGGGTAAGAATAGGTCACTGCTTCAACTACTTAGAATATAGAATAGATTGAATATACCTGAGGACAAGAAAACTAAAATATAAGCGACCTTCTTGAACGATTTTATTATCCGACATCCAGGCTGTCGGTGAGAGAGATGACCCATTCTCACCCCCAGACCCATTGCCACCCCCGATGGCGGTGGCTGATTTTATATATGTAGTGGAAATTAAGTGATAATTATTTTGAGAGTGCATCCATTTCGTTGATACAGTACAGTCACTTTCGGTGCGCCACAAACTTTGGATCAAAATACGGCCGTAGATAGTGAACGTTGCAAGTAAACCCAAAGGATAAAAAAACGATGTCACGGTGTCGGGCTATTTGGTCGAATCCCGTTTGGTCGAATAGTTGAAAAAACACCTTTTATTGCGAGTAGAAAAAAGTGAGTATTCTCACTACGTAAATTGTAAATTGAGAAGTGAGCAATGAAACATTCATTATTTCTCATAAGAAATAAAGCGTGAGAAGTAGGAATTGGAGGAAGGAGAGAACTGAGCAATGAGAAGTGAAGGGTAAGAAGTTCCGGTTTTGTGAAATAGTTAGACACTGATGTTAATCTTATGGACACTGTTTACAAAACGACTGAAGACCGGTCTTTATTCGTGAAATTCATATCCTCGGAAGCCATGCAAGATGCACTGATGACCGACCGATCGGTTTGCTTTCGGCACAAAGCAAAATTATACTTCGACGACCGGCCGATCGCTCTGTTTACTGGAGAATTACGACTGGATAAGAAACAAATTTACACTTTCTGATTAATTTACGCACATGCAGAACAAAATTTCGGTGAGCGGTTGATCGTTTTGCTTTCCGCACTAAGCAAAAATATACTTCGACGACCGGCCGATCGCTCTGCTTAGGGGAAGGGGGGGGCAATATGCCCTAGCTAAGCAAACACTGCTCTATTGTCTTATTTGTAACGCTATTCATGGGTATTTTTACATTATGCATCAGTTAAACAAGATAGCTAGTTGATGCCATTAAAAAAATTTCAAAAATCCCAATCATATTGATAATATTCACATTTCAAAAAAGTGGTGATATTCTGTTGCCGGAAAACTCATGAGGCAAAACGCCTTTTAGCTGGCAGCTCCTAGGGAACAAAGTACCACGCGTCGGCGAATCAGCATTCTAGTATGGATAGTCCGTGGAGACGCAAGTACTTTGTAGGTTATTGCCATTAGGGCGTTTTGCCTCGCCAAAATGTTAGATGTTTCTTCAAAATGTGGAAATTTTCGGTTTTTCCGACCTTCCCATGCACTTTTTTGAAACTTTCTTCGCCTATCCTACATAATTTTAGATCTAGTTTTGTTACGGACATCCTTATGACGGTAAATATCAGGGAAACCACAAAAGGCGTTTTGCATCGGGGGGCGTTTTGGGGCCTCTTCCCCTACTCAGAAGACGGAGGAGGATCTGCGAGAACAAGAAAAGTATGCGGCTTTTTAGTAAGGATATTTTTTTATTTAATTAGCCTGTCGGCTCCGCTCCGATTTTGTATAAAACAAAAAAGCCTCAAATAAATTGACTAGAAAAATAAAATGTATTCCTTCCTTCTGTTTTCCTTTTTTCTTTCTTCCTTCCTCATTCTTCATTTTTCCTTCTACTTTCATCCTTTTGCCGTCTTTATTATTATTTTATTTATTTTCTGAAGTGCCTTCTTTCTGGTATTGTAGCAACTAGTTTATATTAGCTCAGCACACAACATGGCTGGTCTACAAATATGCTTGAAAATCAAAAGAAATAGAAAATCAAAGACAAAGTTTTGATTTTCTATTTATAAGTGGATCTGTTCAAATTTCAAAAAGTTTCCTGAAATCGACCGGTAAACTGGTATTCACAATTCTTATGCAAAGATAGACTTCTGGTAAAAAATTCAGCTCAATAGTTGAAATTGTCTCCAATCGATTTAGTGTTTTCGACATGATTTTACCCCTAAAAATCGTAACTCTAAGTGGGATGAACGAAACTCATTGCATCAACAACCAAAATGGAAGCCATACCCATCCTCGACAACTTTATAGAACATTGTTTTATAATCGGAACAGATCTTCTATGTGTTTCAACAGATTTCGTCCTTCGTGATACCCAAAAATCAACATTTTTCGTTGTTAAAAAGTCTATGAAATCTACATCCTGGTATCTTTTTTGGATTCAATTTGTTCGGAAGTTGCAGCTACACATTCATTTTAGTATAGCCCGGTATTAAATCTTAAGCGGGTATCAAATTAAAATCGTAGGAAGTTTAGAAGTGGATTCACATTTTAATTTGCTTAATTGATTGCCATAATACAAATACGCTGGCAAGCATTTCCATCGAGCAACTTACCATTGCTTTTCAATAATCATCGTCAACTATTTTTGGTTGTGACCTGAGATGTCGAGACAAAGTAATTATTGGTGCCTTGGTAGAATGTCATTCAACCGCAACATCATGCTGAAACGACAAGCGTATCTGGTGCAGTTGAAAGGGCGTTCCGCTGATAATTACAGCGTCATGATATCGAATCGCACAGAAATTGAACAACAATTTTGTTTGACATTTTTTCAAAATAATCCGACAAGAGCAGCTGTTTGTAACATCAAACACGTTATAACTAATGAGATTAGTTTTTTTATTCCTTTCTTTTATTTGGTAGGCACTCTGTGTTTCTTAACCGCTACTGTGCCGAGATCTACTGTGGTATTCCACACAGAATCTATTTTTAGATTTCCATTATTCATTATTGTTTTCGTTGCCAGCCCATCTCATCGTGAGTCCATTGTGTCCGTTTGTCCAAGTCGTCCATCCGATGATCGTCGCATTGTTCGGTTGCCATTTATCCGGGTAACGTTGGAGGAATGCCTCCTATAGAAAAACAAGTTTTCAGTCGTCATCAGGCAGCCGTAGCTGTAAGGCGCTTGTAAGGCGAACGTGTAGCCAACTATGCTACGGGACCCCCCTAATGAGATTAGTTTGTGTAATGTAAAATGCTAATATCATCTTTCAAACCACATACATAGCAAATAATTTTGAAAATTCAACAAACAAACGAAAAAACACTCAATATTCAATGAATTTTACAAGCAAGCACGTAGCAAGCATGTATTTCGATTTAATAGATCAGTGAGATCGATTGAATGTTACGTTTATTTACATGTTCCAAATATGTGTATGAAAAGACATTTGAATCATTTGTTTGAGAAACTGCATATGTCCATTTTACACAATTTCGAAAAACAACAAAACACTGTTTTCGAACAAATTGGCAACGAATCTTTCGATTTATTCGATACAGATCAATAGTTTTTGGCAGAACTCAACACCCTGCGGCACTTCCAGTGCAAAAACTGTAATCAGTACTCCATAAATGCTCTTTAAAGTGCGTTGACATATGTAGTTTCTTAAACAAACGAACAAAAATTCATACAATCCCGAACAAAAAATTTGTTTTCGTATTTTTTGCCAGGATACGTATTTTTTAACCAAGATTCAGAATATATGAAAATCTCATTTTGGCCAAAAATTTACATATGCAGTTTCTCAAACAAACGGTTCATTTAAAATCACAACATATTTTTATACACAGATCTGATCCAATTATAAAACAATGTTCTACAACAGCGGTTCTCAACCTTTTTTCTTGAGAGGTACCCCTTCAAACTATACCAGCAGAGAAATTCGGAGACGCATAGTGGCTGGAAATCGTACATACTTTGGACTCCGCAAGACTCTCCGATCGAATAGAGTTCGCCGACGTACCAAACTGACAATCTACAAAACGCCCTCTACGGACACAAGACCTGGACGATGCTCGCGGAGGACCAACGCGCACTTGGAGTTTTCGAAAGGAAAGTGCTGCGTACCATCTATGGTGGGGTGCAGATGGCGGACGATAAGTGGAGGAGGCGAATGAACCACGAGTTGCATCAGCTGTTGGGATAACCATCCATCGCTCACACCGCGAAAATCGGAAGACTGCGGTGGGCCGGGCGCGTAGCCAGAATGTCGGACAGTAACCCGGTGAAAATGGTTCTCGACAACGATCCGACGGGCACAAGAAGGCGAGGTGAGCAGCGAGCAAGGTGGATCGATCAGATGGAAGATGACTTGCGGACCCTCCGTAGACTGCGTGGTTGACGACGTGTAGCCATGGACCGAGCCGAATGAAGAAGACTTTTATATACCGCACAGGCCACTTCGACCTTAGTCTAAATAAATGAAAATGAAACCCCTTCAAACTATTGCAATAATTGAGGTACCCCCTCCTGAAAGTAGACTTCTAGGTCTCTTGAAAGGACAATTCCAAGCCCTTGAATCTCTTGAAAGTAGGCTTCCGTACCTTGAGGCTTCTGAGCCTCTTGCATAGCTGTCGAGCCTCTTACATGGCGGCTTTCGAGGCACATAAAAGGAGGCTTCCTTTGCATCTCGAAAGGACGCTTCTGAGCCTCTTGTAAGTATGCTTCCAAGCCTGTTGGAGGGAGGCTTCTGAGCCTCTTGAAAGGAGGCTTCCGAGCCTCTTGAAAACAGGCTTCCGAGCCACTTGAAAATAAGCTTCTAAGCCTCTTGGCAATAGGCTTGCGAGCCTATATCTTCCGTGCCTCTTGAAAGGAGCTTCCCGAGCCTCTTAGAAGGAGCCATCCAAGCTTTTTGAAATAAAGCATCCGACACTTTTATAAGGCGGCTTCCGAGCCTCTTGAAAGTATACTTCCGGGCGCCTTAAAACAAGGCTTCCGGCCTCTTGAAAATTGGCTTCCCAGCCTGTTGAAAAGAAGCTTCTCAGCCTCTTTGAAGCAGGCTTCCGGGCTTCTTGAAAGACGGCTTTCAGGCCTCTTGAAAGGAGGCTTCCGAGCCTACTGGAGAGAGGCTTCTGAGCCTTTTGTAAAGAGGCTTCCGAGCCTCTTAAAAGGTGTTTTCCGAGCCTTTTGAAAAGAACTCTTGAAAGTCTCTTGAAAGGAGTCTTCTGAGCTTTTTGAAAGAAGGCTTCCGACATTCTTGAAAAGAGGCTTCTGAGCCTTTTGAGGATTCCGGATCTCTCAAAGCGAGGCTTCCAGGTCTCTCGAAACGAGGCTTCCGAGCCTCTTGAAAGGAGTCATTCGAGATTTTTGAAAGAAGTCTTCCGACTTTTTTAAAAGGCGACTTCCGAGCCTCTTGATAGTAGACTTCCGGGCATCTTAAAACAAGGCTTCCGGCCTCTTGAAAGTAGTTATCCAAGCCTTTTGAAAAGATCCTTTCGAGCCTCTTGAAAGGAGTTTTCCGAGCTTTTTGAAAGAAGACTTCCGACCTTCTTAAAAGGAGGTTTCCGAGCCTATTGAAAAGAGGATTCCGGGTATCTTAAAGCGAGGCTTCCGGGCCTCTTGAAGGAAGGCTTGCAGGCCTCTTGAAAAGAAGCTTCCAAGCCTCTTGAAAGGAGATTTCCAAGCATCTTGAAAGGATGCTTCCAAGCCTCTCGAAAGAAGGCTTCTGAACATCTTGGAAGGAGGCCTTCGAGCTGTCTGGGTGAATGCTTCCGAGAAGCAAAGCGCTCCGATCGAATAGACTTCGCCGCCGTACCAAACTGACTATCTACAAAAACGCTTATTAGGTGGGGTGCAGATGGTGGAGAAGACGAATGAACCACGAGTTGCATTATCTGTTTTGGAGAACCATCCATCGTTCACACCGCGAATATCGGAAGCCTACAGTAGACCGAGCACGTAGCCAGAAAGACGGGTAGTAATCTGGTGAAAATGGTTCTTGACAACGATCCTACGGGAACAAGAAGCCAAGGTGCGCAGCGAGCAAGGTGGATCGATCAGGTGAAAGACGATTTGCGGAAACTCCGCATACTGCGTGGTTGGCGACATGCAGCCATGAACTGAACTGAATGGAGAACACTTTTATGCACTGCACAGATCACTACGGCCTTAGTCTGAAAAATAAAAATATATAATGCATATTATGTACAAGACAATGTTTTGAAATGAAAAATACACAATTGCTAAAACTTTATCAATAAGTTTGGATTGAAATTGTAATACGTCCGCCATTAGGCATTTTTGTCCGAGGTACCCCCTAGAACCAGCGAAGGTACTCCCAGGGGTACATGTACCCCAGGTTGAGAACCTCTGTTCTACAAAGTTGCCGAGGATGGGTACGGCTTTCATTTCGTTGTTGTTGAAATGAATTTCGTTCAACTCACTCAGAGTTACGCACACCTAAATTTCAACTAATTGATCTGAAATTAACAGAAGTCTATCTTAGCATAAGAATATTTGTAAATACCAGTTGACCGGTCTATTTGAAAAAAAAAAAACTTTTTTGAAAAACAGATCTAGTGGATAAAGACAATTGTTCCGAATCATATGATACTGTTGTACACTTGATGTCAATGTTCGTACTCGCCTCGCAAGCCTCCTCTACTATTCTTCTTAGAAATTGATGAAAGTTGCAGTCTCTCTTTTGCTTCTTTATCTGCTTGTTGCGAACCCAATTCCGTTTATCGTGCTTTGGAAGTTTAACCACCTGAATAATTAACGTTTATGATTTATGATATGCTGTACTAGGTTCTATGCCTCTAAATGAGCTCCCTGTTGTGCGTTGGCGTTACTGAACGATATGTAGGTAACAAGTAGTAGTAACGCCAATTTCCTTACTGTATCGAAATGGTTTTGCAAAAGTTGCTCTGGTCGCCCAAAAAGTTGGAGCAACTTGTTGATTACCGTCCTAGGGGGGGGGCAAAAGTTGACTTCTTTGGTCCCAACTAGAGATGTCGTAAATTAATCGATTACTTCGATTAATTGATTAATCGTTGTAATAATCGATTAATTTTGAATCGATCATTACCTAACGATTAATCGATTCAATAATCGAGAGAGATCGACAGTAATCGATTTGTTACTAATCGATTAATCAGGATTTTACGACATCTCTCCCCTCATCGTCCTTAATATCTCCACTTGCTCTTCCCATGTTCGTCGATATCACTGCTTTCAAAATTAATTCTTCCGTGTAATCCCTGAATGACCGCTTGTGACAAGCTATGCTTGAAACAGCTTCAAGCATGATGTCGTTTGCATCAGGGCTGCAACATAAGACTGGGTGCGATTTCCTGCGATTTTTGACAGCGTTGCCTTCCTGATTTCTAGCTAATTCTTGCCTGTGCTCCAGGCAACTGCTACCCGGACAAAACTAATTTTTGGCATCCTCTTCTGTAATACCTACGCTAAGAAATGGATTCATAGGTTTTTGCATTTCTAGTACAACAAAGTGGTACTGGAAGGCTATGGGATTGCTCGAAAAATAAACTTTTGATAGAAGGGCTGAAGACCCATAGTGTTATATATCGATCGACTCAGCTCGATGAACCGAGGTGATGTCTGTATGTGTGTGTGTGTATCTCTAGTGCTTTTTGACCTTTCTTATATGATTTTTTAAAATACATTTTACGATGCACGAAAAAGGCATCATCGCCGTTAGGTGGATTCATCTTGGTTTTTAAATAAAGTCTCAATTCAAAAAACAATGTGTAACAAATGTTCTTAAGTATATCGTGTATTATGTCATTATGCGCAACCATACTAACAAGCACAAGCGATTAACTTACATCCATACTTCCTAGTTGCGACGATCGAATATGGCAGAATCTCTAGCCGCACTTTTGAACTTGCTCCTAGTTGGCGCAGATCGATCTGTCGGGTACTTGACTACCTTCAAACAGCTTCATTCCAAATACGGTTGTCCTCTAACTAATCCCGTTTGGCTGGACTCTGCCGGCAACTTGTCAATCCTTTTCACAGCCAGTTGCACACCGACTCGTTCAATAAAGATTCGATTCGCATAATTCTCCTGACTATTTGCCCAGTCGTTCCCGACACTATTCTACAGACGACATCGCTATAAATATTCAACAAACTGGTAGGCAAACTGTTAGATGATCGCGTAATGCTGCACCTTTCATCAATGTGGGTCCTATACCTCGACGCAAACCACATTGAACGCAGTTTGTGTTTTCACTGGTCTTGTTGAAACTAAAGTCCCATCAGGTACTTGGGTGGGTGAAGCTGCGCCGTGAAATTGCCATCCAATCGAGGCGTTGTTGAAATGGAAATTGCATGCAGCGACTACAATGTCCAACCAATATTTAACAAAAGCATTAGTGGAAGTGAACAAAAGACGCGAAAGTAAAAGTACTACCGTCGTCCATCATTAGGGCCATTATCGTCATCCGGCTATCCGGCGGGTTAGGCTCTTCAAACAACTTCATCATGCATGCCTGCTGAACAACTGCACCGCGGACGGAAACCTCCGTGGGCGCTCCGGCCGAGGTCTAAATTTGCACCATTACCAGCCAGAAATTACTCTTCAATTTTCTCTAGGGGTCGTTCAAAAATGATGTCACAGGTTTTAGGGGGGGAGGGGGTCTAAGATTTTGTGACAGTACATGTACTAGGTATACAAAAAAGCGTGACAGAGGGGGGGGGAGGGGGTCTAGAAATCCAAAAAAGTAGTGGACGTCATATTTGAATCGCCCCCTATAGGATTCTCGCCTACTTTTTTCCGTGCGCCAGCGACTGTTGCAGCCTCGGGAGTCTGCGCCAATTTTGTTCGAGCTCAGTGCGAGCACCTGTCCGTCGAATGAAGAAAGTAAATTTGATTGTCTGGATCGGAAGATGGAAACAATAATCAGTTTGGCTTTCTGTAGACAATTTTGCGATTCAACTTATTGTACCGTCAACTGGGGGGAAGATGATCATTTTTAAGACAAAACATGCAATAACAATGTGTGTTTACATTTTAAATCGAAACAAATATTTTCAAATCATGTACTGCTATACGTTGCAATAATCAACAACTTTAGTTTTCTGAAATGCGTTCGCATTTATTAAAATAAATTAAATTATCACAGATTTTTTGAATAATCTGGTTTGGGGTGAAGTTAATCAAGACACTCTACTAAAACTATTATGACCTAGTAGTCAAAATACACTAGGTTATTTGTATGAATGTTGAATTTACTACGTAAAGAAGTCTAAGAAGTCAATATTTGAAACGAAAATAGCGTCATTTATGACTATCTCTCTCTTTCTTCCATAAAATATATTTTCATGATTATAATCGAAAAACTCGGATTTCTACCTAGCGGTAACATTACTTGAACGGAGAATATTGTTGACTACCGTTTCATAAAAAACTTTGGCACTTTTCACTGTCACATCAAATGATCATCTTCACCTCAATGATCATCTTCCCCCAGTTGACGGTATTCATTTTCCAAATATTTAAAAGCAGGGTTTCGACTTTTCGTTTCAATGAGACCAAAGCAAGCGTTTTTCGGGCCAAGGGAAAATCTTGTTTCGTTGTTTATGTTGAGGATCATCTTTCACCCATCAATCTTTTCTCTAGAATTAGCATTGGAAGATGAACGAAAATCTTGCCTATTAGATGAAAATCCTTTTTCGTTTTATTACTTTCAACCTCTCACTCACTTTTCGCGAGAATTATCGCAGAGCAATTACAAAATTGTATGGCCGCGCCGGGATTCGAAACCAGAATAGTAACAATAATAGCTGTGGGGATGCGCTTACTTTAGCCACACCACCACGCTATCTGTATAAAAGCGTTAAGTTATTTGTTCCACATAAGCTACTACCATTTGTATTGATGATGCCACGAAAAGACTCGAATATGAAAGAAAAAGAGCAAACCAACGTTTAGCGGCAATCGAAGTGAGCGAAAAATTGTTATCACTCTCCAGGCTGTTTTTCTTTCCCGAAAAGCGATTGCTCCCCGAAAACTTTCGTGAGGGAAAATCATGTGCTCCTGAGATTGAGTGAGCATTATGAACCCTGTTTAAAAGGGTTACTACTCCGGCTCTCCATTCCACAGCTCCTGAAATACAAAAGAATAAGCTCAAATAGATGTGTTTGTTATGTTGATCATTTTCTTCTATAGAGAGCTCGCATAAGTGGGTACAGGTTTTATATTATTGTGATGATATTTTCATTGCCTAATAATGATCAATTGACTGTAAGCAGGGTTTGATTTTATCCGAAGAATCTGTATACAGTCTGATAAACTGGGTGTGTATAAACATCTTGTGATAGTTTTAGGTTCGTATCCCGTTGCAGACCTGGATGAACCGTTTGTTTGAGAAACTGCATATGTAACATTTATGGACAAAATGAGATTTTTATGTATTCTGAATCCTTGTCTAAAAATACGTATCCTAGCAAAAAAAATTGTTCAGGAATGTATGAAATCTATTTATCTGTATCGAAGAAATCGAAAGATTCGGTGCCAATTTGTTCAAAAACA
Organism: Armigeres subalbatus; assembly: GCF_024139115.2. Classification (NCBI taxonomy): domain Eukaryota; kingdom Metazoa; phylum Arthropoda; class Insecta; order Diptera; family Culicidae; genus Armigeres; species Armigeres subalbatus. The sequence goes on from NC_085141.1 coordinate 30,095,052, forward strand.
GTTTTTTGTTGTTTTCTCGAAATTGTGTAAAATGGACATATGCAGTTTCCCAAACAAATGATTCAAATAATGTATCTTGCAATAAAAAAATTCTGGATAAAAAAGAATTAGGTTAACCGACTGAGCAAAATGTAACTATCCGGCCAGTACCTACCTATAATGCGTGAGATAACTTTCTTACATGAGAACAAGGAAAAATACACTACGCTACTTGGATCAATCCTGGGTTTATATCCGAGTGAGAATTTTATTCTGAAACCTGGCATTTCACAGTTTTTTCGGTTAATTGGAAAAATAGTTGAATTACGAAAAATCATTTTAATAACTAATCTGACGTATAAATATATTTATTATATATTAAATATTCAGGATTTTTTTTTAATTTGAATAGTCACGTGCCCCACTTCATATCCACCAGTGACTCATTGCGAGAATTAATTGTTTGAATAATTCCTCTGCCCAATGCATGCACTTTACAAGAATACTCTATCGGATGTTATTTTTGTAAATTGAACTGCCATCTAGTTTGATCGCAGTGTGCCACACCCTGCTATTGATTCTAGTTGTTTTGAAACTTTGTCTTGCGGTTGCGTCACCAAACATCTGCGTTCTGCCTAATTAGAGATGGTCATCAAGATAGGCGTTCCGACGTTGCGGTGTACGCTCATCCTGCTGAACATGATGTGTATCCTGAGCGGTATCTCGCTCGCCATCGTAGGTTCCGTGATGTACCACAAGCTGGAAACGATTATCCAATTCACCGATAGGGACAACTTTCTGACGAGCGAGTCTCTGATGGCCGTCGGTCTGGGTATCGTCATCTTCGTGGTGGCTTTGTTTGGATTCTGCGGTGCGGCCAAGCACTCGTACTGCCTGACCATCATCTATGCTGTGTTGCTGATGCTGCTGATCGTAATCCAAATTGTTATCGCGGTGCTGCTATTTGCTGGCGTCAATAACGACCAGCACGATTATCTGGCGTGGTTCGACGAGTACTTTGAACATAGCATCCGTGATACGAAGATTTCCAGCTTGGTGGATCCGATTATCCATCACCTGCAGAGTACCTATCAATGCTGCGGAAAACTATCCTTTTTGGAATGGGGCAACAAGCTGCCGGATTCGTGCTGCTCCGACGGTCGAACTGGACCAAAATGTATTCCTTTCAAGCATGGATGCGAGCGGATTCTGGAAGGATACATCCGTCAGACGAGCAAAATCGTCGCATGGGTCTTGCTGTGGTTGACGGTTTTCGAGTTCATCGCGCTGACTCTGGCATGTTGCTTGGCCAACGGGATTAAGAATCACGTGGATGCATTGTACTTTGCTTGATGACAATGATGAAGAAATACAAATTACAAAGTAGAAAACAGCTTGCTTATTCCATTCCGTTGCTTCTTGAGGTAGTCCGACGCCTCCTTCAGGGGGAAAGTGACAAGTCTATTTAACCAAACATAACCCGAAGGGCCTTGTTTGCTCACCGCATCGATAAGCGACGGCGAGGCGAAGCTTTGCATATCAAAGCGTGGAAAGTTAAACACTGCGAAGACAACTGCCATTCGCCGGCCATTCAGGGCCAGGGTGAAAACCACTTGTTCAGTGTGCCAACGACCGCCCGGTGCACCGTTTGGTGCATCTTTGTTTGCAGTTGTTCTCTCCCTTCGGTTCTCCCTCCTGTGGCCTCATCGCGCACGTGGAGTTGGCTCACCATCGGCCGGCTGTCATGTCAGTCGGTAAATAGTGATTATTATGGAGACCACGAGTTTCTATGTCATTATCATTTTTACTACGCTCGCTCGCTGCTACTGCAACTGCTATCGTGGTCGCGTTCGTCATGTGCCTTTTTCAGTCGTTCACGGCCAGGGTGGAACCCATCACTGAATGGGCAGTCAGTGGTGGGAAAAGTTTAGCCGCAGACTGACTGTCGACACGGGGATCGAAAACATTTCCCCTTAACTGGGTCACTTTTACTTCTGTGGTCGCAGGATATGAGCTACAGGTGCCTCCGGTTTGCTGTAGAATTGCTCCAAAACGACGATAATTTTTATTTTTGTGGCTCAAAACTGTAAGGCATATAAGTTATTTATTTATTCATCTAAAATATGAAAACATTTACATAGAACTAAGCTCGATTAAAATTATCCAAATAAAAACAAAATATAGATATATTTATATTTGTCCAGCCTGAATGTAAGATAGAATCCGTAACAATTCAATGTTAATCAAGCTGACCTCAAGAGGAACTTTCAATTCAGGATTGAACTGATTTCAGATGACAAGAAAAGTTAAACACTGTCTTCGCAGTGTTTAACTTTCCGAAAAGATGCACCACCCTGTGCATCTGTACGCCGTTCTTTGTTTGTATGATGAAGAATGCTTCAGTTAGACATCATTCTTTAATCCGAGATTCTCATATTATGTTGTCAATATGACCTTTTGTAGTCAATTCCAAGAGCAATCGAAATGCCACAAGTCTTGAATGATGAGCTCCCATGTATTGTAAATGGCGAAAAATAGTCATGGGGCTCGAGGAAGATTATTGCACAGCCGGATACTGGACGCTTCGGTGGTCGTATATTACCAAACATGTAAGGCCGTGCGGTAACATGCGCGGCTACAAAGCAAGACCATGCTGAGGGTGGGTGGGTTCGATTCCCGATGCCAGTCTAGACAATTTTCGGATTGGAAATTGTCTCGACTGCCCTGGGCATAAAAGTATATCATCATGTCAGCATCATGATATACAAATGCAGAAATGGTAACTTGGCTTAGAAACCTCGCAGTTAATAACAGTGGAAGTGCTTAATGAACACTCAGCCGCTAGGCGGCACTGTCCCAGTGGGGGATGTAATGCTAATGAAAAAGAAGAAGAAGTAGGGCTGAGATCAGTCTATAACTTCGTCGAAAACAGGAAGACAAATTCGGAGGCATCATAAAAGACTCGTCAAGGAACACAGGTGAATTTGAGAACCAAACGTGGGTGTGGAAACTAGACTTTGCATGAATCATCCTCAACTCGACTGCTCGCTTCACTGACTGCTTGGTATTACTGCTGTCCAATTATTCGTAAATATAATGTTTGTCAACGATCTTGAACTACATCTGGAAACTGATTGATGAACTCCTACGCGTTTCAATTCTTAATGATGTGGAACAAAAAGTTGCAACATCCTTGAAGTATATTTGCGTTGGACCAGATGGATTTTCCCGAAACAATGAATAATAATTCACATTCAATGTAACGACGTTGGTTTATCACTCCACCAAATCCGATTTAGGTGATAAATCTAGTACTGTGCGTCGCTAATGCCGACTATTAGATGAGATATAGTAATAAAATTGGGTTTTAAAGGAATCGAAAAGAAACCAGATTTATTTTTGAGTCGTTCCGAAACGGTTGAAATATATATCTCTAGATAGTGATTCAAAATTATTTTTATAATAAATTCCTCCTGGAATTCCTCCGGAAGTTCCTCCAGGAATTCCTCTTGAAGTTCCTCCAGGAATTCCTCTTGAAGTTCCTCCAGAAATTCCTCCTGAAGTTCCTCCAGAATTCCTCCGGAAGTTCCTCCATGAATTCCTTCGGAAGTTCCTCCATGAATTCCTCCGGAAGTTCCTCCATGAATTTCTCTGGAAGTTCCTCAAGGAATTCCTCCAGAAGTTCCTCCAGGAATTCCTTCGCAAGTTCCTCCAGGAATTCCTTCGCAAGTTCCTCCAAGAATTCCTCCCGAAGCTCTTCCAGAATTCCTCTAAGATTTCCTCCAGGACCTCTTCTGAAGGAATTTTTGGAGGAACTTCAGAAGAAATTTATGTAGGAATTACCGGAAAAATTCCTGGAGGAACTTCCGGAGGAATTCCTTGATGAACTTCCGAATGAGTTCATGGAGGAACTTCCTGAGGAATTCCTGGAGCAAGTTCCTCCAGGAATTCCTTCGCTAGTTCCTCCAGAATTCCTCCAAGATTTGCTCCAGGACTTCTTCGAAGGAATTTCTGGAGGAACTTCAGAAGGAATTTCTGGATGAACTTCCAGATGAGTTCCTGGAGGAACTTCCGGAAGAATTCTGGAACAACTTCCGGAGGAATTCCTGGAGCAACTTCCGAAGGAATTGTTGGAGCAACTTCCGGAGGAATTCCTTCCGGAGGAATCTCTGGAGAAACTTCCGAAGGAATTCTTGGAGAAACTTTCGAAGGAATTTCTGGATGAACTTCCTAATGAGTTCCTGGAGGAACTTCCTGAGGAATTCCTGGAGCAAGTTCCTTCAGGAATTCCTTTGCAAGTTCCTCCGGAAGTTCCTCCAGAATTCCTCCAAGATTTGCTCCAGGACTTCTTCGAAGGAATTTCTGGAGGAACTTCAGAAGGAATTTCTGGATGAAAGTCCAGATGAGTTCCTGGAGGAACTTCCGAAAGAATTCTGGAGCGACTTCCGGAGGAATTCCTGGAGCAACTTCCGAAGGAATTATTGGAGCGGAGAAATTCCTAGAACAACTTCCGGTGGAATTCCTGGAGGAACTTCCGGAGGAATTCTGGAGCGACTTCCAAAGGAATTCCTGGAGCAACTTCCGAGGGAATTGTTGGAGTAACTTCCGGAGAAATTCCAAGAACAACTTCCGAAGGAATTCCTGGAAGAACTTCCGGAGAAATTTCTGGAGGAACTTCCAAAGGAACTCTTGGAGGAACTTCCGAAGGAATTCCTGGAGTAACTTCCGAAGGAATTCCTGGAGGAACTTCCTGAGGAATTCCTGGAGGAACTTCCAGAGGGATTCCTTAAAAAACTTCCAGAGGAATTCCTGGAGGAACTTCCGGAGGAATTCCTAGAGGAATTTGAGAATTTCTGCAGGAATTCCTGGGAGGATGTTTCGGATTTGTTTTTAAAATGGATTAATATTTAAAGATATAAACCCTTGTCAAATGGGATTCTCGATTTTTAAAAGTACACTTGGTTGTTAAATCAGATAAAATACTATAATAAATAAAGCTTCTTTGGATTCTGAGATGATTAGAATTTCGGATGATAACACACTGAAAAAAAATCAATTCGAACAAGAAACAGTTTTTGTTAGAAAAACTTTTTTTCCTTAAAAGTGCCCAGCTTGCGATGTATGGACGGTTGGTAGTAAACATTTTCAGTTTATGACTCAATTTGGAGTTTTTCCAAATTTTTTTTTTTAAACCCAGGATAATCAACCTAGCGGTGATGGTGCCTTTCTCGTGTACCATAAAACAAGAAAACACATAAGCATTAAAAGAAAAGCACATAAGAGAGGTCAAAATTGCATTTTAGGTAGATAGATTCAGCTATTTCCAACAATTCACATTTATTTCCGTTCATTTGAATGCATTGCAAATGTTTTTGAAAAAAAAAATCGCATTTGATTTTTTTTTACAAGGGGGGACCCTTGGAAAAAATGGGGAAAAAATCAACTGAACGCAATGGCCGATTGGGCCAATTTTCAATAGCGAAAAATTAGGCAAGATTCTGCGTCGAATGAAACCTGTTGCAAGCAAATCGGATAAGGGTAAGTACAAAAAAGTGTGTCTCACATTTTTTTGCACACACACACACACACACACACACACACACACACACACACACACACACACACACACACACACACACACACACACACACACACACACCGGGGGCAGCAGGGACTTTGTCCAAGGGCTTGACGACCCCTCCCCATGGCCACTGCGAGTTAGACCGGGACCATCTTTTCTAACCCCTAATCCCAAGGCGTCAAGCGACCCGTGCCGAGGGGATGCCTGGCCAGGGGGTGAAATAATAAGCTTGGCCTTTAACGGAGCCTGTGGGGTACCTGGGCACCCTCCACAGTAATTGTCCCTTACCGCGTCATGCTGGGCTCTGGCGTGGTGGACCTCTTTTCCCGAGCAAACAAGTCAATTCTTCAATTAGTGGTAGTAGTGTAGGCGACAACCCCTTCGCAAGAGGTGGGTTGTTCAGGTCTCCGCCTAGGAGGCCAGAGGCAATAGTCGGCAGCTCAGTGCGCAGCGCCAGCATGGATCACTCAACCTTCCTCTCGGCTAAAAAAACGCCGGTAGGGGTTATTGACGGCCCATGGCTTGTGGAGGCGATGAACCGCAAACGCGATGGGCTTTCGGCCTTCGAGGTGGCGACGGAACAGCTGGACGCCATCATCGACTTTGCGTCATCGAAGCATAATATCAGCAAGGACCTCAAGAGGAGCTTGCAGAAATTTCGAAAGTCGATGCTGGACGCCAAGCTGGAGAGGGCGGTCGGGACGGCCAAGTGTAAACCCGTGAAATCGGTGGAGTCGAAGTCTACCCAGACTGAGGCCCAAGGATTCGTGGACTCGGGCAAGGTCGAATCGACCGAAGGCGTGCCAGCGAAGGTAGGCTGAAAGTTCTCAGCCGCACCAGACCAGGGAAATAGAGGGGGATGACGCCTCCTGGACCCTGGTCAAGTACAAGAAGAAACCGAAGACGTCAACCCTAGCAGCACACATGTTCCACTTAGGTTATTGCAACTCGTATGTGACCAGATTTAGTCACAAACAAGTTGCTGCAACCTATTTTACCTGATTTGTGCTGCTCGGGAAGGGTCGAAAAGAAGGCCCAGGCGAATGAGGGTAGCAAGAAGTCTAGGGTAGGCGCCAATCGCTCCAGGGGCGATGCCCTAGACATCACGGCGGACGAGGCTAAGTACTCAGACGCTTTGAAGGCGATGAGGAGTGACGTCAAGCTCGGTGAACTCGGCGCCGACGTACGTCGAATAAGACGTACCCGGATGTGCGAGATGATCCTCGAGCTGAAAGGGGGCGAAGTAATCTCTGCCGACGCTGCGGATTGGAGGGACATAAGGCACAATGCTGCACGAACCCTCCCAATTGTTTGATTTGTTCCAGCAAAGCTGTGAACAGCAAGCACCCCATGGGGGGTTCGATGTGCCCGGCGTTTAAGCGTGCTGTAAAATCACAGTGCAGGTAACGCAGCTGGCTTGCTCGGCCTCGCCGGAGTGTTTGGTGTGCGCAGGTTTAGAAGAAACGGCGGAACACGTGTTGTTCGTGTGCTCACGTTTTCGTACAATGCGTGACCACATGCTTGCCACATGTGGTCTGGGCACTGCCCCGGACAACCTAGTTCGGAGGATGTGTAAAGATGAAGTTGGCTGGAACGCCGTTTTATCAGCTATCGCCCAAATCGTCTCGGAGCTACACAGAAGGTGGCGCGTGGACTCAAGGATGGCTAGTTCAGGCGCAAATAAGAGGTGGTCCAAGGGATCGGAGTCGGCTTCATGGGTCATACCGGTGGTCATGCTCTGTGATCGTACTCGATCCTTTTATCGAACAAGTGGCCGCGCGAAGAACAACATGGTATCGTCGCTTTCGCGGCGTCGGTCAACCGGGCGGGTTCCGAGCCCGAGGACGGAAAGGGGTCCTCGTCAAGGCTGGGGCAGGCGTAGGCACCGCGTCGGCAAGTCCCTCTGTGTGCTGGCGAATAGGCCCTATCGCAGAAAGGTCAATTTGGGGTGCACGCGGCATCATCATTCTTGATACCAGTCGTGCAGAGGGAAGCAGGCGCGAAGTCGACCTTCCCACCTTCCGAGGACATAGGGCGTGGTAAGGCCACCCGGAAAGCCGGCAACGCGCTGGCACGATACCATGGTGTTCTTCTGAAAGCGAGTTACGATGTTCGGTGCTGCAAGGACACGCAGCTAACCTCGAGGGTGCGTTGTGCACTGGCCCCCCTTTGAAGCATAACTTTCTGGTTGTACCGAAGGGACTATGGGCTTGGCGGCAATGGAAACGGTTTAGCGGGTCGGGGATGTAGTCCTGCCTCCCTCGCTGATCCCTAACCCGCCACACACACACACACACACACACACACACACACACACACACACACACACACAAGAGGGTGCGGATGGTCTATCGAGTAACCAGTTTGGCTTCCGAAAGGGTAAGTCGACCGTAGACGCTATCTTGTCGGTTACCAAATCCGCGGAGATAGCTATCCAGCGTAAGAGGAGTGGAGTTCGCTATTGTGCAGTAGTGACTCTCGACGTGAGGAATGCTTTCAATAGTGCCAGTTGGGCAGCTATTGCAGATGCGCTCCTGCGTCTTGGAATTCCCGAGTACCTGTACAAGATTCTCGGAAGCTACTTCCAGAATCGAGTACTGGTATACGACACGGAGGCGGGTCGGAAGTGTGTTGACATAACCTCAGGGGTTCCGCAAGGTTCCATACTGGGTCCGGTGTTATGGAACGTCATGTACGACGGTGTCTTGAGGTTGAAGTTCCCGGTGGGCGTGGTAATCGTTGGCTTCGCTGACGATATTACGCTGGAGGTCTACGGCGAATCGATCGAAGAGGTGGAGTTGACTGCAGCCCACTCGATCGCAATTGTGGAGGAGTGGATGAGTTCCAGGAAGTTAGAACTGGCTCACCACAAGACTGAGGTGGTTGTTGTTAACAACCGAAAGTCGGAGCAGCAAGCGGTGATAAGGGCAGGCAACTGCACGATCACCTCTGAACGCTCAATCAAACTCTTGGGGGTAATAATCGACGATAAGCTCACCTTTGGTAGCCACGTCAATTACGCCTGCAAGCGTGCCTCCACAGCTATAGTGGCATTGTCCCGGATGATGTCCAATAGCTCTGCGGTTTATGCCAGCAAGCGCAAGCTTCTGGCTAGCGTTGCTCTGTCCATACTGAGGTATGGGGGGCCAGCTTGGGGCACGGCCCTGCGTATTAACTGCTACAGAACGTTAACAGAAGTTAGAAAGTACGTATAGGCTCATGTGCCTAAGAGTTGCGAGCGCGTACCGTACCGTGTCGCACGATACACTCTGCGTCATCACCGGTATGATGCCTATTGAGTGATGCCTCGCCCGAGTGTCCGGTGTGCGTTGGTTTAGAGGAAACGGCGGAACACGTGTTGTTCGTGTGCCCGCGTTTTCGCACAATGCGTGACCACATGCTTGCCACATGTGGTCTGGACACTGCCCCGGACAACCTAGTTCGGAGGATGTGTAAAGATGAAGTTGGCTGGAACGCCGTTTTATCGGCTATCGTCCAAATCGTCTCGGAGCTACACAGAAGGTGGCGCGTGGACTCGAGGGATGGCTAGTTCAGGCGCAAATAAGAGGTGGTCCAAGGGTTCGGAGTCGGCTTCATGGGTCATACCGGTGCCCTGTGGTCGAACTCGATCCTTTTATCGAACAAGTGGCCGCGCGAAGAACAACATGGTATCGTCGCTTTCGCGGCGTCGGTCAACCGGGCGGGTTCCGAGCCCGAGGACGGAAAGGGGTCCTCGTCAAGGCTGGGGCAGGCGTAGGCACCGCGTCGGCAAGTCCCTCTGTGTGTTGGCGAATAGGCCCTATCGCAGAAAGGTCAATTTGGGGTGCACGCGGCATCATCATTCTTGATACCAGTCGTGCAGAGGGAAGCAGGCGCGAAGTCGACCCTGCCCACCTTCCGAGGACATAGGGCGTGGTAAGGCCACCTGGAAAGCCGGCAATGCGCTGGCACGATACCATGGTGTTCTTCTAAAAAAGCGAGTCACGATGTTCGATGCTGCAAGGACACGCAGCTAACCTCGAGGGTGCGTTATGCACTGGCCCCCCTTTGAAGCATTACTTTCTGGTTGTACCGAAGGGACGATGGGCTTGGCGGCAATGGAAACGGTTTAGCTGGTCGGGGATGCAGTCCTGCCTCCCTCATTGGAGGTGGCCCCTAACCCAGCACTTCCTGGTCAACCCAGGCCCCCTCCATTGTTTAGGAAGAAAAAAAAAAAAAACACACACACACACGCACACGCACACACACACACACACACACACACACACACACACACACACACACACACACACACACACACACACACACACACACACACACACACACACACACACACACACACACACGCATACATCACCTCAATTCGTCGAGCTGAGTCGATTGGTATAAAACACTAGGGGTCTCCGAGCCTTCTATCAAAAAATCGGTTTTGGAGTGACCCTATAGCCTTTACGTATACTTAGTATATGAGAAAAGCAAAACTGATTTTTCTATAGTCACCACTTTTTTGTATAATACGTCAACACTTTTTTGTATAATGCGTAGTTTTACGACTAAATCTATTTGAATAAAAATCGGGAAAAAAAACTTTGGCCCTTTCTTTTTTTCTTCTTCCTTTTGCCTTCTGTTTCCTTCCTTCTTCTTTCAGATTTTTTCCTTCTTCCTTTTTCTTTTTCCATCTTTCTTCCTTTTTGTTCCTTTCTTGATATTTCTTTCTTTTTCCTTTTTCTTTTTTTCTTTTTCCTTTCTATGCTCTCTACTCTCTTCTATCTCCTTTTTTCTTCCTTCTTCTCTTCCTACTTCCGTTTTCCTTCCCTCATCTCACATCTGCCTTCTAACTAACCTTTCTAACTTATTCCTCCTCCTCCCTTTTCCCTTTTTCATTTTTAAATAATTCTTCTAACTTATTTTTTTTTATCTTTCTCCATTCGTCCTTCTTTCCTTTTCTATCTTCCTCCTTTCTTTCTTCTTCCTATTATCCTTCTTTCGTTTTCCTTTTTCTTCCTTCTTCCTGCTTTATTTCTTCTTTCTCGTTCCTTTTATATGGCTATATGATCGCTCCAAAAACAAACTTTTTATAGAAGGCCCGGAGACCCATAGTGTTATATACAGTGTTGGTAAAATCACTCATAAATCTCAATCAACGAGCGGTCCCGTGCGAACAAAATCGTCTGCGATTTTAAAGGAATTCATCACGCTTGAATTTTTCATGCTAAAACGCATCATTTCACGCATTTTCCAAACAATCATTTTGGTTTAAAAACGCATTTGAAATCAATTTGGGGGAAATTTATTGCTTATACATAAAAGAGTGTCTAACATTTTATGCGACAAACGTCAATTCACTGTTTTTAACGAAGGAGAACAAAAGAAAACCTACGATGATTCAAATGGATGATTCAACTCATCCATGAGTTTTTAGGTGCTGAGTTGGGTGCGTTTCAACTCATGCTTGATTTGAATCATCCATGAGTTTTGAGATTTTGAGTTTTTACCAACACTGGTTATATACCAATCGACTCAGTTTGACGAATTGAGGTGATGTCTGTGTGTGTGTGCGCGCAAAAAGACTCAAGAAATGTCACTCAGTTTTTGGGCACTTATCCTTAACCGATTAACTCGCAACAAGTTGCATTTGACGCAGATACCTGTCCAATTGTTTCCTATTTGAAATTGGCCAGATCGGACCTTGGAATCAAAAGTTATGGCCAAAATACAAATTTATACGAAAAAATCGCGTAAAAAATGTCACTCATTTTTCGGGCACTTATCCTCAACCGATTTGCTCGAAACAAGTTGCATACCGATCGACTCAGCTCGACGAACCGAAGTGATGTCTGTGTGTGTATGTGTGTGCGCGAAACAATCTCACTCATTTTCAGGCATTTGTTCTTGACCGATTTACTCGCAACAAGTTGCATTAGACGCGGAATCCTATCCATTTTTTTCGTATTGAAAATTGGCCCAATCGGACTACTTCAAAGTTGTGGCCAAAATATATATTTATTTAACAAGAAAAATTCGCACTCACTTTTTAGGCATTTACTCTTAACCGATTTGCTCGCAACAAGCTGCAACGCCGCAGAATCGTGTCCCATTATTTCCTATTGAAAATTGGTTTAATTGGACTATGGGATTCGGAGTTATGGCCAAAATACTTTTTTTTACAAAAAAAACTCTCACTCATTTTTAGGCAGTTACCCTCAGCCTATTTGCTCACAACAATTAGCATTCGACGCAGAATCCTGTCCCACTGTTTCCTATTGAAAATTGGCCGGAACGGACTATGTTCTTAGAAATTATGACCAAAATACTTTATTTTAATACCAAAAGTGCGTAGAAATTACTCACTCGAAAGAAACGAGAAAGGCACCATCACCGCTAGATGGATTAATCTGGGGTTTTTTCATCATAAAAATGAGTAAATGGCTACGCAGTCTTAAGTAATTGAAACGAGTTTTATTATTCGTCCGACTTTCCGACACGGGTGACCAGTGTCTTCTTCAGGAAAAGCCTAATTTTTTTTTCGTTTTTTGTCTAACTATAACTGTCTGATTTAGCTGGTGTCGATACATACTGCAAACGTAATTAATATTTGTTTGTTACATTTGTTTCGACTGTCAGTTAACTAATTTTAACAAAATTAATTTTTCTTACTTCTCGGAATCACTTTCCATTTCACTTGAGAAATACTGGCAAATGGCGCAGTTTTCCTTTCATTAGCCACCTCATTGAGAAACCCCTTTCTTTGGTAAACAAAAGTGTCCGATCTGAGTGATCCTCTCATTTGAGTTCTGCTTATTTTGTTGCGATTTTCTTGGTTTGATTGTGTTATGAATGTAGTGTAGCACGGCTGCGTATGTAGTATTGAGTCCATCAATGTCTGTCCTCTTATTGACAGTGTGGGTGTGTTAGAAATGTGGCACATTTCTAAAAATGGGAGTGTGGATGGCTTTGAGCTATGGTTAATAATCTGTGTGCGTTCTAAATAAAATCTATGGCCATGGTCAATATAACAATGTTGGATTAAAGCTGTCGTTGTCTCTATAAGCGTATTTTTGTTTATTGTGGTGATGGTTGGGTTTTCATTTATCATTTCCAGTTTGTTTACGCTCGCTCTATGTTTCTCTCTGTTGTGTGAAGTTTTGATAAGTTTTGTGAAACTGGCAACACTTGCAATTAAATGTATGCATATGCTCCTAAACTGAAGAAAGGGGCCTGTAGCTTGTGAATTGTCGATCCGGGGGCACCGTGCCTAGTGCAGCGGTTGCGGTGCTTCCAATGGCGGATCGAATATCTCTCCAGCCATTTTCAAGAAAAACCTGCGCCTAGCTACTCTTCCGTTGGGAATGCCACTTCCAGCTGCTGCGCGTAGTCTTGGGCTAGTATACCGTCTTGTAGTCGCCCAATGTTTTGCCGCGGCGGACGACTCCGGCGCGTGCTGTACACCGTCGAGAGTTTTGAGCGCAGACATACTGCAACGAGGTAGTGGTCGGATTCAATATTCGCACTGCGGTAAGAGCGTACGTTCGTGATGTCGGAGAAGAATTTACCGTTGATTAAAATGTGGTTGATTTGGTTTTCCGTTTCTTAATTAGGTGATTTCCATGTGACCTTGTGGATATTCTTGTGAGAGAAGAAAGTGCATCGGACTACCATTCCGCGGGAGGCGGCAAAGTTTATGCTTCGTTGGACGTTGTCGTTCGATATGGTATTCAGACTGTCCGGTTCGATGACCGGTCTATACATTTCCTTCCTGCCTACCTAAGTGTTCATGTCGCCGATGACGATTTTGCGAAACGTCTGCTAAAACCTCCTGTCTCGTCGGAGGACCGTCAGTTAAATTCAGCTTTGAGATCCACTACATCCAACCGGATTTAGAGATGCTTATTTAAAAAAAAGAACTATGGAAGAATTGGTTGGCTGATGGTGATTAGACCGGATTTTGAGCACGATCCGGCGATATTCTATTATTTTCGACATTGTTTTTCCTTCCACTTTAAACATCATCTGGTTCCCCGAACTCCATAAACAATTTATTTTTTCTCTGAAGTTTTTCCTCGGCTAACTTCTTCATCTGGAGCATTTCACGTTCCAGTTCGGCCAGTCATGATCAAAGACAGCTCCGGAAATCCGTTGACCGATCTCCAAGGCTGCTAGGTGGTAGGAGCACTTAAGGATGATGGACAAGCCACCAACGCTAGACGAAGTTGGAAAAGCTGTCCGAAAGCTGAAGAACGGAAAGGTCGCTAGGAAGGACGGAATCCCGGCCGAGCTTCTAAAAGCTGGGAGTGACCGGCTGAACGAAAAAATCCACCAAGTAGTTGAAATGATTTGGGAGGGAAAAGAAATGGAAAAGCTGGCTTGATGGCCTCATATGTCCTATCTACAAGAAAAGGAACAGCCTCGATTGTGCTAACTACCGAGGTATAACATCCTTCAATACCGCCTACATGGTAATCTCCCGAATTCTGTTTAGCAGACTGCGTCCGATTGCTGAGACCTTTATCGGCGAATATCTAGGCGGTGCACAGTGTTTTCTAACCCAGGAATTCGTGATCGAAAATGTTTTGGCCATGAAAAGTTGATTTTAGAGTCTCAGTGACTTCGGAGAAAAGTTTCAGTATGTTAAGCTCCATGTTCTGGAAAAAAAATTTTTTCGACTAATCCCCCTAAAAGTGAGATGGAAATTCTCTTTCCTCCAATTATAAAGATACATCATTGGTGTCTTCGAAAAAGTTGTAGAAAAAGTTTCTACGAGAAATTTTGCTATATAAACTTTATTTCTATCTGCTATAGAAGTCGAGATATGGGTCGTTATTTATGAACGACCACCAAAAAACAGGTTTTTCACGATACTTACGTCAATATATTTTTTAGATTTTTCAATTGTTCTACAAAGATCTCCGTCGCGATAAAAAACATGAACCTTTCGAAGACAGTTTCTCCTTATTTTCAATATTGACGAAGTTGTTGACGATTTTTTGTTCAAAAATGAGCATTTTGACATTAACTGCATACATGTAGGGGCAAAATGGGGCAGAATTTTATTTAGGTAATTGAAAGTATAACTCATGCTCTAATGGTTGCATTGCAACATATATGTTACATAGCTTGACATAAGTGCCGTATGGACATCTTTTTCTTCTTCTTCTTGTTATATATAAAAAATGAATTGGTCTGTATTGTGCATAACTAAGAAACGGCTGGATAGATTTTCTTCATTTCTTCAGCAAATTTGTTTATCAACATGTCCGACGGATTTACAGAACATTTTCTCATGTAAGAATCTCGACCAAAATTGGAAAAAATATGAAAAATTGAAAATAAAATTTGTTTGGAAATATTAAAAAGGTAGATCGCATTCTCGCCTACTGTGCAGGACAACGTTTGCAGGGTCATCTTTAGTCTTTACACTTACGCCAGACCTATGATTTAGCCAAATACAAAATTTTCTAAATGATTATGGATGGATGTTTTACAGAACTGACATGAATTTCAAATTCCGCGGGAAGAAACAACGCGTATTTAAAAAAAAATCATCAAAAAGTCACGTGAAAAGCGACCCCAATGTATTTGGGCAAATTGTATTATTTTAGAATTCACCATACAGCCAGGAATGCTGATGAGAGGAATGCAGTATCGGGTAAATCAGTAATCTTTATTGAATGGAAACTATGATTAGCGACGCCTCAAACATCATAAGTTTAAATATAATTTTATGAAAGCAATTCGATGGTACTTGTTTTACCTATTTACTTTTCGAAATATCCCGGAATAATAAAAAGCCGGTTTGCTACGTCTAAAACATCACAATATTGCAAAACAGGTTAACAGAAAAGTGTTCCAAAATTTTTAGTTTAATTCTTTTCATTTAGAATTCTCTGGGAATACCAATATACCGATATATTGGTATTTCTCTGTAAAATATCCGTCGATTCGATAATCATTTTCAAAATTTGGACATTAAAGCAAGACAAAGGTCTGGCGTAAGTGTTATTATCATGAACTAGATGACCCGGCAGACGTTGTCTTGCACAGTAGGTGAGAATGCGTGTTGTGATATGCCTATACAAAATACCCATACAAATTCTAATTTGAATTTTTCTAATTTTTTCAGTTTAAGTCGTGACTTTTACATAAGGAAATATTATGTAAGTCCATCGGAAATTGTGATGAAGAAATTTGAACCCAGCCGTTTCTTAGTTATGCGGAATACAGACCAATTCATTTTTTTAATATATAACAAGAAGAAGAATAAAACATATCCATACGGAACTTACGGAAAGCTAAGTCACATATATGTTGCAATGCAACCGTTAGTGCATGAGTTATACGTTCATTCTCCTAATTGAAATTCTGCCCCATTTTGCCCCTACATGTATGCAATTAATGTCAAAATGCTCATTTTTTAACAAAAAATCGTCAATAACTTCGTCAATATTGAAAATAAGGAGAAACTGTCTTCGAAAGGTTCATGTTTTTTATCGCGACGGAGATCTTTGTAGAACATTTGAAAAATCTAAAAAATATATTGACGAAAGTATCGTGAAAAACCTTTTTTTTGGTGGTCGTTCATAAATAACGACCCATATCTCGACTTCTATAGCAGATAGAAATAAAGTTTATATAGCAAAATTTCTCGTAGAAACTTTTTCTACAACTTTTTCGAAGACACCAATGATGTATCTTCATAATTGGAGGAAAGAGAATTTCCATCTCACTTTTAGGGGGATTAGCCAAAAAAAAATTTTTTCCAGAATATAGAGCTTAACATACTGAAACTTTTCTCCGAAGTCACTGAGACTCTAAAATCAAGTTTTCATGGCCAAAACATTTTCGATCACGAATTCCTGGGTTAGAAAACACTGTGCGGTGGTTGAGAAGGATGATCAACAATGGACCAGATGTTTACTCTGCGACAAATCCTTGATTAATTCCGGCAATACAACTTGCGCGGACTCACTGGATAGGACAGTGTTTAAAAACCAATGAACAGATGGGTGAGTCTACAATTTGTACTCACAAAATTCATTCGCAGGTTGAACATCTGATCTCCTC